>NC_042980.1:40285015-40647515 GCF_901001165.1 Salmo trutta
TAAAGACATCAAAGAATGCAATTAGACGATTAGAAGGTATGACATTTCACACACAGCCAGCCATTGAGAGAGGGACGGAATAGAACAGACAGTGTCAGGCCTAGAAGCAGTCTCACAGAGGGATTAGACACTGATGATGTCATACTGGGAACCAGGACACTGATGATGTCACACAGGGAACCAGGACACTGATGATGTCATCCAGGACACCAGGGAGCAGCTGTTTCCAGTTGGTTCCTGTAGTTCCGTTCACTAGTTTTCCATCAGAACAAACAGACTGTTCTTCTACTATACTTCTTTGAAAATGTTGAGATCTTTCTTGACATCATGGTCCAATCCCTACTCATCTGATTCTGGTTACAACCAGGCCTCTGAGCAAAAGTTACTTTGAGGTGAATCAAATGCAAAAAGAAGAAACACTTGGAGCCTGGGGGTAGGGGTTCAAGTTTAGTGTCAAGGTAGGATGTAAGCTAAGCTAAGGGATAGATAGCATATCTGAGGAGTACAGCAATAACAACATTACAGAACATCTAGATAGATAGTTTAGCTAGAGATGTATGGGCGGATTTACACAGTTCACAGTCTGCCATTTTAAGATTCACACATACACAACTGGTGCCAGAAAGCTAACTGTAGCATCATGGATGTTAGCATGATTGTTTGTTCAGCCTCAGACGCTCGCCTGCCGGAAACAGAGCTCAGTCATTGGCCTAAGAAGGTGTCATAATCAAATCACATTTTATTGGTCACGTATAGCAATATCTAGCAAAACAGTAACAATACACAAATGTAAAAAAAATTAAGAACAAGAAATTAAGACATATAAGAATCGCTCAATCCAAGAATGGCCAATAAGCTCTAGTTAACGACAAATGAACCAGACAGGGGGTACAGCGGGAGGGGGGACGGGGGACGGGGAATGAGTGTCAGTCACACAGGCACTTGAAAAATGTCAAAACATCACAATTTATATTAAGGCAAGATGGACTATACTCACGACGTACGCACACGTCTTTAGGGACAACACCACAATGTTCCACCACTCATTGTACGACCGACCGTACAGTACGCTTCAGAACGGATGGTCTTACAGGTTGATTCTCTTATCTACTCAGAGCAGTAATTCTGTTCATCTATAGATCTAGATATTGATGTTATTTCACTGACATTTTATTTTCTTCCACTTGTTATTTTTTTTTAGAGGGATCTTTATTATTGGATAGAAATCTGTTTCATACATATTTGTTAGGCGAAGAGAAGAATATCTGCTGAAAATACTGTGAAACTGGACTTATTCAGTATCATGGGCAAATTGGCTGTAGTTAGAAGCAAGCTCAATACCCTCTGAAAGTAACCACACCTTCTGCTTTACCTCGAGGTGATGTCCCCTAATCTTTTGAATGGGCTTGATGATTACATCATTTAAAAACAATTTAAAGCGATCATTTAAGATGTGTATAAAATTATAGTTGTGTTTATGGATGAATTTACTTCCACATTTACTTTACTTTTATGAAGTATTTAGCTTGAAGACCATTGCCTTACATTTTTGCCCATTGAAGACCATTCAAAGAGTCTACAAAAATTCTAAAACTACAAGGCTACTTTCTGGTAAATGATGTGCCACTTCCATAGGGTATGCTCTGGCTTCAGCAGAAATACATGGGAGAATCAATACGATAAGTTTAAATATAGGCATTGTTTATTTAGCTGGTTAACGGGTAGGCGGCTAAATAAATACTGCCTTAAATATTTCTATGATCAATCAATATGTATCAATGAGAGCATTTACATAGAACGGTTACAAATAAAGTCTTTCCATAATTACACACACACACGCACGCACACATGTGCACACAGGTTGTGTGATATAATGGATGGAGATCTACCTCCTGAAATCATAGATGAGAGAATATCATATTTTTGTATTACTGTGGTAATATTCTTAGTATTTGTTTTTGTTCTGTATTCTTAAAAACGGTCCCAGACAATAAAATGATGGAGTCTAAATGTCTTCAAAATACAGTTCATGACTATCATCGAGGATCGAGCCTCATTGGAAAAAAATTAAATGAAATGCATAATATTTCAAATATACTCATAGAAGATTATAATACAACAACAATGAATTAAATCATCTAATCCTGAAAATACATAAAAAATGTTTCCATTCTCTTTACAAGGAATACTATGACTGTTGAGAGCAGCATAACAGAGACACAACATCTCTGGATGCAGGATTCTGGATACACTAATAATACAGGTATTCTGACAATATTATGCCGTTGCTAAACTGTTACTAAACTTAATCTTAGAGCTGGTTACAGCTTCTATGACATTATAGATCAGATTAGTCAGCACCTAAAATCAGCAGAGGTAATTAACACACATTCTCAAACAGTCAATGCAGATTTGTGAATGATAATGTCATTGGGAAAGCTACTGTTTTAATAACTCTGATTTAGTTGTCATCCTTCATTGGTTTGAGAGTCTGAATCACAGCAGAACAGACAATATTATTGTGAGCTGGTCTTGAGAGATCCTGTGTTGGGACACTGTGGAGGATGGAGGTTTTTAGAACAATGGATGGTACAGTAGTGAATGACAGAGCTGAACAGTCTTTACCAAGGCCTATGACACAGAGTGGCAACATCTCACATGGCAACCTGTTTCCTATAAAGTGCATTACTTTAGACCAGAACTCTATGTGGTCAAAAGTGGAGCACTACTCTAGCTGTGGTCAGAAGAAGTGCATTGTAAAGGGAATAGTGTTAGAGAATTGCCCTCTGGAGATGCATGAGAGAAGGAGGTGGGAGGTGGGAGGGGTTTAGGTTTAGCTCCGGGTGAAAAGCCCCTTCTGATAGGCCAACATGCCTGCTGCAGTGGCAACAGACAGGATGGAGGCTACGCCCAGGAAGTTGATGAACCCGCCCACAGATGGAAGGTTTCGCTCCCAGAAGGTGGTGACAAACGGGAGTGCTGGGACTTCCTGTTAGAGAGAGGAGATGGGGGAGAGAGTTAGGGGAGCACTAAGTTAGGTCTACATTCTATAATGTCCTTTAGATACTTTACATTTTAACCCAAATGAGTTTGGTATGTGACTTATCCATTGTTTTGGGTCGCATTGAATCCTTACCACTGACTCAGGCTCTGTTTGCCAGATCTGACTCCGTGGAATCCTTCCCATTACACACATGACCTGGAACAACAATACATTAATTTATAATACTAAAACAATACACAAGACGGAGGGGGGTATATGAAATAAATACATGTATTATTATTATGATGATGATGAAGGCTCTCACCTCTCTGGCGGCCCTCTCCCCAGCCTGAACAGCCCCCTCCATGTAGCCACTCCACTCAGTAGCTGTCTCTGTTCCTGCAAAGTACAGCCTGCCTACTGGCTCCCTGAGAACCCTACACAGAGGGGGAAGGAGAGGAGGGAGAAGGAGAAGGAGAGATATAAAGGTTAGATAAGGTCACACAGTGTATATTTGTACAGTGAGGGAAAAAAGTATTTGATCCCCTGCTGATTTTGTACGTTTGCCCACTGACAAAGAAATGATCAGTCTATAATTTTAATGGTAGGTTTCTTTGAACAGTGAGAGACAGAATAACAACAAAAATATCCAGAAAAACTCATGTCAAAAATGTTAGAAATTGATTTGCATTTTAATGAAGGAAATAACTATTTCACCCCCTCTCAATCAGAAAGATTTCTGGCTCCCAGGTGTCTTTTATACAGGTAACGAGCTGAGATTAGGAGCACACTCTTAAAGGGAGTGCTCCTAATCTCAGCTTGTTACCTGTACAAAAGACACCTGTCCACAGAAGCAATCAATCAATCAGATTCCAAACTCTCCACCATGGCCAAGACCAAAGAGCTCTCCAAGGATGTCAGGGACAAGATTGTAGACCTACACAAGGCTGGAATGGGCTACAAGACCATCGCCAAGCAGCTTGGTGAGAAGGTGACAACAGTTGGTGCGATTATTCGCAAATGGAAGAAACACAAAATAACTGTCAATCTCCCTCGGCCTGGGGCTCCATGCAAGATCTCGCCTCGTGGAGTTGCGGTGAGAACGGTGAGGAATCAGCCCAGAACTACACGGGAGGATCTTGTCAATGATCTCAAGGCAGCTGGGACCATAGTCACCAAGAAAACAATTGGTAACACACTACGCTGTGAAGGACTGAAATCCTGCAGTGCCCGCAAGGTCCCCCTGCTCAAGAAAGCACATATACATGCCCGTCTGAAGTTTGCCAATGAACATCTGAATGATTCAGAGGACAACTGGGTGAAAGTGTTGTGGTCAGATGAGACCAAAATGGAGCTCTTTGGCATCAACTCAACTCGCCGTGTTTGGAGGAGGAGGAATGCTGCCTATGACCCCAAGAACACCATCCCCACCATCAAACATGGAGGTGGAAACATTATGCTTTGGGGGTGAGATGTGTGCAAACCTGGTGGCCAACTACAAGAAACGTCTGACCTCTGTGATTGCCAACAAAGGTTTTGCCACCAAGTACTAAGTCATGTTTTGCAGAGGGGTCAAATACTTATTTCCCTCATTAAAATGCAAATAATTTTATAACATTTTTTACATGCGTTTTTCTGGATTCTTTTGTTGTTATTCTATCTCTCACTGTTCAAATAAACCTACCATTAAAATGATAGACTGATCATTTCTTTGTCAGTGGGCAAAAGTACAAAATCAGCAGGGGATCAAATACTTTTTTCCCCTCACTGTATTTATTATGAATCCCCATTAGCTGCTGCCAAAGCAGCAGCTACTCTTCCAGAGGTCCAGCAAAATTAAGGCAGTTTAAACCATTTTAAAACATTACAATACATTCACAGATTTCACAACACACTGTGTGCCCTCGGGCCCCTACTCCACCACTACCACATATCTACATTATTAAATCAATGTGTGTGTGCGTGTGTATATGTGTGTGTGTGTGTGTGTGTGTGTGTGTGTGTGTGTGTGTGTGTGTGTGTGTGTGTGTGTGTGTGTGTGTGTGTGTGTGTGTGTGTGTGTGTGCATGTGTCTGTGCCAATGTTTGTGTTGCTTCACAGTCCCCGCTGTTCCATAAGGTGTTTTTTTAAATCTGTTTTTTAAATATAATTTTACTGCTTGCGTCAGTTACTTGATGTGGAATAGAGTTCCATGTAGTCATGGCTCTATGTAGTACTGTGTACCTCCCATAATCTGTTCTGGACTTGGGGACTGTGAAGAGACCTCTTGTGGCATGTCTTGTGGGGTATGCATGGGTATCTGAGCTGTGTGCCAGTAGTTTAGACAGACAGCTCTGTGCATTCAACATGTCAATACCTCTCAAAAACAAAAGTAATGATGAAATCAATCTCTCCTCCACTTTCAGCCAGGAGAGATTGACATGCATATTATTAATATTAGCTCTCTGTGTACATCCAAGGGCCAGCCGTGCTTTCCTGTTCTGAGCCAATTGCAATTTTCCTAAGTCCTTTTTTGTGGTAGCTGACCACACGACTGAACAGTAGTCAAGGTGCGACAAAACTAGGGCCTGTAAGACCTGCCTTGTTGATAGTGTTGTTAAGAAGGCAGAGCATTGCTTTATTATAGACAGACTTCTCCCCATCTTAGCTACTACTGCATCAATATGTTTTGACCATGACAGTTTACAGTCTAGTGTTACTCCAAGCAGTTTAGTCATCTCAACTTTCTCAATTTCCACATTATTTATTACAAGATTTAGTTGAGGTTTAGGGTTTAGTGGGTGTTTGTTCTAAATACAATGCTTTTAGTTTTAGAAATATTTAGGGCTAACTTATTCCTTGCCACCCACTCTGAAACTAACTGCAGCTCTTTGTTGAGTGTTGCAGTCATTTCAGTCACTGTGGTAGCGGATGTGTATAGTGTTGAGTTATCCGCATAGATAGAAACTCTGGCTTTACTCAAAGTCAGTGGCATGTCGTTAGTAAAACAATTTAAAAGCAAGGGGCCTAAACAGCTACCCTGATTCGAACTGGATTATATTTGATAGGCTTCCATTAAAAAACACCCTCTGTGTTCTCTTAGACAAGTAACTCTTTGTCCACATTATAGCAAGGGTGTAAAGCCATAACAAATACATTTTTACAGCAGTAGACTATGATCAATAATGTCAAAAGCTGCACTGAAGTCTAACAAGACAGCCCCCACAATCATTTTATCATAGATTTCACTCAGCCAATCATCAGTCATTTGTGTAAGTGCTGTGCTTGTTGAGTGTCCTTCCCTATAAGCATGCTGAAATTCTGTTGTCAATTTCTTTACTGTAAAATAGCATTGTATCTGGTCAAAAAAAATAATCCAGAAGTTTACAAAGGGTTGGTAACAGGCTGACTGATCGGCTATTTGAGCCAGTAAAGGGGGCTTTACTATTTATTCTTGGGCAGCGGAATGACTTTAGCTTCCCTCCAGGCCTGAGGGCACACGCTCTCTAGTAGGCTTAAATTGAAGATGTGGCAACATCATTTGTTATTATCCTGAGTAATTTTCCATCTATATTGTCAGACCCTGGTGGCTTTTCATTGTTGATAGACAACAATACTTTTTTCACCTCTTCCACACTGACTTTACGTAATTCAAAAGTACAATTCTTGACTTTCATAATTTGGTCCGATATACTTGGATGTATAGTGTCAGCGTTTGTTGCTAGCATGTCATCCCTAAGTTTGCTTATCTTGCCAATGAAAAAGTAATTAAAGTAGTTTGCAATATCAGTGGGCTTTGTGATGAATGAGCCATCTGATTCAATGAATGAAGGAGCCGAGTTGGCTTTTTAAAAAAAAATGTCATTTAAGGTGCCCCAAAGCTTTTTACTATCACTCTTTATATAATTTATATTTGTTACATAGTGTAGTTTCTTTTAATTTTATTTTGTTTAGTCACATGATTTCTTAATTTGCCGTACATTTGCCAATCAGTTGGGCTGCCAGACTTGGGGCGGCAGGTAGCCTAGTGGTTAAAGTGTTGGACTAGTAACCAAAAGGTTGCAAGTTTGAATCCCTGAGCTAACAAAATAAAAACACTCTATCATTCTGCCCCTGAACAAGACAGTTAACCCACTGTTCCTAGGCTGTCATTGAAAATAAGAATTTGTTCTTAACTGACTTGCCTAGTTAAATTAAGGAAAAATTAAAAAAAACTTAATTGCCATACCATTCGCCTCATCCCTCTCAACCATACAATTTTTAAATTCCTCATCAATCCAAGGGGATTTAACAGTTTTTACAGTCATTTTCTTAATGGGTGCGTGCTTATTAGTGAAATAAAAATAAATAAAGGTGAAATAAAATAAAATAAATTAGTAACTGGAATAAGTAGTTTCATAAATGCGTCAAGTGCAGCGTCTGGTTGCTCCTCATTACACACCACAGACCAACAAATATTCTTTACATCATCAACATACGAATCACTGTGTGTGTGTGTGTGTGTGTGTGTGTGTGTGTGTGTGTGTGTGTGTGTGTGTGTGTGTGTGTGTGTGTGTGTGTGTGTGTGTGTGTGTGTGTGTGTGTGTGTGTGTGTGTGTGTGTGTGTGTGTGTGTGTGTGTGTGTGTGTGTGTGTGTGTGTGAGTGACTTACTTGCCGTACTGGGTGAGTATACCAGGGGGGAAGTAAGCAGTGTAGCAGCCTCCAGAATACTCCTCCTCACACCAGTTCTTCTCCTCATAGTGCACAGGCTGGGACAGAGAGGGCTGGGGGTTAGTACTCGTATTGGGCTGGGGGTTAGTACTCGTATTGGGCTGGGGGTTAGTACTCGCACCGGGCTGGGGGTTAGTACTCGCACCGGGCTGGGGGTTAGTACTCGCATCGGGCTGGGGGTTGGTACTCGCATCGGGCTGGGGGTTGGTACTCGTATCGGGCTGGGGGTTAGTACTCGAACCGGGCTGGGGGTTAGTACTCGCATCGGGCTGGGGGTTAGTACTCGCATCGGGCTGGGGGTTAGTACTCGTATCGGGCTGGGGGTTAGTACTCGTATCGTGTGGCTCAGTTTGTAGAGCATGGTGTTTGCAACGCCAGGGTTGTGGGTTCGATTCCCACGGGGGACCAGTATGGAAAAAAAATGTATGAAATTTATGCATTCACTACTGTAAGTCGCTCTGGATAAGAGCGTCTGCTAAATAATGTAAATGTACTCGGCCTGGGGGTTAGTACTTGTATTGGGCTGGGGGTTAGTACTTGTATCGGGCTGGGGGTTAGTACTTGTATCGGGCTGGGGGTTAGTACTTGTATCGGGCTGGGGGTTAGTACTTGTATCGGGCTGGGGGTTAGTACTTGTATCGGGCTGGGGGTTAGTACTTGTATCGGGCTGGGGGTTAGTACTCGTATCGGGCTGGGGGTTAGTACTCGTATCGGGCTGGGGGTTAGTACTCGTATCGGGCTGGGGGGATAGTACTCGTATCGGGCTGGGGGTTAGTACTCGTATCGGGCTGGGGGGATAGTACTCGTATCGGGCTGGGGGGATAGTACTCGTATCGGGCTGGGGGGATAGTACTCGTATCGGGCTGGGGGGATAGTACTCGTATCGGGCTGGGGGTTAGTACTCGTATCGGGCTGGGGGTTAGTACTCGTATCGGGCTGGGGGTTAGTACTCGTATCGGGCTGGGGGTTAGTACTCGTATCGGGCTGGGGGTTGTTTTACTCCAATGTTTGTAAACAACGTAAATGTAAGCAAACACTGTATAGCCTCAAAACGTGGTTAAAACTATATAATGGATGGTCAGTCCTTAAATCCATAGCTTTGAATTTGAGAGTGGTTATATTTCTCCAGTCCCATCCTTTGGCTTTTTAGCAGAACAGGGGTGGAGAAAAAGCTTTGTTATTGTTTTAATTAAGCACTCTAGTTCTAAGCAGTAGTGGTAGTAGTGGTGGTAGTGGTGGTAGTAGTAGTAGTAGTAGTATTACACTGTTAGAAGAAAGGATTCCAAAAGGGTTCTTTGGGTATTCCCATAGGAGAACTCTTTTTGGTTCCATGTAGAACCCTTTTTGGTTCCAGGTGGAACCCTTTCAAGTTCTATGTAAAACCTATGACAGTAGCAGCAGTAGTAGTAGGAGTAGCAGTAGTAGTAGCAGGAGTAGCAGTAGTAGTAGTAGCAGCAGTAGTAGCAGCAGTAGTAGCAGCAGTAGTAGTAGTAGCAGGAGTAGCAGTAGTAGTAATAGCAGCAGTAGTAGCAGCAGTAGCAGCAGCAGCAGTGGTTCCACTCACATGCAGAGCCTCCTCTGAGCCCAGCACTCTGGAGTAGATCTCACAGATCCTCTTCTTCCTACAGGGGACAACAACCATCTTTAAGGGTTAAGGAAAGGATAGGGTTAAACTCTTAATGCTGATACACATGCGTACTAGCATAGTATACACACAAGGAAGTGATTTAAAACACACTGTAGGAACTGAACATGAGAAACAGCAAGACAGATGTTTACCTCTCTTCTTTCGTTAGTCCACATAGCTTCCTACACTTGCGGGCCAGGATGAAGCTAAGCCATAGGAACAGGAGAAATAAAGTTACAGTAATACCACTAAGTAAACCACAGTTTCTCATTCTCTATGGGTAATCATGTTGGGATACAGGAAACTAAAGTTATGTGTTTACCCCATAATGGCGGGCACAGTCCCATCGGGCTTTGTGTCGTCCAGAGTCAAGCCAATGGGTGCCTCTTCCTCCTCAATCACCATAGTGCCACAGTACCCTGAGAGAGAGAGAAAGGAAAAGGATGCAGGAGAGAAGGAGGACATGTAGAGAGGAGAAAGAGGATCAGGAATGAGGAGAAGAGGATGATCAGGGATGATGAGAAGAAGAGAGTAGAGGAGAGAGAGGATCAGGGATGAGGAGAGGAGGAGGATCAAGGATAAGGAGGATCAAGGATAAGGAGAAGAGAAGAGAGAGGATCAGGGATAAGGAGGAGAGAAGGAGGATCAAGGATAAGGAGAAGAGGAGAGAGAAGATCAGGGATAAGGAGGAGAGGAGGAGGATCAGGGATGAGGAGAAGAGGAGAAGGAGATTATCACTCAAGTTCTCTCCGTAGTAGACCATACATTTGATTACAGAGCCCATGGACCCTCCCTCCCTCGTTACCTTTCTTCCTCCAGAAGTTCTCTCTGTAGTAGACAATACATTTGATGACAGAGCCCATGGGGACCCTGTGGATCAGCTGGTTTCTGAGAGGGGGCAGCTCAGGGTTGAAGTGCATCTTCAAATTCAGACCAGGAGGGGTCGCCACAATCACATACTTGGCCTGGGAGAAACAAAACACAAGAGTTGAGGCCTGTGTAGTGTGTAGTGTCTACCCACTGGGCACACACTGGTTGAATCGACACTGTTTCCAAGTCATTTCAATGAAATTACACTGAATCAATGTGGAATAGGAGTTGAATTGAGGTCTGTGCCCAGTAGGTAGTGTGTACATCTCCAGTCCACCCCGGTGGCTAAGCAGCTCTATGCTACTGCTTAATGGGTTTTATCTGGGGTAGAGGATGTAGCCTGGACAGAGAGATGAAGACCAGCTTACTGACAACAATCCATCTGGCTTACACATATGTGCACACGCGTGCACACAAACACGAACACACACACACACACACTGTCAAAAGCTAAAGGAATTTACTGACAGGCAAACATGAATATCTAAGGGGCTCTGTAAGCTCAGTGAGTTGTATGGTTGAATGAATGATTCCTAGAATGTCCCAGGAGTTCTAGAATGCAAATGTACAGCAGTCATAACATGGGCGACATCATGAGGGGCTACGTATTATAAACAAACAAGCTCTAGATGGCAGCATAGGCACAACCTGAAATCAGTAGGCTCCTACTCAGCGGAATGTGCTCTGACGAGATTGTAATTATGTTGATGGATTGGAGATGGTTGCTCTCTCACTCACCTTGTATGTTTCCTTGTTGAGCGTCTCGACCTCGACCATGTCCCCTGTCTGGTCGATCTTGTAGACAGGAGACTCCATCTTGACCCGCTCACCCAGCTCTTTGGCCATACACTCACTGATCTGGCTGGAACCTCCCAAAAACTTCCTCTCCTGAAATGCAAATACAGTATCATCAGTTATATCAATCAGATACAGGCTAATAAGACCTGTTCCAGGAGGGTGCTACTCTGTGGCTGACCCTGTGCTGCTTCTAGTCTCTCATCTGTGTGATTTCCAGGGGGTTGGGAAAAACACAAGACAGCAAAAGACACATTTATGTCACAGTGGACAATGAAGTTGTAACGCTAGGATAAATATCAAATTATACTCTATTCATTATCAGTGTAGTGCATTACTTTTTAACAAGATTTTGAGAGTGTAAGATTCAGTATTCTCTACGGGCTGAGTGTGTGAAACTTTTTGCATCAGTGCCAGATTTACACCCCATGAGACATAAACTAGCTATTCTGTTCCTTCTTCTGCCTCCACAAAAATACCTCAAACTCATTCTAAGACAGCCAGCCCCCTGGGACAGTTGATTGATGCATCTGAGGTGAATAGTAGTTGTACATTTGGGCGGTGGCCCTTTTTTAATCTAGGCTGGTTTTAGGATACTTCAGTAGAACAACACGCAGGCGGTGTTTTGGAACCAAACAGGGGGGTGGATTGGACTGGAACCAGTCTGGCAGGGGGGTGGATTGGACTGGAACCAGTCAGGCAGGGGGGTGGATTGGACTGGAACCAGTCAGGCAGGGGGGTGGATTGGACTGGAACCAGTCTGGCAGGGGGGTGTATTGGACTGGAACCAGTCAGGCAGGGGGGTGGATTGGACTGGAACCAGTCAGGCAGGGGGGTGGATTGGACTGGAACCAGTCAGGCAGGGGGGTGTATTGGAAAGTGAGCGTGGGTCTTGGCAAGGCCACATTACAATGTAAACAAAGCTTAGTCCTGGTTAGTGTAAACTTCCATCAGCTAACTTTGTAGACCCGTCATTTCTGATAAATTGACTTGGCTGGAGAGGGAGGAGACTCGAGGCCATATTGTGGCCGAAGTAACACATTTAATAAAGAATTCTTCTGGGTACATGCACTTTCATTCAATATGCAAGAAGCGAGAGCAAGTTACATCTCAGATAGAAGGACATAATACAACATGACTAGCATGGCATTTCCTCCCTCACTAACTTTAAACATCAGCTATCTGAGCAGCTTACCGATCGCTGCAGCTGAACACAGCCCATCTGTTAATAGCCCATCCATCTACCTCATCCCCATATTGTTTTATTTACTTTGCTGCTCTTTTGCACACCAGTATTTCTACTTGCACATCATCATCTGCACATCTATCACTCCAGTGTTAATTTGCTAAATTGTAATTACTTCGCTACTATGGCCTATTTATTGCCTTACCTCCTCATGCCATTTGCACACACTGTATATAGACTTTATTTTTTCCATTGTGTTATTGACTGTACGCTTGTTTATTCCATGTGTAACTCTGTGTTGTTGTTTGTGTCACACTGCTTTGCTTTATCTTGGCCAGGTCACAGTTGTAAATGAGAACTTGTTCTCAAATAGCCTACCTGGTTAAATAAAGGTGAAATAAATAAAAAATAAAACCTGCCGCACCAAAAACTTCCAATACTTTCAGACCCTACTGTATATGCAGTGCAACCTCATATGCAACTACGCTATGCATAGCATGCATTAAAATCAACTTCAAAAGGGGAAAGCACACGCTTGAGAGCTAACTTTAGCGCTCACATGCTTTTCTATTGCTCAACCTGGTAAAGCAACACACTGAATCAATATATTAAATACAGCGAGTCTGGACTCAGATCTTGAACACAGAACTGGAACTTCTGTCAACACCGGAGCCAGAGAACAGGCAGACCAAACAGGAAATGAAAGTGGGTGACCTCACAACAACATCCTCTAATTACCCCAACGTGTCACAATCCTCCGTCACCTAGGCAATGGGGCCATTCCAAAGTAAACAAGAAGAATGGTGTCTCCCTGGGATCTGAATAACAGCCATGTGAAGGGAGGGATTATGCCTCTAAATGAAGGAGGAAGGAACGCCCTGGAACAGCCATGTGGATGGAGGGATTATGTTCCTAAATTAAGCATTTGGGAACGACAATGAACAGCCAATTGGAGGGAGGGATTATGTTCCTATATGAAAGAGCAGGGAATGAAAATAAACAGCCATGTGGAGGGAGGGATTATGTTCCTAAATGAAGAAGCAGGAAAAGCCATATGGAGGAATTATGTTCCTAAATGAACAACCAGGAACAGCCACGTGGAGGGAGGGATTATGTTCCTATATGAAGGAGCAGGAACAGCCATGTGGAGGGAGGGATTATGCCTCTAAATGAAGGAGCAGAGAAACGACAAGGAACAGCCACATGGAGGGAGGGATTATGTTCCCAAATGAAGGAGCAGGGAACGACCAGGGACAGCCATATATGTTCCTAAATTAAGCATTTGGGAACGACAATGAACAGCCAATTGGAGGGAGGGATTATGTTCCTATATGAAGGAGCAGGGAATGAAAATAAACAGCCATGTGGAGGGAGGGATTATGTTCCTAAATGAAGAAGCAGGAAAAGCCATATGGAGGAATTATGTTCCTAAATGAACAACCAGGAACAGCCTCGTGGAGGGAGGGATTATGTTCCTAAATGAAGGAGCAGGGAATGAGGGGGGATTATGCCTCTAAATGAAGGAGCAGAGAAACAACAAGGAACAGCCACATGGAGGGAGGGATTATGTGGAGGGAGGGATTATGCCTCTAAATGAAGGAGCAGAGAAACGACAAGGAACAGCCACATGGAGGGAGGGATTATGTTCCCAAATGAAGGAGCAGGGAACGACAAGGAACAGCCACGTGGAGGGAGGGATTATGTTCCTAAATGAAGGAGCAGGGAACGACAAGGAACAGCCATGTGGAGGGAGGGATTATGTTCCCAAATGAAGGAGCAGGGAACGCCCAGGAACAGCCACATGGAGGGAGGGATTATGTTCCTGAATGAAGGAGCAGGAACAGCCATGTGGAGGGAGGGATTATGTTCCTAAATGTGGGAGCAGGGAACGACCAGGGACAGCCATATGGAGGGATTATGTTCCTAAATGAAGAAGCAGGGAACGACCAGGAACAGCCATGTGGAGGGATTATGTTCTAAATGAGGAAGCAGGGAACGACCAGGAACAGCCATGTGGAGGGATTATGTTCCTAAATGAAGGAGCAGCGAACTGAAAATGCTCATTTGGAGGCTTGAAGGACGGACCAGAGGTTTAATGGTTACAATCTAAGTAGGATCCAAATGAGAACGTAATCGTTGTGGAATGTTTTGTGCTAACATGGAGGAGAGTTTACAGAGCTCAGTTGAAATGGCTCCTGGGTCAGCTCAGTAAACCTAGAACCAAAGCAAATAATAGGGTTTACCTTATTTCATCGCAATCTTGTCCTCATTCTGATTTCTATGAACATACACATAGTCAGAGAGACATGCTAGGACCCCATATGGATATGAAAGAGCCAGTCCCCAGTGTTAGAGAGAAAGCCAGACAGACAGGCAGGCAGGGAGACAGAAAGTCCGTCAGTCAGCCAGAAAGACAGACAGACAGAGACAGCTAGCCGGGCAGCCAGCCAGTCAGCCAACAAGGTGTGTACAGTACCTGTCCTCCGTTGGTGGTGGAGAAGATCCTCATGGTCCCTCCACACTGCTTGACATACCAGAGGAACCACAGGGCAGACACCTCATGGGGTTCAGAGGTCACATTCACGTTCACAAACAGAGTGGCGAACCGCCTCGCAGAACTGTGGGGAGAGGGGGGATCACACACACACACACACACACACACACACACACACACACACACACACAATTACAAAATTGTACATTACTAAAACATGCTGCATTGAGTTGAATGGTCCTGAGTGTATTGCAAAATGTGTGTAGTGCAGCACCTGGTCCAGCAGATCTTATCAAAGAGCTGCTTCATGGTCATCTTGTCCCACTCCTCAGCATGGGGAGCCCTCCATGGAGCCTCTCTGGGGATCTAGAACACACAGTACGAGGGTGGGAGCATCAACAAGTTGTCAGAAGTAGGGGTTGGTTTGGGATTGGACAAGGGGTTGTGGAGGGGATGGCTGCCCGGCCTAGAGAGAGATAAAGATGCTCAATGTGTTATGAGAGAGAGAGAGAAAAAAACAAACAAACCAAAACAAAGGCAAAGTCCTCTCATGCTTTGTTGATTTCAAAAAAGCTTTAGACTCAATTTGGCATGAGGGTCTGCTATACAAATTGATGGAAAGTGGTGGTGGGGAAAAACATACATTATAAAGTCCATGTTCACAAACAGCAAGTGTGCTGTTAAAATTAGCAACAAGTGTGCGGTTAAAAAAGGGCCGGGAGGTGAGACAGGGATGCAGCTTAAGCCCCACCCTCTTCAACATATATATCAACAAATTGGCGAGGGCACTAGAACAGTCTGCAGCACCCGGCCTCACCCTACTTGAATCTGAAGTCAAATGTCTACTGTTTGCTGATGATCTGGTGCTTCTGTCCACAACCAAGGAGGGCCTACAGCAGCACCTAGATCTTCTGCACAGATTCTGTCAGACCTGGGCCCTGACAGTAAATCTCAGTAAGACAAATATAATGATGTTCCAAAAAAGGTTCAGTTCCCAGGACCACGAATACAAATTCCATCTAGAGGACATAAAAAAACAGTACATACCTCGGCCTAAACATCAGCGCCACAGGTAACTTCCACAAAGCTGTGAATGATCTGAGAGACAAGGCAAGAAGGGCCTTCTATGTCCATCAAAAGGAACATAAAATTTGACATACCAATTAGGATCTGGTTAAAAATATTTGCATCAGTTATAGAACCCATTGCCCTTTATGGTTGTGAGGTCTGGGGTCCGCTCACCAATCAAGAATTCATAAAATGGGACAAACACCAAATTGAGACTGCATGCAGACTTTTGCAAATATATCCTTCATGTACAATGTAAAACACCAAATAATGCATGCAGAGCAGAATTAGGCCGATACCCGCTAAATATCAAAATCCAGAAAAAGAGCCGTTGAATTCTACAGTACAACCACCTAAAAGAAAGAAAGGAAAGGAAGGAAGGAAGGAAGGAGAGAAAGAGATGATGGGTGTGTTTACCTCACTGCCCATCTCATCCATCTTCCTCCAAAGGTTGTTGTAGTCCATCAGGGCGAATGGGTTCCACATGGGGGGGAAGGAGCCTTTGAACGGGTAGGACTTCCCCTGTACGACACAACGTGGGACAACACATTGTTGTGTAAAATTTGATTCAAAGATTAAGGCAGAGACTATTTAATTGTATAACATAACAATCTTTAATCAAGCAGCTGCAGGAGAGATCTCTCTCTTCACAGGCAAGTCAGCTAAGGACAACTTCTTATTTTTAATGACAGCCTAGGAAGAGTGGGTTAATTGCCCTGTTCAGAGTCAGAATGACAGAATTTTATCTTGTCAGCTCAGGGATTCGATCCTGCAACCTCGCGGTTACCAGTCTAACGCTCTAACCACTAGGCTACCTGTCACCAGTAGCCTAGTGAGAGGTCATAATAAAACCATATTACACAAGTTATTTTATACGAGCAACAGTTTCATAACACAATGGCCTTGTGTTAGGGTGCAGACATACTAGGAGTCTATGAAAGCCATAACATCACAGTCCAACACAGAACATATCCCTTGACAAGTTACAACAGCTCACCCCAAATTCTGCCACTACAACATGGAAGGGTTAGTTATCATCATCACCAACCTATACACGCACAGGACTTCAAAGAGACAATGTGGGCGTGACCATAGCATTTTAGATTTGTCATCATTTCATTTGAGCCAATCACATGACTGAGGCGTGGCTCTGTGCTTGTGGTATGCTAGCGTACGGGGGGAGGGTTAGGGGGAAGGTGTAGGAGATGATTGGTTGGTAGAGGAATCCAATCAAGGCAATACCTATGCGCTGGGAGTTTCTCCCGGTCTTTCTGTATGGGATAATGAAGGCTAGGTCTGACGCGTTGGTCCACCAGACTCTTCGGTCTTAACGCATTAAGGTGGAAGTGACTTGGAACGAAATCACAACAGCAGTAACAGCATCAACCATAGATTGAAGACTCCTAATAGTGAACTGAGATTCTTTGGCAAACGTCTCAGTTCAACTGACATTCCGGTCAAGTCTACTCTTGAACTGAAATAGACGTGACAGAGGGAGAGGTGAAGCAATCCCTCTCCTGCAGCTAGCTCCCAAGGATGATGATAACCATACGCCAGCTTGCGTAATGGTTAAAATCCACCACAGATGAAAGTTAGCAGCTGATTGCACATTCAGCAAGGCAGATAAGATTCTCTCTCACTCTCAAACTATTTCTCAACCCCCCTACAGGGTAATAAATGTGGTCACGGGTAGTGGGAGGTGTCAAAGGCATTAAGGTCATGTCCCCTCCCTTCTAGCTTGGCATCCAACTGATTTCCCTGTGTTTGACTGTTGTTGAAGTGAATGGTGAGTGCAGAATTCAGTGTGGTTTATCCAGGCTAGCCTTGTACACTGGTAACCGTGTAGGATGTCACGCCACACCTCTTATAACCCACTGAGAGAGAGTTTAGCATCCTGGAAGCCTGTCACTGACACTTTCACTGTGAATGAAAAAGCTGTATTTGGTGTTAAGGATCCTAAAGGGCTCTATTCGATCTGTATCGTGGGAGTTCAGCGTTATGGCGTGATTGAAATTTAAAGGCATTGTTCCCACCTTAGCGCAGACTGCATTCACGGTAAACGCTGCTTGTGTCTGTCATACTGAAATTACCTTTACATTTCTATCCCGCTTCAGTGATACAGATTGAATACTTTATCTGTGCTTTACTTCCAAGGGGGCGTGTGGCTTTAGCAAATAGGCTGGGGAAGCCATATCAGTTAATTTAACTGCAAGTGCACTGGGGGATAGTGTGTGTGTGTGTTACTCTTACATAACTTGTGTAAAGCACAAAGGTTGACAGTTAAATGGGTCGGTATGAAGACCCTAACTGCGGTTATTTCATACCCTGGATGACAGATGTGTCACACACACACACGCATGCATGAAATACAGGGGGAGAGAGAGAGTCTGAAAATGCATTGCCCAGCGCTGTGGAGAGAGCAACATGTCTGTTACCATGGAAACGGAGGAGAGAGGAGAAGGATATATCACAGCATCTGTTGTGAATTTGCTACAGAGCAGAAAGTGAAACCTCATAGAATAGAAACCACAAGGGAAGGGAAAGGGGATACTTAGTCAGTCAATTGAATGCATTCAACCTGAAATATGTCTTCCGCATTCTACCCAACCCCTCTGGATCAATGAGGTGCAGGGGGCTGCCTTAATAATGTATGCAGTACAGTACATTGTGTTATGTTAAAGTATACTTTTAAAACAGGTGCGGCAGCTTAAACGAGTGCAGCAGCTGTAAACAGGTGTTGTAGTTTTTTACGTCTCTCAGTGTGTTAGGAACTCTTTTATCAGTCCAATGAATACAGGTCACCATGACTACACTGAAAATGATGATGGAATAACGGGCATGACATCAAAGCTGTTCACTGTTTCTCAATATCTGATAGCGATTTATCATTAGCCATTAGCCTATTAGCAACTGTACTTCAAAAAGGTCCCCATATCAATATAATAATTACTGCCCACTGGGGAAAAACTTATTAAATCAACAATGTTTCCACATCATTTCAACAAAAATGCTGATGTGATGACGTTGTGAATCAACGTGGAAAACTGATTAGATTAGCAAAAAGTCATCAACGTAAGGGAATTTCTTATTTTTTTCTACCCAACTTTTAACCTAAATCAAATTACGTTTTATTGATATCACGTTGAATTCACGTCAGTGAACCAAATGTAAATCAAAACTAGACGTTGAAATGACGTCTGTGCCCAGTGGGTGGCCTCTTTCTCAATTTCTGATAGCGATTCCTCAGGCATTAACCAAAGCAATGCTGAGGTTGCAGCAGGCAGCTGATAGACAGTGTAAGGCAGTAGTTTGCTGATATGAGGAACCAGGCTTGGCCTTTTGGATTAGCATTAGCACTCGCTAGTAGTAAAGCTGATTAGCAGCTAGTGCGGACGCTATCCCTAATTACACAATGGGTTGGCAAGCGGCTGGATGGCTGGACCTTGATTGGCTAATTCTGGCTAATGTGCAGAGTAGTAGAGTGTAGTATAGTGTAGTTTAGTGTAGTGAAGTGTAGTACAGTGTGGTGTAGTGAAGTATAGTGTAGTGTAGTGGAGTGTAGTGGAGTATAGTGTGGTGGAGTGTCCATAGTTGTGGTATAAAGCCTAGATCAATGACTGAAGTGGTTGACACAGGTTTATTTAGAGGGTAGAACATACTACACCATCAATGGTGAAGCTGTGGACTTCTAGTCCTATAAACTTAGTCCTGATGTCAGGTACTTAGAAAAATTACGTACATTTACCCTGAATATGAAAGCATATTTTTATTATCAGCTACTTTTTATCCTTTGAAATGCACAATATGTTGTTCCTTGAAAAAGTAAATTAACGTCTGCAAAATCTAACTCTTTCAAAAACTCTCTCAAAGAGTCTTTCATGAAACGCAAACACTAATGCATTTCCTGTATAATTCATGTCCTTCTTTTAAACCATCAAAAGACTTGACCTTTTTAAATCAGGTCAACACCCGCAAAACCGCAGGCCCTGACGGTATTCCAGGGCGCGTTCTCAGAGCATGAGCAGAATAACTGGCAGGCATATTCACAGTAATTTTCAACCTCTCATTGTCCCAGTCTGTAATCCCCACGTTTTAAGATTA
This sequence comes from Salmo trutta, assembly GCF_901001165.1. Classification (NCBI taxonomy): domain Eukaryota; kingdom Metazoa; phylum Chordata; class Actinopteri; order Salmoniformes; family Salmonidae; genus Salmo; species Salmo trutta. The sequence goes on from NC_042980.1 coordinate 40,304,830, forward strand.
CCACAATCATTCCGGTTCCTAAGAACTCTAAGGCTTCATGCCACAATGCCTTTCGACCTGTAGCACTCACTTCTGTAATCATGAAGTGTTTTGAAAAGCTGGTTATTGCACACTGTCACTCCTCAAAGTCCACCTGTTGTTCCTTCCTCCGCTGCTTGGTCCGTTTGTGGTGGGAGATTCTGTCACGGTTGTTGTCGGGAATGGAGGACCAAAACACAGCAGGAATGTGGATGCTCATCTTGATTTATTTTAAAATAAAGTGAACACCAAAACAACGAAGAACTAACGATCAACACAACAGTCTTGTCAGGCATAGACACGCAAAACAAGAGACAATCTCCCACAAACACTAAACCAAACAATTACCCATATATAGGACTCTCAATCAGAGGCAACGAGAAACACCTGCCTCCAATTGAGAGTCCAGCACCCAAACCTAAACATAGAAAACCTAAACTAGACAACATGCAGAAATACAACCTAGAACAACTAACCTAGAACATACACCCAAAACCCAGGAACACATAAATCAAACACCCCTCTACAACACACACAAAACCCCCACCATACAAAACAAACATCCCTCTGCCACGTCCTGACCAAAATACTAAACAACTACTCCCTCTGCTGGTCAGGACATGACACACACATTAACTCCACCATACCAGCCACCCTAGACCCACTCCAATTTGCATACCGCCCCAACAGATCCATAGACGACGCAATCTCAATGGCTCTCCACACTGCCCTCACCCACATAGATAAGAGGAATACCTATGTGAGAATGCTGTTCATTGTCCCCTCCAAGCTCGTCACTAAGGTTAGAGGGTATGAACACCTCCCTCTGCAACTGGATCTTGGACTTCCTGATGGGCCACCCCCAAGTGGTGAGGGTAGGCAACATCACCTCCACCACTCTGATCTTTAACACAGGGGCCCCACAAGGGTGTGTGCATAGTCCCCTCCTGTACTCCCTGTTCACCCACGACTCCAACACCATTATCAAGTTCGCTGATAGCAAGACGTGGTAGGCTTGATCACTGGCGACGATGAGTCAGCCTACAGGGACCTGGCAGCGTGGTGCTGAACCTCTCCCTCAACCTCAGCAAGACCAATGAGTGTGAAAAGTCGGCCCAGAAAATCAAAGACTCCAACCACCCAAGCCATAGACTATTTTCTCTGCTGCCGCATGGCAAGAGATACCGGTGCATCAAGTCTGACACCAACAGGCTCTTGAACAGCTGCTATCCCCAAGCAATACGACTTATAAATAGCTAACAAAATATAGATCATTCAGAAAGTATTCAGACCCCTTGACTTTTTCCACATTTTGTTACGTTCCAGCCTTATTTAAAAAAATAAATTATCCTCATCTACACACAATAGCCCATAATGACAAAGAGAAAACAGGTTTAGACATTTTTGCAAATATATAAAAAAAAACAGAACTATCACATTTACCTTTTGCTATGAGACTCAAAATTCAGCTCAGGTGCATCCTGTTTCCATTGATAATCCCTGAGAGGTTTCTATAACTTGATTGGAGTCCACCTGTAGCAAATTCAATTGATTGGACATGATTTGGAAAGGCAGACACCTGTCTATTTAAGGTCCCACAGTTGACCGTGCATGTCATAGCAAAAACCAAACCACGGGGTCGAAGAAACTTTCCGTAGAGCTGGGGAAGGGTACCAAAAAATGTCTGCAGAATTGAAGGTCCCCAAGAACACAGTGGCCTCCATCATTCTTAAATGGTAGAAGTTTGGAACCATCAAGACTCTGTCTAGGGTTGGCCGCCCGGCCAAACTAAGCAATCGGCGAGAAAGGACTTGGTCAGGGAGGTGGCCAAGAACCTGATGGTCTGACAGATCTCCAGAGTTCCTCTGTGGAGATGGGAGAACCTTCCAGAAGGACCACCATCTCTGCAGCACTCCACCAATCAGGCCTTTATGGTAGAGTGGCCAGATGGAAGTCACTCTTCAGTAAAAGGCAAAAGACAGCCTGTTTGGAGTTTGCCAAAAGGCACCTAAAGGACTCTCAGACCACACGAAACAAGATTATGTGGTCTGATGAAACCAAGATTTAACTCTTTGGCCTGAATGCCAAGTCTGTAGGAAACCTGGTACCAAACATACGGTGAAGCACGGTGGTGGCAGCATCATGCTGTGGTGATGTTTTTCAGCGGCAGGGACTGGGAGACTAGTCAGCATCGAGGGAAAGATGAATGGAGAAAAGTACAGAGAGATCCTTGATGAAAACCTGCTCTAGAGTGCTCAGGACCTCAGACTGGGGTGAAGGTTCACCTTCCAACAGGACAATGACCCTAAGCCAACAGCCAAGATAACACAGGAGTGGCTTTGGGACAAGTCTCTGAATGTCCTTGAGTGGCCCAGCCAGAGCCCGAACTTGAACTCGATCAAACATCTCTGGAGAAACCCTGAAAATAGCTGTGCAGCAATGTTCCCCATCCAACCTAACAGAGCTTGAGAGGATCTACAAAGAAGAATGGGAGAAACTCCTCAAATACAGGTGTTTCAAGCTTGATATTTCAGTTGTTATTTTTAGTACATTTGAAACATTTCTACAAACCTGTTTTTGCTTTGTCATTATGGGGTATTGTGTGTAGATTGATGAGGGAAAAAAAGATTTCATCCATTTTAGAATAAGGCTGTAACGTATCAAAATGTGGAAAAAGTCAAGAGGTCTGAATACTTTCTGAATGCTCTGTAGCTATACGGCCTGAGGTAACCTTGTATCTTTATTGACCTTTTATTTAAATCTTTGCACTGTCTCTGTCACGTCCTGACCATAGAGAGCTCTTATTTTCTATGGTAGAGTAGGTCAGGGCGTGACTGGGGGGTTTATCTAGTTTATTTATTTCTATGTGGGGTTCTAGTTTCTTTTTTCTATGTTGTTTTTTTTTATATGATTCCCAGTTGAGAGGCAGCTGGTCATCATTGTCTCTAATTGGGGATCATATTTAAGTAGTTGTTTTTCCCACCTGTGTTTGTGGGATATTATTTTGAGTTAGTGCATGTAGCACCTCTTTAGTCACATTTTGTTTATTCTTTATTGTTTTTGTATTTTGGCTAAGTTTCACATATTAATAAATACATTTCAGCCACACCCGTTGCTGACAGGTGTATAAAATCGAGCACACAGCCATGCAATCTCCATAGACAAAAATTGGCAGTAAAATGGCCTTACTGAACAGCTCAGTGACTTTCAAACGTGGCAGCGTCATAGGATGCCACCTTTCCAACAAGTCAGTTCGTCCCGGTCAACAGTAAGTGCTTTTATTGTTAAGTGAAAACGTCTAGGACTAACAACGGCTCAGCCGCGAAGTGGTAAACCTTACAAGCTCACAGAACTGGACTGCCAAGTGCTAAAGAGCACTTGGCAGGAAGATAAAACTAGGGTTAGGTTTGAACAGGGAGATAAAGCTAGGGTTAAGGTTGAAAAGGGAGATACATCTAGGGTTAGGGTTGAACAGGGATGTAGAGATAAAGCTAGGGTTTGGGTTGTCTACTGAAGCTAGGCCTACTGTTATTTAACAGCAGTAGACATGACATAGCCTGGTCCCAGATCTATGTAGCCTGGGACCAGGCCACTGTCCCTTAACACACTGTTCTCTGGTTCAATGGCCATAATAAATCCACAAATATTATACAGTACAAGACTAATGAAATACATTTCCTTATAACAAAAGGAAGGAGATGAGGAAAGAAGCAAACTATTGAGATGTAGGGGTGGTTCTGGGCATGCCTAGTAGAGCAGGGTTGAATGATGTCATGTGCCAGAGGGCTCTTCCACGAGAAAACCACGGAACCCTGTGACATCCTCCACATGACCACTCTGTGCATTCAAAGTGCATTCTACTTTACTGCTGCGTGTGTGTGTGTGTGTGTGTGTGTGTGTGTGTGTGTGTGTGGTGGGGGGTCGCACTAGTGTGTGTGTGTACATAGGCCTACGTGCGCACGTCTGCTCATGTGTGTGTGATTGAGAGTGAATGACTCCAAAGTCCATGTTTTTATGGTTTCAGCGTTTGCCAACATCCTCCCTCATACACAGGAAGGGTATTGAGATGAGTCCCATACAGTAGAAACCAGTTCAGAGAGCCCGCTGATTTACAGTGGAGGGAGTAGGTTAACCTGGGTATAAGGCTGAAGCCAGAGGGACCAATCTAATATGGAGGTAGACAATACTGTGTGTTAAGAATAATGCTGCTACTAGTTTAATAATATATGAGGGATATCTTGGAGAGAGAGGATAGAGAGGGAGGGGGACAGAGGGAGGGGAGAGAGAGAAATAAAGAAAGAAAGGAGAGAAAGAGAGGGGGGGAGAAAGAAAGAGAAGGGGGGTGGATGCAGCTCTTTCTTTTTTCTCTCTCTCTTTCCTCCCTCTCTCCGGGCCACTCTGGGGAGGAGAAACCACATTAGAAAACTCCTTCAGGCAGAGATTAGCATCTCCAGTCGCTAACGCTCACTGCTAATGCTCACTGCTAATGCTCCAGAGAGGCTGGGCACACGGGTGGGTGGTCACTAGATGGCCATGCTGGAAAGGACCATATTGTCATCAGAACTTATGAGCAACTATGTGGAGTAGAGGTTAGGTTTGTGGTTGAGGCTAAGGGGTAAGGGGAAAAAGGGATACCTAGTCTAGGGTTGAACAGGGATGTGGACATGAAGCTAGGATTAGGGTTAGGGTTGTGGCTAGAAGGCACAGTTAGTCCGTCATCTCTAGCATGACCAGTTAGTGGTTATCTGATTAAATGGTTACCCGGACCATCTGCATTGACCCTATCTTGCACTGACTCTTTGAACATTCACAAGACTACATATACATTATATATACTGTACACTCTCTCTCACACAATGTCACTCTCACACAGAACCCACACACATTCACATACACTACATATACACATAACACACACGCATACTGACACAACACACACAAACACATGCTGCTGCTACTCTGTTCTTTATTATCTGTCCTGATGCCTAGTCACTTTACCCTGCCGTCATGTACATATGTACCTTAAAAAACCTTATTATTATCTATCCTGATGCCTAGTCACTTTACCCTGCCTTCATGTACATATCTACCTCAAATACCTTATTATTATCTATCCTGATGCCTAGTCACTTTACCCTGCCTTCATGTACATATCTACCTCAAATACCTTATTATTATCTATCCTGATGCCTAGTCACTTTACCCTGCCTTCATGTACATATCTACCTCAAAAACCTTACAATGATCTATCCTGATGCCTAGTCACTTTATCCTGCCTTCATGTACATATCTACCTCAAAAACCTTATTATTATCTATCCTGATGCCTAGTCACATAAGTATTCACCCCCCTTGGAATTTTCCTATTTTGTTGCCTTACAACCTGGAATTACAATAGATTTTTGGGGGGTTTGTATCATTTGATTTACACAACATGCCTACCACTTTGAAGATGCAAAATATTTTTTATTGTGAAACAAACAAGAAGACCAAAAAAATGAAAACTTGAGCGTGCATAACAATTCACCCCCTCAAAGTCAATACTTTGCAGAGCCACCTTTTGCAGCAATTACAGCTGCAAGTCACTTGGGGTATGTCTCTATAAGCTTGGCACATCTAGCCACTGGGATTTTTGCCCATTCTTCAAGGCAAAACTGCTCCAGCTCCTTCAAGTTGGATGGGTTCCGCTGGTGTACAGCAATCTTTAAGTCATACCACAGATTCTCAATTGGATTGAGGTCTGGGCTCTGACTAGGTCATTCCAAGACACCTAAATGTTTCCCCTTAAACCACTCAAGTGTTGCTTTAGCAGTATGCTTAGGGTCATTGTCCTGCTGGAAGGTGAACCTCTGTCCCAGTCTCAAATCTCTGGAAGACTGAAACAGGTTTCCCTCAAGAATTAACCTGTATTTACCACGACCAATTTCCCAGTCCCTGCTGATAAAAAACATCCCCACAGCATGATTCTGCCACCACACTTCACTGTTGTTCTCGGGGTGATGATAGGTGTTGGGTTTGCACCAGACATAACATTTTCCTTGATGGCCAAAAAGCTCAATTTTAGTCTCATCTGACCAGAGCACCTTCTTCCATATGTTTGGGGAGTCTCCCACATGCCTTTAGGCGAACACCAAACATGTTTGCTTATTTTTTTCTGTTCACTCTTTCGTAAAGCCCAGCTCTGTGGAGTGTACGGCTTAAAGTGGTCCTATGGACAGATACTCCAATCTCCACTGTGGAGCTTTGCAGCTCCTTCAGGGTTATCTTCGGTCTCTTTGTTGCCTCTCTGATTAATGCCCTCCTTGGCTGGTCCGTGAGTTTTGGTGGGCGGCCCTCTCTTGGCAGGTTTGTTGTGGTGGCATATCCATTCTCCATGGGATGTTCAAAGTTTATAATATTTTCTTATAACCCAACCCTGATCTGTACTTCTCCACAACGTTGTCCCTGACCTGTTTGGAGAGCTCCTTGGTCTTCATGGTGCCGCTTACTTGGTGGTGCCCCTTGCTTAGTGGTGTTGCACACTCTGGGGCCTTTCAGAACAGGTGTATATGTACTGATATCATGTGACAGATCATGTGACACTCACAGGTAGACTTTATTTAACTAATTATGTGACTTCTGAAGGTAATTGGTTGCACCATATCTTATTTAGGGGCTTCATATCAAAGGGGGTGAATACATATGCACGCACCACTTTTCAGTTTTTTAGAATTTTTTGAAACAAGTTATTTTTTTCATTTCACTTCACCAATTTGAACTATTTTGTGTATGTCCATTACATGAAATCCAAATAAAAATCTATTTAAATGACAGGTTGTAATGCAACAAAATAGGAAAAACACCAAGGTGAATGAATACTTTTGCAAGGTACTACCTTATTATTATTATCTATCCTGATGCCTTTACCCTGCCCTCATGTACCTCATACACCTCCACATTGATCTGGTACTAGTGCTCCTAGGGCTGTGACAGTCGGTCGGTCTCACGGTAATTTACTGTTATTTAACAATTAACATATCTCCTGGCTTCCACATATAGCATACAAGCCATTTTAAAAAGTCTAATAAATCCATGTAATATAGCTTACACCTTCACAATAAATCCATCATTTGTTTTAGACAAGTCTGAAGATGCATGATATGAAGAAAATGTAGTCCATTTCAGAAGAGAAGAATAGCATTCTCTGTATTGAGCGATTAGTAAATGCTTCATTTTATAGTTATTAATGTTACTTTAGTTGTTCTATAAACGTTGGGCTATATGTTTAGATTTTTAATACATTGTAAGGCTGCATGATGCGACTAATGATGATTTGCTAAAAGTTGCTTGAAAGACATGAGCTCTGCTTAGTTTTTTGTGCAGGCTGCACACTCAAATAGTCTCTCATTCACAATTTGACAAGCACGTGATAATGCCTTGAATTTCACGGCAGCATCCCCTTTTTGGCCGTAATGCACCCTAAAAAAAATGTAATGTGCCCTTCTCCCTGAGTGTGCTGTGCAATCGGAAGTCCTCTCACTCACATGGCTCTCCATCACGTGATCAGGTCTTTCTCAAAGGCTTCAGGTGAAGACAGACACATTGGGGACGCAACTGAACGGGTCCTTATGCAACTCCGAGGTGCATATTGAAGATATTGGAAGAACTGTCCACATTTACTTCTAGTCAGCCAACAAAATGAGTAGGCCTAACGAACAGCAGAAGCAATAGCCTATGTCAATCTATTATCCCCCATAGTACAAAAGTCCACCTATTCTGTGTGAGAAATAAATATTCCAAACATAAGTCTGGGACAGTTGTGGGATGCAATAGATCACAAATTAATACAACGATTAGCATAAAAAAAAACTTCTTACGCAATGTGGCTGATGCAACAGATCAGAACGTTTAGCTTAAAATGTTGATAAACTATTGGAATCGAACTCACAACCCTGGCATTGCACACACCATGCTAGCCTGGCAAACACCATGCTCTACCAACTGAGCCACAGGGAAGGACAGATTAAATGAGGTGTGTGACTATGATTCACAAGTGATAATACATAATTCACAAGTGATAGACTAATAGACTATCACCCATCAGACTATTCTTGATGTAATCTTGTCTTTACATATCCTACATAATATATGTGTGACATTTGATTTAGAATGGACCATTATCATGCACCTGTATCGAAAATACATGTCATCTATTCACTCAAATAGTGAATGGAGGACGCTTTTCCCCGTGGTTTATTTTCATGACAGCCAGGTAGGCTATACTCCTGTGGTGAATATAAGCAATGTGCTTAACTTCTCTAGGGTAGGGGGCAGTATTTTGTCGTCCGGATGAAAGGCGTGCCCAAATTAAACTGCCTGCTACTCAGGCTCAGAAGGTAGGATATGCATATTATTAGTAGATTTGGATAGAAAACACACTGAAGTTTCTAAAACTGTTTGAATGATGTCTGTGAGTATAACAGAACTCATACGGCAGGCAAAAACCTGAGAAAAATCCAACCAGGAAGTGGGAAATCTGAGGGTTGTAGTTTTTTCAAGTGATTGCCTATTGCCCATACAGTGACTTAGGGTTCATTTTGCACTTCCTAAGGCTTCCACTAGATGTCAACAGTCTTCAGAACGTTGTTTCATGCTTCTACTGTGAATATGGAGCGAACAAGAGGGCCTGGCGTCAGATGAGTTAGGAAATGACATGAGCTCAGAGGTGCGAACTCACGTGAGTGTGAGCTGTGTTCCTTTTCTTTTCTGAAGACATTGGAATTGTCCGGTTGGAATATTACTGAAGATTTATGTTAAAAACGTCCTAAAGATTGATGCTATACATTGTTTGACATATTTCTACAAGCGTAAATATAACTTTTTTTTTACTTTTCGTCGTGACATTTTTCTCGCGCTTTCTGCATTTGGAGTAGTGGACTGAACGCGCAAACAAAAAGGAGGTATTTGGACATAAATGATGGACTTTATCGAACAAAACAAACATTTATTGTGGACCTGGTACATTTTACATTTTCAGTCATTTAGCAGACGCTCTTACCCAGAGCAACTTACAGTAGTGAATACATTTCATACATTTTTTTCCCCCATACTGGTCCCCCGTGGGAATCGAACCCACAACCCTGGCGTAGCAAACACCATGCTCTACCAACTGAGCCACACGGGTATAGTATTCCTGCGAGTGCATTCTGATGAAGATCATCAAAGGTTAGTGAATATTTATAATATTATTTCTGAGTTTTATTGACTCCACAAAATGGCGGGTTTGGTTTTGTGTCTCAACGCTGTACTCAGATTATTGCAAAGTGTGCTTTCGCTGTAAAGTTTTTTTGAAATCTGACACAGCGGTTGCATTAAGGAGAGGTGTATCTATAATTCTTTGAATTACAGTTTAATATTTTATCAACGTTTATGATGAGTATTTCTGTAAATTGATGTACTCATTCACAGGAAGTTTTGGGAGGCAAAACATTTCTGAACATTACACGCCAATGTAAAATGGGGTTTTTGGATATAAATATGAACTTTATTGAGCAAAACATACATGTATTGTGTAACATGAAGTCCTATGAGTGCCATCTGATGAAGATCATCAAAGGTTAGTGATTAATTTTAGCTGTATTTATGGTTTTTGTGACGCCTCTCCTTGCTTGGAAAATGGCTGTGTGGTTTTTCTTGTCAAGGTGATGTGCTAACATAATCTAATGCTATGCTTTCGCCGTAAAGCCTTTTTGAAATCGGACAATGTGGTTGGATTAATATTAGGAAAGTTGAAAAATAAATATAATAGGCCTAGCCTATAGAAAGCTGATGGGATCCTTGTCTTTTTATTAGAGGCCATCACTCTGTTTTCTCCCGCAGTTGCATAGCCTATAGAAATGTTGCGCAACATGAGCTCATGGGCTCTCATGAAGTGTTTGATTAGATTTCGATTACATTGGCAGTGATGTCAAAGTGATTAGAGGGACAATAAAGTGCTGAGTACAGTGGTTCTTCCTTTAAAAGTTTTGAGCTTATGCCGTGACAGTTTGGGGTAGATTGTGGTAAATTGCGTCATTCTGGCAACAATGGCTGACACTTAAATAACGTGGCATTGAATTCTGCGGCACCTCGCAAGCTGTGCTGCAGTAGGCCGCAACTTTTAAAGGAAGAACCACTTCTCCAGGCAGGTAGCAAGTTTGGTACGCTACTAATGACCAGCAGCAGCATCAGAGCTTGGAGAAATCTAATTACTGTGACTAAACAGTCATTTGGAATTTGACTGCCTTCATGACTCGTGACCGCTGGTGTGGCAGCGCAAATGGTCACCGCAATTGCCCTAGGGTGCTCCCTGTATATAGCTTAATTCATTTTTTACTCTGCATTGTTGGGAAGGGCTCATAAGCAAGCATTTCACTTTAATGTCTATACCCGTTGTTTTCGGTGCATGTGACAAATAAAATTAGATTTAGTATTCTGTCCTTTCAAAACATAGTCATGACTGAAAGAGAGACGTGCATTTCCTGTGCATTAGAGTGTGAGACGGCCAGAGCAGGAAGTTATCTGTTATCTAATGGAAGTGGTCAATACTGGCCGGAGCAAAGCCCTGCGGCCAGTGTTTCAGAGAAACCAATGGATCTATGCTGGATCTGTCTGTTCAGGCCTCCCTGGATAACAATTGCCACTGTTTTTGAGGGACAGATGTGGCTAATACTGGTCCTACACTGGTTTTCAGCAAACGGGCACACACACACGGGCACACACACACACCTTTACATAATGCACCAGCCTCTCCTCCTCGTTGACTTTGTAGGTCTTGACTCCGCACTCTTTAGCCAATCGGAGGATACGATTCTGAGTAGGCCCGACGTAGGCCCCGCCCAGGTCAACATACTTAGTCTGCTCATTCTGGGGGGAGGAGGGGGAGAGAGAGAGTGCATCAGACAAGCAGTGGACAATCCTAATCCCATAGATCAATTGTGTTTTAATCTATAACCAAATCAGTTGCTTAAAAATGTTTTCGCTATGAACATGTAAAGCTGATTCTTATAGGGATTACACATTGACTGGCCTTTGGTCTGACATAGGTCTTACCTGTACGGTGAAGGTCCGTCCACCAACCCGGTCCCTAGCTTCCAGAACCACAGGACTCAGCCCTTTCTCCTTCAACAGCTTAGCTGCACTCAGCCCTGAGAAAGAGACAGAGACGGCCAGAGAGAGCAAGAAACAGACAGAGAGAGAGGAGGAGAGGTTAGTGTAAAGATGATGCTGATTATATGAAACATTTTGTATATAAACTATCCAACTATCCCATTTGATAGAGCGAGAGAGAGAGACATGATGCTGAATATATGAATAAACATTTTGTATATAAACTATCCCCACTTTTCACATCTGTTTACCTTCCCCCTCTCATCCTTCATCCTTCCCCCTCTCATACTCCCCCTTCTCATCCTTCCCCCTCTCATCCTCCCTGTGTTTTTTCCTGTTGTGTAGATCAGGAGAGGAGAACCCTGTAATATGGCAGGTTGTGATACAGTATGAGTCTGTGACAAAGCAGAAGGCTAGAGGTACAGCTCCTTGGCCCAGTGGAGGAACACTGATACATTTCAATTGAAGGGCTTTATTGGCAGGAAACAGGAAACATATGTTAACATTGCCAAAGCAAGTGAAATAGATAATAAACAAAAGTGAAATAAACAATACAAAAATGAACAGTAAGCATTACATTCACAGAAGTTCCAAAGGAATAAAGACATTTCAAATGTCAAACCATGCAAAAGACCCCTCAGTGACACCAATACTCCTTAGCCGGCCCACAAGAATGGAATGGTCTACCGTATCAGAAGCTTTGGCCAAGTCAATAAAAATAGTAGTACAACATTGCTTAGAATCAAGGAGAATGGTGACATAATTTACAACGTTTAAATCAAATCAAAATCAAATCATTATTGGTCACATTTATTTATCAGATGTTATTGCGAGTGTAGCGAAATACTTGTGTTCCTAGCTCCAACAGTGCAGTAGTATTTAACAATTCACAACAATACACACAAATCTATAAGTAAAATAATGGAATTAAGAAATATATAAATATTAGATTGAGCAATGTCGGAGTGGCATTGACTAAAATACAGTAGAATAGAATACAGTATATACACACACATATGAGATGAGTAAAGCAGTATGTGAACATTATTTAAACATTATTAAAGTGGCTAGTGTTCCAGCAGCAGCCTCTAAGGTCCAGGGTTAGGTAACGGGGTGGAAGCCGGCTAGTGATGGCTATTTAAGTCTGATGGCCTTGAGATAGAAGCTGTTTTTCAGTCTCTCGGCCCCAGCTTCGACGAACCTGTACTGACCTCGCCTTCTGGATGATAGCGGGGTGAACAGGCCGTAGCTCGGGTGGTTGATGTCCTTGATGATTTTTGTTGGCCTTCCTGTGACATCGTGTGCTGTAGGTGTCCTGGAGGGCAGGTAGTTTAACCCCGGTGATGCGTTGGGCAGACCGCACCATTCTCTGGAGAGCCCTGCAGTTGCGGGTGGTGTAGTTGCCGTAGTAGGCGGTGATACAGCCCGACAGATGTGCTCAACTGTACAAGTTTGTGAGGGTTTTAGGGGCCAAGTCAAATTTCTTCAGTCTCCTGAGGTCGAAGAGGCACTGTTGCGCCTTCTTCACCACTGTCTGTGTGGGTGGACCATTTCAGATCATCAGTGATGTGTACTCTGCGGAACTTGAAGCTTTCTACCTTCTCCACTGTGGTCTCGTCGATGTGGATAGAGGCGTTTCCTCCACCGTTTCCTGAAGTCCACGATCAGCTCCTTTGTTTTGTTGATGACGAGTGACCTTCAACCCTTCAGGAAGTCCAGGACAGGGCGGTAAGCACATTAAAGTGGGTCTAAGGTGTCAGGTAAGGTGGAGTTAGGTGGAGTTGACATGATCCTTAACTAGCCTCTCAAAGCACTTTATGATGACAGAAGTGAGTGCTATGGGGTGATAGTCATTTAGTTTAGTTACCTTTGCTTTCTTCTGTACAGGAATAATGGTGGACATAAACCCCTTCTTCGCCCGCTTTGAGGATAACACAGTGGCGATAGGTCACCTCTCTCGAGCCACATAAGCCCCTATACTGTATATGCCACCCCTGACCTGGCTCTGACCTCTCACCTCAATATCATGTGAGTGTAGAAAGTAGAATAGGAAAGAGCACAAGACTTCCACATCCTCACACACACACACACACACACACACACACACACACACACACACACACACACACACACACACACACACACACACACACACACACACACACACACACACACGCGCACACACACACACACACACAGGAATCGTAGTTCCCTACATGGGTAATAGGGTGTAATTTAAGACGCAACATTCTTTCTCCACAGATAAGACTAGTCTGGTTTTCCTCTGCTGCTCAACAGTCAGACGACTCCCAATCATAAACAACAAGCTGATATCTGGCGGTCTTGTTTCCGTCTTTTCAATATTGTTGTGGACAGATGAGTTGATACTAGGGACTCCAGCATGGGTGTCCACTGTCCCTCCAGCAGGCTCACTTAGCCAATGGCTGCCTGTTGCATTGACTTCAGACCTGTTTGTCGTTGCAGTGTTGCAGTGTGAGTGGATTATATTTTTTCACAGTTACCATAGTGACCCTAAGGCCATCTCTGTCTATAGTGTGATTCAATAAGACATCACATTTCACACGTGTAATTACAGTTGAAGCTAGGCAAGGTCACAATGGCACATGCACGTGCACACACACACACACACACACACACACACACACACACACACACACACACACACACACACACACACACACTTGGAGGATTAGGCACAGTGGCCTTTGTCAGTCAAGCGGGCATTCAGACAGAAGACAAACAGGCAGCAATGTCCCAGAGAGAAAAATATAGAAAGAGAGAGAGCGCAAGAGACAGAGGGACAAAATGAGAGAGAGAGATGGACTTGATAAAGAAATTCATACTGTGTTCCTCTTCACAGTCCATGTTGCAATCTCTCAACAGGTGCTCACATCTGTCTAAGGCCCCCATGCCTCTCCATCCCTCCATACATGTATCCCTCCATCTCTCCAGAGCACTCTTAAGTCTGAAAGGCTACCAGCGTTTAAGCATATTTTTTACTATTACCAAGCTTCTACATTCCCCCTACACACACACACACACACACACACACACACACACACACACACACACACACACACACACACACACACACACACACACACACACACACACACACACCTCTGGGGGAGTACTATTTATTTTAAGTAAATTGATGCTATTAGGTGTTCTCTATACAAAGGTCAGACAAGCTCAATTGATGCTATTAGGTGTTCTCTATCCAAAGGTCAGACAAGCTCAATTGTTCAAAACAAAAACAGGCTCTGACTGTTTCACTTTGTTGTTTATGCCAACAGCACTCTGGAAAAATAAGATAACTTCACTCTGAGTATTGCTTTGATAAACACCATTTGGGGGGGTATAGTGAATCCTTCCTAACATCAAAGGATTTCTTTGTTGCTCAGTTCCATTCGGAGAGAGGTAATTTGTCTGAATTGGACAAACAACAATGATTGTGTGATAAAAGACATGAAAACGAGCCTGATGCCATATTCTGAGAGAGAGAGAGAGAGAGAGAGAGAGAGAGAAGCAGATTCTCTGAAAGAGCCTTTTACATTCAATGGGTGCTTTCCCTTTTACTTGGAAGTAGAGACATTGATCCCAGCTGAAATAAAAGATTCCAGAAATGTTTTCATTCACACAAAAAGCTAATTTCTCTCAAATGTTGTGCACAAATTTGTTTACATCCCTGTTAGTGAGCATTTCTCCTTTGCCAAGATATTCCATCCACCTGACATGTGTGGCATATCAAGAAGCTGATTAAACAGCATGATCATTACACATGTGCACCTTGTGCTGGGGACATTAAAAGGCCACTTTAAAATGTGCAGTTTTGTCACACAACACAATGCCACAGATGTCTCAAGTTGAGGGAGCAGGAATTTGGCATGCTGACTGCAGGAATGTCCACCAGAGCTGTTACTAGAGAATTTCATGTTCATTTCTCTACCATAAGCCGCCTCCAACATCGTTTTAGAGAATTTGGCAGTACGTCCAACAGGCCTCACAACCACAGACCGCATGTAACCACGCCAGCCCAGGACCTCCACATCCGGCTTCTTCACCAGCTGGATTGTGTTAGACCAGCCAACCAGACAGCTGATGAAACTGAGGAGTATTTCTGTCTGCAATAAATCCTTTTTGTGTGGAAAAACTCATTCTAATTGGCAGGCCTGGCTCCCCAGGGGGTGGGCCTATACCCTTCCAAGCCCACCCATGGCTTCGCCCCTGCCCAGTCATGTGAAATCCATAGATTAGGCCCAATGAATTTATTTCAATTGACTGATTACCATATATGAACTTTAACTCAATAAAATCATTGAAATTGTTGCTTTTTAAATTGTTGTTCAGTATACAATGCAGTGAATACTGTATAAAGGTACAAGAGAGACTATTTTGAAGTCCTGGCAGAGGATAGGGTTATAGGGCTAGTGTTTGGAGTAGAACGTGGAGTGGTGCTGGGTTGTTCAGTCTCCACTATGGAGTAAGGCATGGAGAATATGGTTGGGTGAACCACGGAGAATATGGCTGGGTGAACCACGGAGAATATGGCTGGGTGAACCATGGAGAATAGGGCTGGGTGAACCACGGAGAATATGGTTGGGTGAACCACGGAGAATAGGGCTGGGTGAACCACGGAGAATATGGCTGGGTGAACCACGGAGAATATGGCTGGGTGAACCACGAAGAATATGGCTGGGTGAACCATGGAGAATATGGCTGGGTGAACCATGGAGAATATGGCTGGGTGAACCATGGAGAATATGGCTGGGTGAACCATGGGGAATATGGCTGGGTGAACCATGGAGAATATAGCTGGGTGAACCATGGAGAATATGGCTGGGTGAACCATGGAGAATATGGCTGGGTGAACCATGGGGAATATGGCTGGGTGAACCATGGAGAATATGGCTGGGTGAACCATGGAGAATATGGCTGGGTGAACCATGGGGAATATGGCTGGGTGAACCATGGAGAATATAGCTGGGTGAACCATGGAGAATATGGCTGGGTGAACCACGGAGAATATAGCTGGGTGAAGCATGGAGAATGGCCCTAAAGGGATTACTACCATTGAGGAAAAGGTCAGTGAGTCTTTTGAATGAAATGCTAGAAGATAATGACTTCTCTGGGAGAATGAAGGTCTCTGCTTCCCTCTCGCCCCCAATTCCTGTTTCTCTCTCTCTTGCTCTCTCTCAATAACATTTCAATTTAAGGGCTTTATTGGCATGGGAAACATATGTTTACATTGCCAAAGCAAGTGAAATAGATAAAGAACAAAAGTGAAATAAACTATTAAAAAAATAACAGTAAACATTACACTCACAAAAGTTTAAAAAAAAACATTTCATATGTAATATTATATGCAAATAGTTAAAGTACAAAAGGGAAAATAAATAAACATAAATATGGGTTGTATTTACAATAGTGTTTGTTCTTCACTGGTTGCCCTTTTGTTGTTGCAACAGGTCACAAATCTTACTGCTGTGATAATTAGCAGGTTTCGGCCTAATTCTGCTCTGCATGCATTATTTGGTGTTTTACGTTGTACACTGGATGTTTTTGCAGAATTCTGCATGCAGTGTCAATTTGGTGTTTGTCCCATTTTGTGAATTCTTGGTTGGTGAGCAGTCTCTCTCACACACACACACAGTTAGTTTAGCGATACCCACAGTATTATGGAGGAAGAGGAGGGCGTTTTAGTTTCCTGAGGTTTGAATGGTGTGGTGTGCATGATGGCTTTGCAGCCCAGTCTGGAAGAGATTCTGTCGTTATGGCATGGATTCAGGTGTGTTCCTGAGAATGGAGTTAAGGTGGAGGAGATGCTGTCGATACGGCATGGATTCAGGTGTGTTCCTGAGAATGGAGTTAAGGTGGAGGAGGTTCTGCTCGCGGTCGGTGAACAGGTAGGAGCTGAATTTATATGTTCCGCATCCAGAATGAACAAATATGTGGTTGTATTCATAAAAATAGTGAATTTGGTGTGTAGGCTGACTGGTAGTGAAATATTTGTAAGGGATATGTTGGTGCCAATTTCTCCTTTTTCGACTCCTTCGACTAGGGTGGTAGTTGCGAATCTGCCTCTTTTTATTACGAATGATCAAATCCGGAAAGAGTTGAGTCGGTTTGGTAAGTTTGCTAGTGGTTTTCGTGTACGGTCGGCAGGTTCAGGCAGAAAGCATGTTGTTTTGTTCAGGAGGCAATTGTTCATGTTTTTGAATAACAATGCACAACAGTTAAATGTGCATTTTAAAGTGAGACATGGGGAGGGGCTCTACGCAGGGTTTGCCAGCACAGATAGTCTATGGTGCTTTGAGTGTGGGGATTTGGGGCATAAGAGCTTTGCATGCCCACATAAAGGCCGTAAGCAAGGTGAAGGTACAAGCGCCAGTGGGGGAAATTGAGGTCAACATGCAGGGAACCATGAGACGCAGGCAGCAGAGGCTGGGCCTAGTCATGCTAGAGATGGTGGTGTAGATGAGGCTGGGCCTAGTCATGCAAGAGATGGTGGTGTAGCTGAGGCTGGGCCTAGTCATGCTAGAGATTGTGGTGTAGCTAAGGCTGGGCCTAGTCATGCTAGAGATGGTGGTGTAGCTGAGGCTGGGCCTAGTCATTCTAGAGATGGTGGTGTAGCTGAGGCTGGGCCTAGTCATGTCAAGGATGGTGGTGTAGATGATGGGCCTAGTCAGGTTATGCTAGTGGATGAGGATAGTATACTGGGGAAGGGCAAGCAACTAGGGGGGGTGGAGGAGGGTGTCAAGCAAGAGGAAGAAGGGAGAGAAGAAATGAGGTGGGTGGGGAGAGGCTGGTGTGGTCAAAGGCACTAAGGAACCTTTGCCTGGTGATGGGGGGAGGCCCCAACTAGAGAGAAAGGGCAAGGGGGTCAGGATGGGAGATGGAGATGAAGAGGAGGACGATGAAGCTTTCTTTTCAGATTCCTGCTCAAATGGGTCCAGAGCTGATAGCCAGTGAGGCAGAGGGATCAAAGTACACGGTAAGGGAACTGTCAATGTTCCTGAATGAGAATAAAGGGAGAAAGACTTATTTTTGAGTTTGGGGAAAGTTTGGAAGATCAGTACAACACACTATGAAAAACGAGGGGCAAGGGCTCCCTTCACCCAGGAAACGTTTTAGGTTGAGGAAGTGGGTCACAAACGTGCGTAAGGGTATACCTTCAGATTCTGTTTAGATGTATAGTTTCTTTCTGGCACTGTTTTTTTTAAGCTTTCTATTGGTCTCTTTCTTTGCTGGCTTTTGTCCGACTTCTTATGGAGACTTTGGGTAGGCTCGCTTAATATAAATGGTGCCAGAGATACGGAAAGAGGAGTTTGTTGGGTGAATATATAAAACAAACAAAAAAGTACAGGTGTTGTTTCTGCAGGATGTGGTGAATAAAGTCGATTGGGGGCTCTGGTGGAAAGGGGAAGGTGTGCGGAGTCATGGGACAAATGTTAGTGCAGGGGTGGCAGTCTTTTTGCACCGGGTCTGGCTGTAAAAATGTGCTCCTCAAAGGAGGTGTGTAGGGTTAGACTGCTTGTAGTAAAAGCAGAAATTAACAACAGGGGTTTTGTCCTTATAAATGTGTAGGTGCCTAACACAGGGCGTTTGGGCATCTTAGACAGGAACTATCACAGGTAGCGCCTGAGGAGACGCTGGTAGTCGGCGGGGACTGGAACTGTACGATGGATTTTACGAAAGATAGAAATGGGGAGGAGCCTCATTCAGGCTCAGTGGGGGTGTTAAGGGACATCATTAATCAGTCTGACCTAGTGGATGCTTGGAGAACTAGACATCCCAACACAAGACAGTACACATGGGTGAAGGTTTTTGGGGCAAGGGTGAGTGTAGCCCGACTCGATCGGTTTTACATGTCCAGGAATCAGAGCAATAGGCTGTTGGGCACTAACATTCTCCTGGTGAGTTTTTCGGATCACCACATACAGTGGGCTCCAAAATTACTGGCACCCCTGACTGGCAACGCACAAACAATACTTAAAAAAATATAAACAATGTAATTATAGAGAAACTTAGTGCAACCACCTCTGACAAGGATACCAGCATGGAGTCTTTTCCTGAAATGTTTGACAAGGTTAAGGAACACATTTGGAGGGATTTTGGACCATTTCTCTATGCAGATCCTTTCAAGATCCTTCACATTCTTGGGTTTGCGCTTATCAACTGCCCTCTTCCACTCAGCCCACAGGTTTTCGATTGGATTGAGGTCCGGCGACTGAGATGGCCATGGCAGAACATTGATTTTGTTGTCACAGAACCATTTCTGTGTGGATCTTGAGGTATGTTTCAGGTATGAGGTATGTTTCAAAATTGCCTGATACTTGGTGGAATTCATTATGCCATCAATCTTAACCAGTGCCCCTGGACCTCTGGAATTAAAACAGCCCCAAAACATCACTGACCCCCCCTTCATATTTCACCGTGGGTATGAGGTTCCTCTCCTTGTATGCATCTCTGTTTTGACGTCAAACATGCCGATGCTGTATCTGACCAAAACGTTCAATTTTGGTCTCATCTAACCAGAGCACCTTCTTCCAGTCATAATTGAAATGACATTTGGCAAACTCCCAGCGCTTGCGTCTGTGTCTTGGGGTCATTAAGGGCTTTCTTCTGGAAACCCTATCCAAAGAGCCTGTGGTTGTGGAGGTGGCGTCTGATGGTGCTTTCTGAAACCTGGTGACCCCAAGACGCCACGAAGGCCTGCAATTCTTTCACAGTGATTCTTGGGGATTTTGTTGCTTCTCTCACCATCCTCCTCCCTATCCTGGGGGGCAAAATGCATTTGCGTCCTCTATCCGTGAGGTTTTCAACTGTTCCTTATCTTCTGAATGTTTTTATAATTGCCCTGACAGTGCTCAGTGGTATATTCAATCGTTTGTGGATCTTCTTGTAGCCATTACCAGATTTATGAAGGTCTACGACCATCTGTCTCTTTTGAACTGCCAGTTCTTTTGTTTTCTTCATGGTGTTGGATGACAAAGGGATATTGCATGTGTGTTACCTCATTTCTATACCCTAGTGAAACAGGAAATCATGTAATGGCTCAATATAGTGTCTTAAGACTTAGATAAACTTAAATAAGTGGAATTTAATTTGTGGTTTAATTTTGGTAGATGTTATTTACAATAATCTTTAAGGGTGCCATTAATTGTGAAACCTTGATTTGGAGGACATTGATTTTTAATTAAATCAATAAATTATTTTGGTTGGTTCCATTGAAACATTAATACAGTACAGTATTTCTCACATGTTGGTATTTTGAGTTTATCTCTATAATTATATTGTTTATATTCGTTTAAGCATTGTTTGTGCATTGCCAGTCAGGGGTTCCAGTAATTTTGGAGCCCACTGTAACTATGGCTCGGCTGTATTTTTCACCAGGGCCTCGGACTGGACTTCTTTTGCGTGTTGCGTGTGTGTCGGGGTAGGAGAGTTGCCGATGAGCTGCCGTCGGGTGGCTCTTACTCTCCGGGCCAAAAAAGGGGACTTCTGTGAACTTAAGATCTGGAGGCCTGTGGCACTGCTCTGTGCAGACTACAAGATATTTGCCAAGGTCCTCACTAACAGACTGAAGTCCCATCTGGAGTCTATAGTACACAAGAACCAGACATATTGTGTACCAGGACGATCAAACACAGACAACTTGTTCTTAAATCAGGGACATATTGGACTTGAGAGTCTCTTATGTGAACTTTGGACTGGTCTCTCTAGATCAAGAGATGGCATTTGATAGAGTGGACCATGAGTATCTGTTTAATGTGATGTTTGGGTTTGGGGAAAGGTTTTTTGGTTTGTGTGAATATGTTGTACGCTGGGGCATCATGTATGGTCAAGGTGGGAGGGGGGCTCAGTAGGCCAGTAGGCCAAGCTTGTGTAAATTGCGTCATTCTGGCAACAGTGGCTGACACTTAAATAATGTGCCATAGAATTCTGCGGCACCTCGCAAGCTGTGGTGCAGTACGCCACAACTTTTAAAGGAAGAACCACTGTAGCATCCACGTCATCTGACCACTTCCGTATTGAGTGAGTCACTGGTACTTCCTGCTTTCGTTTTTGCTTGTAAGTAGGAATCAGGAGGATAGAATTGTGGTCAGATTTGCCAAATGGAGGGCGGGGGAGAGCTTTGTATGCATCTCTGTGTGTGGAGTAAATGTGGTCTAGATTTTTTTCCCTCTGGTTGTTACATGCTGGTGACATGTGACATGCTGGTAGAAATGAATTAAAACGGATTTAAGTTTGCCTGTGTTAAAGTCCCCGGCTAATTGGAGTGCTGCTTCTGGATGAGGATTTTCTTGTTTGCTCATGGTCTTATAAAGTTGGTTGAGTGCGGTCTTAGTGCCAGCATCGGTTTGTGGTGGTAAATAGACGGCTACGAATAATATAGATGAGAACTCTCTTGGTAGGTAGTGTGGTCTACAGCTTATCATAAGGTACTCTACCTCAGGCAAGCAATACCTCGAGACTTCTTTAATGTTAGACATTGCGCACCAGCTGTGACAGATAGACACACACCCCCACACCTCATCTTACCAGACGTAGCTTCTCTGTCCTGCCGGTGCATGGAAAATCCCGGCAGCTCTATATTAGTGTCGTCGTTCAGCCACGACTCGGTGAAACATAAGATATTACAGTTTTTAATGTCCCGTTGGTAGGATAATCTTGATCGTAGGTCATCTATTTTTTTTCCAATCACTGCACGTTGGCCAATTGAACAGATGGCAGTGGGAGTTCATTTGATCGCCAACGAATTTTAATAGAAGCAACATTATGTACAAAATAAGTTAAAAAATAAGTTAAATAATGCAAAAAAACCGAACAAAATAGCACAGTTGGTTAGGAGCACGTAAAACGTCAGCCATCCTCTCCGGCGCCAGTACTACACAAATTGGTTTAATTATATATTTACAAGCTAATTAAATGGTAACACAGGATAAACATGTACATTTAATACGTTAAAAACAGGTCCCTAGCGGACTGACAATAATATGGCTACTTGTTACAAAAGACATGGAGGGCGAGAGAGAGACGGACAGAGACACTTAATGTTGGTACACTTAGAAACTACTCTCACATACAGTAATCCTATATTTTGCACACGAACCACCGCCCGCTTGGAGTAAGAAATCATGAATGTATTTATGTGAAATGCCTTGGCTCACCGTGTATCTCTCTCGGAACCGGGCCAACTTGGAAAG
The DNA here is from genome assembly GCF_901001165.1 of Salmo trutta. Lineage (NCBI taxonomy): Eukaryota > Metazoa > Chordata > Actinopteri > Salmoniformes > Salmonidae > Salmo > Salmo trutta. Next base: position 40,327,205 of record NC_042980.1, read on the forward strand.
GGGGTTGGGCCTTTTTGCGGGAAACGCTTTTAAGGCTCTGATTGTCCATAAGGGTTCCAAAAAGTCTTCTGTTGTCCTCCGGTATCCGGTGACTTGTCGTGTAGTCCTGAACAGAACTACAGAGTTTCTCCTTCCATTCGCACTGGAAGAGGCTTCTTTGAAGATAGGCTAGCCAGCCCTGTCGATGGTTCCCAGTGGGGTGATGAGAGTAATGTAATATGATGGTTTGAACAGAGTAGTAGAATGGTCGCACTTAATTTCACTTTCAAAGATACTTTATTTAGGACAGCTAATCAGCCGTACCAGCGATTGTCCGGGAGGTAAGTTTATTGTCTCTACCTCGTGTTGAGATTCAGAGTTCAGACCACTTTAAATGTAAGCTGCAGCTTTATGTCCCTCTGGTCTGATGTGTTTTTTCTTAACCCATCATTTTATACAGTTTGTTCAAAAAGGGTGGTTCCGTCAGGCTGACACGCTCAAACCTTATTCATGGGCGTGACTTGTCACTGTGCAAAGCTTACACTACAGTTCAAAAGTTTGGGGTCACTTAGAAGTGTCCTTGTTTTTGAAAGAAAAGCACATTTTTTGTCAATTTTAAAATAGCATTTTAAAATGATAATGATCAATTTGATGTTAACTGATCACTAGAAAACCCTTTTGCAAATATGTTAGCACACCTGAAAACTGTTGTGCTGATTAAGGAAGCAATAAAACTGGCCTTCTTTAGACTAGTTGAGTATCTGGAGCATCAGCATTTCTGGGTTCGATTACAGGCTCAAAATGGCTATAAACAAATAACTTTCTTCTGAAACTTGTCATTGTATTCTTGTTCTGAGAAATTAAGGCTATTCCATGTGAGAAATTGACAAGAAAGTTAAGATCTCGTGCAACGCTGTGTAATACTCCATTCACAGAACAGCGCAAACTAGCTCTAACCAGAATAGAAAGAGTGGGAGGCCCTGGTGCACAACTGAGCAAGAGGACAAGTACATTAGAGTGTCTAGTTTGAGAAACAGACGCCTCACAAGTCCTCAACTGGCAGCTTCATTAAAAAACACCCGTCTCAACGTCAACAGTTAAGAGACTGTCCAGTGTCTGTGTTCTTTTGTCCATCTTAATCTTTTCTTTTTATTGGCCAGCCTGAGATATGGCTTTTTCCAAACAGGTCAGGGACAACGTTGTGGAGAAGTACAGATCAGGGTTGGGTTATAAGAAAATATCATAAACTTTGAACATCCCACGGAGAATGAATATGCCACCACAACAAACCTGCCAAGAGAGACCAGCCAAGGAGGGCATTAATCAGAGAGTCAACAAAGAGACTGAAGATAACCCTGAAGGAGCTGCAAAGCTCCACAGCGGAGATTGGAGTATCTGGCCATAGGACCACTTTAAACCGTACACTCCACAGAGCTGGGCTTTACGGAAGAGTGGCCAGAAAAAAGCCATTGCTTAAAAAATTCACTGCTGAATGTATTTTTTTTTTATTGCTTTGTTTGCTCTTTTCCATATTATGTCTATCTCTGATGAGCTACACAGGAAAGGGCTGAAAAAAGCTCATATTAATATATGTAGCTTAAGAAATAAGGTTCCTGAAATCAATAACTTGCTAACGTCAGATAACATTCATTGATTATCCAATTCTGAGACTCACTTAGATAATGTGTTTGATGATACAGCAGTAGCAATACAAGGATATAACATAATATATATATATATATATATATATATATATATATATATATATATATATATATATATATATATACACACACACACACAGATAAATGCACACACAGATGTGACACATCATGTGACACACACAGATGAAGTCGGAAGTTTACATACACCTTAGTCAAATACATTTGAACTCAGTTTTCACAATTCCTGACATTTAATCCAAGTAAAAATTCCGTCTCAGGTCAGTTAGGATCACCACTTTAATGTAAGAATGTGAAATGTCAGAATACTAGTAGAGAGAATGTGTCACATCCTGACCAGTATAAGGGGTTATTTGTTATTGTAGTTTGGTCAGGATGTGGCAGGGGGTGTTTGTTTAGAGTGTTTCGGGGTTTGTTGGGCTATGTTCTTTGTTAGTCTATTTCTATGTTAGTTCTAGTATGTCTATTTCTATGTGATGTTTATTGGGTGGACCTTCAATTGGAAGCAGCTGCTCCTCGTTACTTCTAATTGAAGGTCCTATTTAAGAGGGGTGTTTTTCTATGGGATTGGTGGGTAGTTGTTCCTTGTTTAGTGTTTGTTGCGCCTGACAGGACTGTTTCATTTTGTTCTTTTTTTTGTATACGTATTTAGTTGTTTCTCCTTCTTCAAAATAAAAAGATGAGTATACATATTCCTGCTGCGTTTTGGTCCAATCCATACGACAACCGTGACAGAACTACCCACCACAAACGGACCAAGCAGCGGAGGAAGGAGCAGCACCAGGAGAAGAGCTATAAGGAGTTTTGGACTTGGGAGCAAATACTAGCGGGAGAAGGACCATGGAGGAAGGCTGAAGAGGACCGGGGACGCTATGCTGGGACACGGCTAGCAAGGAAGCCTGAGAGGCACCCCCCAGTAAAAAAAAATTGGGGGGCACACGGGTAGTTTGGCTAGGCCAAGGGTGAGCCCTAAGCCATCTCCCCGTGTTTATTATGGGGAGCGTGTGGAGTGGAGAACGCCGGTGTATGCGGAAGTGCGCACAATCTCGCCCATGCGCACGCACAGTCTGGTGCAAGCGATCCCAGCTCCTCGCAAGTGCGTGCTAGAGTGGGCATCCAGCCTGGAAGGAGGATGCCTGCGCAGCACATCTGGCCACCAGTGCGCCTCCTAGGTCCAGGCTACACTATGCCTGCTCTACGCACGGCAGCCATCAGGCCTCTGCACAGCGCAGTTTGCCCTGTGCCAGCACTCCGCTCGTGCAGGGCTACTATTACCATCCAGCCAGGACGGGTTGTGCAGGAGGTGCGCTCCAGACCTCCAGTGCCTACTCATGGCCCGGTGTATCCAGTTCCTGCTCCTCACACTAGCCCTGTGGTGCGTGTCCCTAGTCTTGTGCTTCCTTAGCCAACCCCACGCATCAGGCCTTCAGTGCTCAGTCCCTGTTCAGAGTGTCCGGTGACAGTGCTGGACACGGTGGCCACACTCCCTTCCCTCCCTTTAGTTAGGATTTTTTTTTGGGGGGGGGGTTATTTATTTGTTTGTGTGTGAGGTGCATCTGGGGTCTGCACCTTTGGGGGGGTACAGTCACGTCCTGACCAGTATAAGGGGTTATTTGTTATTGTAGTTTGGTCAGGATGTGGCAGGGGGTGTTTGTTTAGTGTTTCGGGGTTTGTTGGGCTATGTTCTTTGTTAGTCTATTTCTTTGTTAGGTCTAGTATGTCTATTTCTATGATGTTTATTGGGTGGACCTTCAATTGGAAGCAGCTGCTCCTCGTTGCTTCTAATTGAAGGTCCTATTTAAGAGGGGTGTTCTATGGGATTGGTGGGTAGTTGTTCCTTGTTTAGTGTTTGTTGCACCTGACAGGACTGTTTTGTTCTTTTTTTTTTGTATACGTATTTAGTTGTTTTTCCTTCTTCAAAATAAAAAGATGAGTATACATATTCCCGCTGCGTTTTGGTCCAATCCATACAACAACTGTGACAGTGATTTATTTCAGATTTTATTTATTTTCTCATTCCCAGTAGGTCAGAAGTTTACATACACTCAATTCGTATTTGGTAGCATTGCCTTAAAATTGTTTAACTTGGTTCAAACGTTTTGGGTAGCCTTCCACAAGCTTCCCAAAATAACTTGGTTGAATGTTGGCCCATTCCTCCTGACAGAGCTGGTGTAACTGAGTCACGTTGTATGCCTCCTTGCTCACACATACTTTTTCAGTTCTGCCCACACATTTTCTATGGGATTGAGGTCAGGGCTTTGTGACGGCCACTCCAATACCTTGACTTTGTTGTCCTTAAGCCATTTTGCCACAACTTTGGAAGTATGCTTGGGGTCATAGTCCATTTAGAAGACCCATTTGCGACCAAGCTTTAACTTCCTGACTGATGTCTTGAGATGTTGCTTCAATATATCCACATGTCCTGCCTAATGATGCCATCTATTTTGTGAAGTGCACTAGTACCTCCTGCAGCAAAGCACCCCCACAACATGATGCTGCCACCCCTGTGCTTCACGGTTGGGATGGTGTTCTTCGGCTTGCAAGCCTCCTTTTTCCTCAACATAACGATGGTCATTATGGCCAAACAGTTCTATTTTTGTTTCATCAGCCCAGAGGACATTTCTCCAAAAAGTTTGATCTTTGTCCCCATGTGCTGTTGCAAACCGTAGTCTGACTTTTTTCATGGCGGTTTTGAAGCAGTGGCTTCTTCCTTGCTGAGCGGCCTTTCAGGTTATATCGATATAAAAATCGTTTTACTGTGGATATAGATACTTTTGTACCTGTTTCCTCCAGCATCTTCACAAGGTCCTTTGCTGTTGTTCTGGGATTGATTTGCACTTTTCACACAAGTACGTTCATCTCTTGGAGACAATGTGTCTCCTTCCTGAGCGGTATGACAGCTGCGGGGTCCCATGGTGTTTATACTTCCGTACTATTGTTTGTACAGATGAACGTGGTACCTTCAGGAGTTTGGAAATTGCTCCCAAGGATGAACCAGACTTGTGGAGGCCTACAATTATTTTTCTGAGGTCTTGGCTGATTTCTTTTGATTTTCCTATGATGTCAAGCAAAGAGGCATTGAGTTTGAAGGTAGGCCTTGGAATACATCCACAGGTACACCTCCAATTGACTCAAATTATGTCAATTAGCCTATCAGTAGCTTCTAAAGCCATGACATCATTTTCTGGAATTTTCCAAACTGCACAGTCAACTTAATGTATGAAAAATGAGTTTTAATGACCCCAACCTAAGTGTATGTAAACTTCCGACTTCAACTGTACGTACGGTCACTGTGGGGACGACGCAATGACAGATGTGGTGTATTCCTCAATTCCATCGGAAGAATCCCGGACCATATTCCAGTCTGTGCTAGCAAAACAGTCCAGTAGCTTAGGATATGCTTCATCTGACCACTTTTTTATTGACCAAGTCACATGTTCTTCCTGCTTAAATTTATGCTGGTAAACAGGAATCAGGAGAATATAATTATCGTCAGATTTGCCTAATGGAGGGCAAGGGAGAGCTTTGTATGCGTCTCTGTGCGTGGAGTAAAGGTGTTGTTTTTACATTTAACATGCTGATAGGAATTTGGTAAAACGGATTTAAGTTATCATGAGATTCTCTACCTCAGGCAAGCAAAACCTCAAGACTTCCATAGATATCGTGCACCAGCTGTTGTTTACAAATATACAGTCCGCCACCCCTTGTCTTACCAGAAGCCGCTGTTCTATCCTGCCGATACAGTGTATAACCAGCCAGCTGTATGTTGTCGTCATCAGCCACGACTCCGTGAAGCATAAGATACTACAGTTAATGTTGCGTTGGTAGTTTAATCTTTCTCATAGGTCGGCGATTTTATTTTCCAAAGATTGCACGTTAGCTTGTAGAAAGGAAGGCAGTGGGGGTTTATTCGATCGCCTACGAATTCTCAGAAGGCAGCCCGACCTCCGTCCTCTTTTTCTCCGTCGTCTCTTCATGCAAATGACGGGGATTTTGTCCCGTTCCCGGGAAAGCAGTATGTCCTTCACGTCGGGCTCGTTAATGGAAAAAAACTTTTCTGCCAGTTTGTGGTGAGTAATTGCTACTCTGATGTCCAGAAGACCTTTCGGTCATAAGAAACGGTAGCAGCAACATTATGTACTAAATAATTATTAAAATAATTTACAAACAATGCAAAAAACTAAAAACACAGTTGGTTAGGAGCCCGTTAAACGTCAGCCATGTTCTCCGGCGCCATGATAGTTTTCAACAATATCAACACAGTGTTACGTTAGCACAATTTCTACACAGAACATTGTGTTAGTAGTAAGCTACCATATTCATCATATTTTTTATTTATTTTACTAGGCAAGTCAGTTAAGAACAAATTCTTATTTACTGACAATCACAGCCTACCGGGGAACAGTGGGTTAACTGCCTTGTTCCGGAGCAGGACGACAGATTTTTACCTTGTCAGCTCAGGGATTCAATCCAGCAACCTTTCAGTTACTGGCTCAATGCTCTAACCACTAGGCTACGTGCAGCTCCATTACATGGTAACCCACTTCTCATTTAGCCTAGGGCTCTGCCTGGCACTTTGGTCAGAAGTAGTGTGTCATAGTGTGTCATTTCACTAACTCTTTCATCATGCAGTGGTAGAGAACTCATTTGAACACATACTGTGGCAAGAAAAAGTATGTGAACCCTTCGGAATTACCTGGACTTCTGCAGAAATTGGTCATACAATTTGATCTGATCTTCATCTAAGTCACAACAATAAACAAACACAGTCTGCTTAAACTAATAACACACAAACAAACACTTTTGTTTACACAAACAATTATTCATGTCTTTATTGAACACACCGTGTAAACATTCACAGTGCAGGGTGGGAAAAGTATGTGAACCCTTGGATTTAATAACTGGTTGACCCTCCTTTGGCAGCAATAACCTCAACCAAATGTTTTCTGTAGTTGCGGATCAGACCTGCACAACAGCCAGGAGGAATTTTGGACCATTCCTCTTTACAAAACGGTGTCAGTTCAGCAATATTCTTGGGATGTCTGGTGTGAACCGCTCTCTTGAGGTCATGCAACAGCATCTCAATCTGGTTGAGGTCAGGACTCTGACCGGGCCACTCCAGAAGGCGTATTTTCTTCTGTTTAAGCCATTCTGTTGTTGATTTACCTCTGTGTTTTGGGTCATTGTCCTGTTGCATCACCCAACTTCTGTTGAGCTTCAATTGGTGGACAGATAGCCTAACATTCTCCTGAAACATTCTCCAGATAGCCTAACAAACTTTGGAATTCATTTTTCCATGATAGCAAGCTGTCCAGGCACTGAGGCAGCAAAGCAGCCCCAAACCATGATGCTCCCTTCACCATACTTTACAGTTGGGATGAGGTTTTGATGTTGGTGTGCTGTGCCTTTTTTCTCCACACATAGTGTTGTGTATTCCTTCTAAACAACTCAACTAGTTTCATCTGTCCACAGAATATTTTGCCAGTAGCGCTGTGGAACACCCAGATACTCTTTTGCGCGAACTTCAGGACGTGCAGTAATGGTTTTTTTGGACAGCAGTGGCTTCTTCCGTGGTGTCCTCCCATGAACACCATTATAGTTTAGTGTTTTACATATCGTAGACTCATCAACAGAGATGTTAACATGTTCCAGAGATTTCTTTAACTGACACGCTAGGATTCTTCTTAACCTCATTGAGCATTCTGCTCCGTGCTCTTGCAGTCATCTTTGCAGGACGGCCACTCCTAGGGAGAGTAGCAACAGTGCTGAACTTTCTCCATTAATAGACAATTTGTCTTACCGTGGACTGATGGACACCAAGGCTTTTAGAGATACTTTTGAAACCCTTTCCAGGTTATTGCAAGTCAACAATTCTTAATCTTGGGTCTTCTGGGATCTCTTTTGTTCGAGGCATAGTTCACATCAGGCAATGCTTCCTGTGAATAGCTAACTCTAATTTTGTGAGTGGCAGCTCTAACCAACATCTCCAATCTCATCTACATTTACATTTACGTCATTTAGCAGACGCTCTTATCCAGAGCGACATACAAATTGGTGCATTCACCTTATGATATCCAGTGGAACAACCCCTTTACAATAGTCTCAATGATTGTACTCCAGGTTAGCTGACTCCTGACTCCAATTAGAGTTTGGAGAAGTCATTAGCCTAGGGGTTGACATACTTTTTCCAACCTACACTGTGAATATTTAAATAATGTGTATATTTATAGACAAGAAAAATATAATAAATTGTGTGTTATTAATTTAAGTAGACTGTGTTTGTCTATTGTTAGATGAGATGAAGATCAGATCTAATTTAAATGGGGATTTAGGAGTTCAGCCAAGTGAAGTTCTTTGCTCTCTCTGTGCTCTCTCCCACTCTTTCTGCGTGACCATGGGGAGAGAGTCTCCACCAGGAATTTATGACCTGAGATAACAAAACCTGGATGTAGGAGAGTGAAAGAGAGGGGGGAAGCCGCGATCTACACCCAGAAAGGGCCACTTCATGACAGAAAGATTTCCTCCTGTGTGCTACCTATATCCCTCCACTTTATTGAAGACAGCTTCTCCACCCTGGAGGGGGAAATCAATCATTCCCAGGCCCAGGGACATGTACTAGTCTGTGGCGACCTAAATGCCAGAACCGGACAAGAACCTAACACCCTCAGCACACAGGGGGACAAACACCTGCCTGAAGGTGGCAGCATTCCCTCCCCCATATGCCCCCCTAGGCACAACTACAACAACATAACCAATAAAAACGGGTCATAACTCCTGCAGCTCTGTCGCACGCTGGGTACGTACATAGTCAATGGTAGGCTTCGAAGGGACTCCTATGGTAGGTACACCTATAGCTCATCTCTTGGCAGTAGTACTGTAGACTACTTTATCACTGACCTCAACCCAGAGGCTCTCAGAGTGTTCACAGTCAGCCCACTGACACCCCTGTCAGATCGCAAAGGCATCAAAGCCAAAGGAACTGAATAATATTAAGAAATGCTATAGATGAAACTACAGAGTTTGTATGATAAATACACAGTCACACGCACATACACAGCACCAACATCCATGCACACATGTGCACACCCAAGGAACTAAAACACAGGAGTGCACCGTCATCTCAGCGTTTAAACATGAAAGATCTTGGGTTACGAAACATCCACCGCAATACACAAACATATGCTCATCTGGCTTCTACCAGTGTCAATACACAGTGCTTATTACTGGGCAACAAGAATGTGAGGACAGCCTCGTTACCGTGACAACAGTAAATGTAGAGATGGAGCCACTTGGGTGTGTGGGTGTGTGTATTTGTGTGTGTGTGTGTGTGTGTGTGTGTGTGTGTGTGTTGGCAGAGGTAAATGTTTTCATTGTTGTCCGATTGCCTTGCCTCTACTATTCAGAGGACCAAAACCAGCTTACAGCCGGTCCTCCTTAGTAGGGGTGACATAAGCAGCTCATCTTACTACATAGGTACAATGCTATAATAGACTAATACACAGCACAAAACACTAGGAGTGTATTTTGTTCAATAGCTTACAAGCTGTCATGACAGTCCCAAGTTGTTGCATCGATAAGGAATTTATTATAGTGTTTAAGGTTGCTGAAAGTAGACACATTCAGGCCCCATGGTCATCTCAGGGGCCAAACAAGGCCAGGACTCAAATCTCAGGGGCCAAACAAGGCCAGGACCCGTATTCACAAAGTCTGTGTGATAGACAATAGTGCTGATAGACAATAGGATCCATTTTGTCTTTCAGATCATATTGAATAATATTTTATGGACAGGGGGAACCTGATCCTAGATCAGCACTCTTACTCTGAGACGCTGTTTGAACACATGCCCAGGAACCCAACTATGATCATAAATGATCCCTAGTAATCTACCTGTAATAGACGAGACTCTAGCCTGGTACTAGATTTGACCACTGTCTAACCCAATCAGAGCAGACACATAATCACTCACCTCGTATATCCCTCTATGCTCAACTTTGATCGCTCTTTTTACTCTCCTTTCTCTCTCTCCCACCCCTCTCTTCCCCTAACTACCTCCTTCCTTCCTTCCTTCTCTCCCTCCCTCCCTCCCTCCTTCCTTCCTTCCTTCCTGTGTTTGTGTGTGCGTGTGAAACTCAAAGACGTGTCAAAACAGTGAGATGAAACAGTTCTGCCTCTGACAACGTGGAACATTCTTTCCCTGCTCTGCCAAAACAGAACAGCAACACAAAACAAAACAAAAATCCAAGACTACTTTCTGTCACTGTCCCTAGGCCCAAAAAACGCTATATATCGATCCGCAGAGGGGAGATATTTACAAGATGCGGCAATCACATTTCCCGTCTCATGTTTTCGGGGCTCAGACAGTGATTGCCATTTCAGATCTACCAAACAAAGTGGCTGTATCGAAAAGCAATTATAGGGAAGAGAGATGTGAAATAGCATGTTAGACTGGTCATTTCTGCAGGGTAGAGAGAGAGTAGAAGTAGCTACACTAACAGCATTAATAATAGCCTTTGATTATGCTGCCTGTGAGTCCATCAGAAAACGAATTACCATCTACAGAAAGATAGACACACACACACACACACACACACAGTGAGAGAGACACAGACAGAAGCTTGGGATACCCCCCTCTGTCTCTCCAGCTGAGCAAACAAGAAAAAAAGCAATCAACTCACTTTTATCATTAGATATCTCGGTAGTGTGTGTGGGTGTGTGTGCGTGTTTATATTTACCTGCTATAGATGAATCAGACTATAGATGTCTCTCTCACCCTAGACACAATGGCAGCTATGGGTTGGAATACTTTATGTTTGAAATACTGTATGTTTGTTCATCGGACTGATGGGGAGAATACATTTGTCTCTAGCCTGTAGCTGATTATTGCTGGGTGACTAAAAGCTTCTGGTCCATGAAAACTGTCCTCCCTAAACATGTTACACTCAGCTCCCCTCCCTCTCCACCTCCCCCTCCCGCCTATTCAATTTCAATTTAACGGCTTTATTGGCATGGGATACATATGTCTACATTGCCAAAGCAGAGTGAAACAGACAAACAAAAGTGAAATAAACAATAAAAAAATAACAGTTAACGTTAAACTCACAAAAGTTCCAAAAGAATAATGACATTTAAAAGGTCATTATGTATAAATATACAGTGTTATAACGATGTGCAAAAAGTTAAAGTAAAGAACAAAAGGGTAAATAAATAAACATAAATACTTTTTCTTGTGACAAATATTGTCACAAATATTGCTGCTGTGAAGGCACACTGTAGTATTTCACATAGTAGATATGGGAGTTTCTCAAAATTGGGTTTGTTTTCGAATTCTTTGTGCGTCTGTGTAATCTGAGGGAAACATGTGTCTCTAATATGGTCATACATTTGGCAGGAGGTTAGGAAGTGCAGCTCAGTTTCCATCTCATTTTGTGGGCAGTGTGCACATAGCCCGTCTTCTCTTGAGAGCCAGGTCTGCCTACAAGCAAGGCTATAGCAAGGCTATGCTCACTGAGTCTGTACATAGTCAAAGCTTTCTTTAAGTTTGGATCAGTCACAGTGGTCAGGAATTCTGCCACTGTGTAGTCTCTGTTTAGGGCCAAATAGCATTCTAGTTTGCTCTGTTGTTTTGTTGTTGATTGTTTCCAATGTGTCAGGTACATTTATTTTTGTTTTCTCATAATTTGGTTTGGTCTAATTGCATTCCTGGAGCTCTCTGGGGTCTGTTTGTGTTTGTGAACAGAGCCCCAGGACCAGCTTGCTTAGGGGACTCTTCTCCAGGTTCATCTCTCTATAGGTGATGACTTTGTTATGGAAAGTTTGGGAATCGCTTTCTTTTTGGTGGTTGTAGAATTTAACGGCTCTTTTCTGGATTTTGATAATTAGCGGGTATCGGCCTAACTCTGCTCTGCATGCATTATTTGGTGTTTTACGTTGTACACTGAGGATATTGTTGCAGAATTCTGCATGACCAGCTCGGAAACCAGATTGGGTCAAGACACAGTAGAAGGTACGGTGGGATTCGAAATGGTCGGTGATCTGTTTGTTAACTTGGCTTTCGAAGACCTTAGAAAGGCAAGGTAGGATAGATATAGGTCTGTAGCAGTTTGGGTCTAGAGTGTCTCCCCCTTTGAAGAGGGGGATGACCGCGGCAGCTTTCCAATCTTTGGGGATCTCAGACGATACGAAAGAGAGGTTGAACTGAGTTAAAGGGTTTTGGGCACTGGCCAGCAGGGCTAGTAGATTTCTACTAGCCCGGTTAACATTCAAGTCCAAATGATGTGCCATGCGATGTTTGAAAATACCCACATTTTACTGGCCTGTCAGGCTACTTGGGAAAATGTTCTACTAGCCCAGTCTCAAAGTACTAGCCTCGGGCTAGCTTAATTTCCATCCCTAATTATAACCATTGGCTGCATGGCAGCTACATGCCACTAAGCCCAGCCCAGTTCTTAGGGCAAAGTTAGAATGAGTTTGTGTGTGTCTGTGTGAGTGCTGGTGGGGTTGTTTTCCCTGGCTTTCTTCCAGATTCCTAAATACCAACGCTCTTAAGCAAGACCGACAAGGAATCAAGACACACAAACGGAGCACACACAAAATTGATGCATGCACACACACAGACACGCACTACCTCTCCCCAACCTTCATCAGGCACTACCTCTCCCCAACCTTCATCACGCACTACCTCTCCCCAACCTTCATCACGCACTACCTCTCCCCAACCTTCATCACGCACTACCTCTCCCCAACCTTCATCACGCACTACCTCTCCCCAACCTTCATCACGCACTACCTCTCCCCAACCTTCATCAGGCACTACCTCTCCCCAACCTTCATCAGGCACTACCTCTCCCCAACCTTCATCACGCACTACCTCTCCCCAACCTTCATCACGCACTACCTCTCCCCAACCTTCATCAGGCACTACCTCTCCCCAACCTTCATCACGCACTACCTCTCCCCAACCTTCATCACGCACTACCTCTCCCCAACCTTCATCACGCACTACCTCTCCCCAACCTTCATCACGCACTACCTCTCCCCAACCTTCATCACGCACTACCTCTCCCCAACCTTCATCACGCACTACCTCTCCCCAACCTTCATTGCTTTAGGCCCTGAAGCCCCTGAACATTTTGTTCCAAATCCTTTGTATAAACAGTACAGCGCTACAACACAGATAATCCTAGCACATTTACCCATGTTACACAGCACACTGATCCCAGGGCTCTCTGCCTCCACTAACATCAATACAAAAGGCAAACTGGAGGCGTTTGGAAACATCTACTGTGTCTTGACCCAGGATTTCCATTGAGCGTGATGCAATTACACACCTACTTAACTTTAACACCAACGTTCCAGGGGAAAGGTTCAGCAGAAGTGGAATCCAGCCACTTTCAAGAAACCTCTGGCCCTTAGTCAACGGCCCAGTCGAAGCTAGCCAGTAAAATCTTCTGGGACTGTTTGGAGTCCTGGGCCTATATAAAGCATAAAGAGTAAGAGTGCTGATCTAGGAACAGTTTTGCCTTTTAGATCCTAATTTATAAGATTACATGTACTAGGAGGACCTGATCCTTGATCAGCACTCCTACTTCGAGATGCATAGTGAATGATAGGCTGACCTACCACAGTCGGTTGTCAAAAGTTATTAACTTGTTTGCTTATAGTAGAAAGTGGTTTCAGTGGGTTACCCTTCCTATATCTCCATTTTCTTTACCTCTCTTCACCCTCTTGCCTTCTTAAACTAAGTTCCTCCCTTTCTCACGCAGTAGGATTATTCTCCATTTCTTCCATTGTTATTTCCTTTCCCTCTCCTGTGCCATTGGTGTAGTAACAGTTCTCTAGGAATGTGCTGCTGCTGTTGCTAGCTCCCCTGGGAACCAATGGGCTGGTGGCTGGGTGGTGGCTGCCAGATGACAATGGCATTTGCAGCCAGAAGAACACAGCTCTCCACTGTTCAGTACATAAGAACACCTCCCTCCAAATCTCTCTCTTTCGATTAGAGACTGTGATTGTCATAAGTGGACCTCATTGTCACCTTCTAAAAGGGGAACAGCTCAGATAAATAGAGAAATTTAAAACTTGACCTAGTGTGACAGAGAGAGAGAGGAGAGAGAGGGAGAAACAGGAATTGAGAGAGAAGGAAGCAGAGAGAGAGAGAGGAACAAAGATGAACACACACACTAATCATGCGTAAATCTGCAGTAACATCAACTTGCATGTCTGTCACATGCTTTTATAAACACAAAGGAGTAATTGAGAAATATGTATTTCTTCCATAAAAACAATGTCTTTGGGAAGACTCACAGGAGTGAGGAAACCTGGCTTATTCCTCAGAACTCAAAATCTGTTCTGGAACTCTCTCTATGGAACTCATTTCTCAATCATAAATCATAGTCATTCTCAGACAGGCCAAAATTACATCTGTGATACAACATTCAACAGCTGGAACTGATACAGTGAGGGAAAAAAGTATTTGATCCCCTGCTGATTTTGTACGTTTGCCCACTGACAAAGAAATGATCAGTCTATAATTTTAATGGTAGGTTTCTTTGAACAGTGAGAGACAGAATAACAACAACAACAAAAATCCAGAAAAACGAATGTCAAAAATGTTATACATTGATTTGCATTTTAATGAGGGAAATAAGTAAATCAGAAAGATTTCTGGCTCCCAGGTGTCTTTATACAGGTAACGAGCTGAGATTAGGAGCACACTCTTAAAGGGAGTGCTCCTAATCTCAGTTTGTTACCTGTATAAAAGACCTGTCCACAGAAGGAATCAAACAGATTCCAAACTCTCCACCATGGCCAAGACCAAAGAGCTCTCCAAGGATGGGCTATGTAGCTGCAGCAGTGGGGATAACTGACAGTGCAATTTAGGATTTATATTTCTATTATATATTATTCTATTCTAATTTTATTCTGTACTGGAGCTGGACTGTACTCAACTGGACTGAGCTCAAGCCAGAAGTTTTGAAATCAGGATGTGGGACTTTGGACGAGTCCCACCCTTATCATTCAGAGCAGGCCGAGGAAGAGTTATACAGACCCTGATGATGGTTGCATGACCCAAACGTGCCAGTTTAATCACATTAATCAAATATCACCAGGATGTTTAACTTTTAGAACTAGACAGAGCAGTGTGCAGGGTTTTGCCTTTTGGAATGAATACAGTACAATACGGTTAGTACCAAGGTGTAGTGGTCAAGCTCAACTCTGAGTTCTTCTCATAGAAACAGTCTTTGGGTGCAGAGTTCTACACAGGTTCCTCTTGTCAACTGCTGTAGTAGCCCAGTGTGACACTCCCTCAACCACAACGTTTGACACGTCATGCGGTCCTCTGTAGCTCAGTTGGTAGAGCATGGCTCAGCTTTGGCTCTTGCAACACCAGGATATTGCTTTCAATACCCATACAGTGCTGTGATAAAATTATAAAAAGGGGGAAAATACTATATCTACTTTTGCATATGCTTGAAAACTCATAAATGTCGCTGAGTTAAAGCAGTTCTGCATGCAAGAGTGAGCTAAAATTCCTCCACAGCAACGTGAGAGACTGATCAACAACTACAGGTACAATTTAGTTGCAGTCATTGCAGCTAAAGGTGGTACAACCAGTTAGAGTGTAAGGGGGCAATTACTTTTTCACATAGGGCAATTGGGTGTTGCATAACTTTGTTAATTAAATAAATAAAATAAGTATATATTTTTTGTTTGTTATTTGTAAACTTAGGTTCCTTTTATCTAATATTTGTTATTGGTTGACGATTTGATAACATTCAGTATCAAAAATATGGAAAAATAGAGAAAATCATAAAGGGGACAAATACTTTTACACATGACTGTAAGTTGCTTTGGATAAAAACGTCTGCTAAATCACATATATTATATAATTATTGTTGTCTCCAGGAAAGAAGAGTTAGCGTACTATTTATTACTTCACCACTCTTCTACAACTATAGAAATAGAATGTGTTCAACCATCACAAAATTACATGAATGGGAATGTCCATTCTATAAATGATATTTCTACGTCTAAAACACCCACTGAGTGACATTAGGAAACACCGGAGGCTGCATGATCAGAGCCAAAGCGGACATGTTCCCCAACAGATTATGATGAATGATTTGCAACTAAATGATTCCCTGTCTCAAAAACAAATACTGTCTGGAGTTCAGACATGACTAGAGACATTGATTCAGCCATAGTATGTAGACATTCAGTATTTCTGTTAACATAAGCATTCTTTTCCACCCTGTTTTCATAATAATAATAATAATAATAATAATGTATTCAACTTTCATAGCGCTAATCACTACATAAAGAATCTCAAAGTGTTTGAAGCAACAAAAAGACTTGCAATTTAGACAAAACAACATCACAACAACATGAGCTGGACAGTCATTAGAAAGTTCATGGCTTGAGTGGTCATTGGCAATAATGTTTGACATGCTTTAATCCAACATATTTCATGAGGGAAGAGACACAACCTCAAGCTGCATGGGCTGAGTTTACACAGGCAGTCCAATTCTGATTTAAAAAAAATCCATGAATTGGTCTTTTGATCAATCACATCAGATCTTACACATCATACCTTTTTCAGAGCTGATCTGATTGGTCAAAAGACAAATTAGTGGGGAAAAAAGAATTGGGCTGCCTGTCTAAACACAGCCACAGATAACTATATGTCATGGGACAGATCTGTACAGTAGCCTAATCTCACTAATTTTACCAGACACTTAGACATTTTCTCAGGGAGCCTTAATTTCTTATGAAAGTGTCAAGCCCTCTATGAATCTAGATCATTAGAATAAGGTAAGGTATGATTTTTGAAGTTTGTGTCTGTAATATGTAGAATTACAGCAACCCTAGTCGGCAAGATGAATGTCAGCCTATATAGCCTACCGCAGGGTTCCCCAACTGGCAGCCCGTGACCGATTATATTTGGCCCCCCAAATTCTGAGCAGATTTTTAAAAAAATAGTTGGATTTAAGACTGCAAAAACACCAGCAAATCAACTCCAAGTTAGTTCAATATGGGAAATCTGTTCCAAAATATTCCCTCGCATAATACAGAGATACTGTTTATGTGATCGTCTTCAAATGTAAACAAGGCTTTGAATTGATTCTGTTTCACATTTACATTTTAGCAGACGCTCATGTCCAGAGCGATTTACAGGAGAAATGTGGGTTAAATGTCTTACTCTAGCGCATATCGACGGATTGTTTTAACCAAATCGGCTCAGGAATTCTAACCAACAAACCTTTCAGTTACTGGTCCAACGCTCTCAAACCGCTATTCAAATATGACATAAGTTTGAGCTTCTTGCAGTCAATTTGCCGTCAACAAATGATTAAAGGATTGTGTTTTATCCCCCTGACTATCCGTCCTCTCAAGAACAAATCAGACCGTGACTGAATCTAGTTGATGATCCCGAGCCTACTTCATGTGCATAAAGCAACAACAACAAAAATAGCACCTACAAAGATAAGCCAGTTGTTGTATTTTAAGCAATATAGTTTATAACAGAGCAATATTATATTATAATATTGTGGTCCAATATGTTGCATTTGAACACTCCTTCCTATAAAGGCGACATTTTATCAGGAGATTCAGCATCACGGAGGAGATTGTCTATGTGCAAAGCAAAATAAACTGAAACTGCACAGTAAATCCATAATAAGCATAACGCCTATTCAATTATGAATCAAAAACAGAGCATGGTTATTGCAGTCGATATTTCCATTACAATAACAGCACACGTTTCGTTTCTAACGTGTCGGCTCAAATGTTGCAAATATGTCTATGCAACAGTTGGCTACTTACATAAAGTGAAGTGGCTGAGATTCGTGCAATATCACCCCCGAGTTCATTTCAATTCCTTGCCTCGCGTACGATTGTAATATCCCCACTAGTCTATTTGCTAAATGCAGTACATTCTTTGGACGCGTTCCTTTAAATTGCACGTACCTGATATTCCTCCTCCGATAACTATAACGTCGTATGTGTTCTGTGCTGTCATGGTGTTGTTATGCCGCTCTCTCTCTCTCTCTCTTTCTCCCACTATCACTGTCACTGTCTATCTGTCGCTCTCTACCAGCGCTGCCTGCCGTTCGCTCGCCTTGCTCGGTGGTGCTAAACGCCACGAGGACAGAGGATCGCATCTGTATTAAAAGCGGCGGAGACAGGCCCACTTTAGCCGACTCCGCCTACGGGTTGTAGCCTACTCTGCATGATTCCGTTGTGATATGACAGGTGAGAGGCACAATAATTGCTCCTTGTCCTAGAAAGACACCGCTCATTGTCTCCAATAAAACAATAGGCTACTACTTACTGTATGATATGATTTGGACATTGTACATGTAGATCGATAGATAGATAGATAGATAGATAGATAGATAGATAGATAGATAGATAGATAGATAGATTTTGTTACATTTCAGTCTTCTGTGATGTATATAAAGTGTAATATTGGGATGCAAACTCAACATGTAATACATTCCTACTCTATATCTGACATGATACAGGTCTCTTCTTTTTAAAGCCGATAACCATGTGTGAAGTGTATACTTTATTTTCAAAGTAGATTTGTTTTAGACTATCAATAACCACTCTGTGTGACCCTGATTTAGCCCACTGCAGTCTAAGTCTATGTAAACAAAAACATATGTCTATTTTTCTGCATATCTAAGCATATCGCTTGAGCTGTCTGTATCCTCCTGACTAGAGTTTATTTTTTTAAAGAAACTAAATATGTTTATCTGCATCTCTGCTCAAAACTGAGTAAAATGTTGAAAGTCATGTGAGTGTTATCCAGTACATTTAGTTATTTATTGCTTTTAAAAAGTCGACCAACCTTGCCAGCAGCCCTCTCAACCCCCCTCGACCCCCTCAACCCCCCTCGACCCTCTCAACCCCCCTCGACCCCCTCAACCCCACTGACCAGGAGAGAGTGGACAGTGATGTACTAGTGTGGAGCTTTACTAGCTTAACCCATATGGGATCTAACTCGGATTATAGGATTAACCACAATATACCCATTATGAATCATATACTACACCCTTCTGTACACTCACTAGGGACACAGATCTAGGAGCTCAGATGCTCAGATAGTTACATAAGCTAGATACTCTAACTTGATTGATAGCCTGAAATGGCTTCTGGGTAGCTAGATATGAGGTTGTGAGATTGGTAACCCACAGTATCTGAGAGCTAGCTAAAACCAACTTCATAATATTGCTAGGTGGCTAGTAGTATTACAGAGAAACAACAACAACAAAAACTATTGTAAAAAATAAACAGGACAAATCGGAGGAGGCACGTGCCTCTGTGCCTCCTCCTTCAGCTACCTTCAGCTAACTGAGCCCATTCCTCTAGCCCTTCAGACACTGGGGTAACTACTTGAGGTGTCTGGAGACCTGGCCTTCCACCATACGAATCTAGTCTTACATGGAGAATATCAATGAGAATGCTATGCGGTATAGAGCACTGTAGTATATAGAGAGTGTGTAGACTGAGATCTGTGTCCCTAGTGAGTGTACAGAAGAGTGTAGTATATGATTCATAATGGGTATATTGTGGTTAATCCTATAATCCGAGTTAGATCCCATATGGGTTAAGCTAGTAAAGCTCCACACTAGTACATCACTGTCCACTCTCTCTAGGTCAGTGGGGTTGAGGGGGTCGAGGGGGGTTGAGAGGGTTTAGGGGGTCAAAGGGAACCTCCCCTGGAAGTGGTCAGCGTGTGTGTGTGTATCTGTGTGTATATTTGTGGTGGTTTACCCAGACACAATGACCAGAATAGCTGCCCAGTAGTTAACCAATAAAAAAATAAAGGAGATTTCGTCTCTACGTTATATTGGCATCGAACATGTCACCCTCCCTAGGAGAGGGGGTGACCTCGACAATTTATTGTTAAAACGAGAGGCTGCCTGGATCTTTAATTTAAAGACCCTTGCTCCCTTCGGCCTCAACGTAGACTTTGATCTGAAGCCATTCTTGTGATTATTGTGATTTTGCTATTGTAAATGTTTGTGGGCTTAAATTGTATCTATGATTGTACGCTATCCATTTATGTTTTTTGTATGCTATTTTAATATATGAGAATTAACCAATGATATCAGGCCACACCTGGCCATGATTACAGACACCTGTGTGTGTCTTTTGACACTATATAAATGAGTCATCTTGCAGTGTTTGTCATTATACCCTGATGAAGACAGCTTGTCTGTCCAAACGCTGGACATAAATATTTTTGCATCTGAGCTCCTAGAGTGTGCGGCTCTCCTTTATTGTTTTAAGTGTTCTACTCCGCTAGCCAGCACCTCGCCTAAATAGGTGTGCGTTTCTTTCGCCTCTAGAGTAGTTAACCAATGCCATTCCCATGTCTGTGTTTGATATGTCACAGTGGTTGACTTGGGCAGGAGCTGAGTATCAGCACCTCTGATATGTCACAATGCTTGACTTGTTACAGATGCACAACTACCATACCCCCAAGACACACAAACCTCTCACCATTACAATTACATCATTTTTTTTTGTGGCGGGGGGGGGGGGGTGATATTTATGTAACTTTCTCACTCATCATTATTCATGATTAATTCGTGTTATTCGTAATAATATGTCGTGTCTTTGGCATCATTAAAACGGAAGACATGTTTATCAAATAACTCTCTGTAATTATTATTACGCGATTAAACTGATTAATCGTGTAACTGTAATTAACTAGAAGGTCGGGGCACCAAGGAAAATATTCAGATTACAAAGTTATAATTTTCCTAATATAACTTTCAGATATTGTAATATCTGATCGATTAGTCTCCTTTAATGATGTGTTAGTTAACCTCACGTCAATCTCATTCCAAACGTCGTAAATTGTTGGTTATCTGCACGAACCCAGTCTTCACTATGAGTCATCCATACATCAAATGTCTTAAAATCATTTATTTACTAACTAAATAATTCACAGAAATGCATAACAAACAGATATGGTTACAAGGAAATGATAGGAGAATGTGCCCTAGTGGGCTAAACCGGCATGGCGGCTTGTTACACAAAGAAAGGGGGTTGGGCTTGAATGAAAGAGCGGGAAGACTGAGGAACAAGAAAACAGCTATGCTATCGTAAATACAGAATCTTATGCATTCTAAATTACCGCCCATTTGGAAAAGGAAAATGCAATAAATATTTACTCTGAGCTGTGCTTCGATAGGTTGGTCGTAGATGCTGGCCGTGTTGGCCAACAGAGATCTTCCTGTCCTCGGAAGAATGTCACTGGTGGTAAAATGGATACGTTGTAGTATCTTCGTTGTGTGTTAGACTGGATACGTCGTCCGTCCTTTCCTAGCCCACGTCTACAGCGGCCGCTGCTAACTCAACGGCTAGGAAGTATCACTTCTGTAGTGAATAAGAGTTCAAAGTTCATACCATTCGCAACCAAAGCTCACGCTGAGGTTGGCTTAGTTCTGTACTTGACATGTTAGTTCCTTTTAACGCAGAGGCTGCAGACCTCACGTACCCGGAACAGGCTGGTTACATTTTGTCACTGACTTATATAGTGGCGAGGGGAGAAGGGTGTTTCATCGTTTATAACCCCTGTCTCTTCACAGGGTTGGACCACTGATTGGTCAGGGCTCTTTCCTTATGAAAACCCAATTCTCTCATTTGGAAGCTAAAATTACATTTAATCTCCTAACAAACAGTTTCAATATCAAACATTTAAATTGCACAACAATTTCATGTGAATCTGATAACTACAATGTGTAGACTTTCCCAGGTACAGTTTATGTCGTCCTGTCATCAGTCATAATGTCTCAGATGACAACCGAACTGACATCCATACTCATTAAGAACCTGTGATATTTCCAACTGGTTCTATTACCGAAATATGGTTCCTTTCCCCCCACTTGTTTGATGTTCCCAGACTCTCTATATTTAACACAGGCTATTCAAAAGTCATTCAGTAGGGTCAGAGAGAGAGGGGAAGGGAGAAAGGTATTTATGGGGGGGGGGGGTCATAAACCTTACCCACAGGCCAACGTCATGACACATGGTAGCATCCACATTAATGTAGAAGTGTTTAGAAATATATTCTATTCTTATGTACAGTAAAAGTGACTCCAAAATGACACTACATTCTTTACCACCATTTTTCATGAGTTAGTGTCTTTCGTTTTTTCCACCATCAATGTTTCCAATAGTGGATTCTTAGAAACACTTAAAAATAAGGGCTGTGTTTCGCGTAGGCTTACTCTGGCGTGACGTTTTGACAACCGTGTAAATCTCTCTAGAACAAGGTTACTAAATAAGAACAAGAAGCGACACAGTCTGAGAGTAGGGAAAAAGCTAGCATAGGATTGTTCAAATTTTGCAACCAGTCTATGTTCAGATGTTTAAGTGTCAAGTTTAAATGTTGAATGTGCACAATCGGCCGGCAGATCCAAAGATTAGGGGTCAAAATGGGCCAGGGAGGGTAAGTGTTAGGTTTAGACATAGGGTTACAAAAACTGCTGGCTGTACAGGATATCCACTGCCTAAAATGTTTTGTATGCTGTGCCCTTAATGTTTTAACACCGACACATACAGTAGGCCTAAATACCAACACATACAGTAGGTCTAAATATGCTGTATTTGGCAGTTGGTTTAGTAGGCCTAAATATACTGAATTTGGCAGTTGGTTTAGTAGGCCTAAATATACTGTATTAAGCAGTTGGTTTAGTAGGCCTAAATATACTGTATTTGGCAGTTGGTTTAGTAGGCCTAAATATACTGTATTTGGCAGTTGGTTTAGTAGGCCTAAATATACTGAATTTGGCAGTTGGTTTAGTAGGCCTAAATATACTGTATTTGGCAGTTGGTTTAGTATGCCTAAATATACTGTATTTAGCAGTTGGTTTAGTAGGCCTAAATATACTGTATTTAGCAGTTGGTTTAGTAGGCCTAAATATACTGAATTTGGCAGTTGGTTTAGTAGGCCTAAATATGCTGTATTTGGCAGTTGGTTTAGTAGGCCTAAATATGCTGTATTTGGCAGTTGGTTTAGTATGCCTAAATATACTGTATTTAGCAGTTGGTTTAGTAGGCCTAAATATACTGTATTTGGCAGTTGGTTTAGTAGGCCTAAATATACTGAATTTGGCAGTTGGTTTAGTAGGCCTAAATATGCTGTATTTGGCAGTTGGTTTAGTAGGCCTAAATATGCTGTATTTGGCAGTTGGTTTAGTATGCCTAAATATACTGTATTTAGCAGTTGGTTTAGTAGGCCTAAATATACTGTATTTGGCAGTTGGTTTAGTAGGCCTAAATATACTGAATTTGGCAGTTGGTTTAGTAGGCCTAAATATGCTGTATTTGGCAGTTGGTTTAGTAGGCCTAAATATACTGTATTTAGCAGTTGGTTTAGTAGGCCTAAATATACTGTATTTGGCAGTTGGTTTAGTAGGCCTAAATATGCTGTATTTGGCAGTTGGTTTAGTAGGCCATATTTCACACTGTCATCAATGTTTTTAACAATATCTCTAATCACATACTTTTCTGTCTCTGGGATCTGTTTAGATTGTTCTTTGAGATTCTGACCCTGTCGTCCTCCCCCCATCGCCATTACACATGTGTAACAGGCACTGCTCCTTACAATCATGCAGTTGTATTGCTCTTCCAGACGGCATACTTCTCTCAGATCAGTGTGCCAGTTGTGCCTCCTGTTTCTATGTTGTACAAAGGAATGGTTGGACTGTTGCTGGGTCTGTCTGTGCTGAAGGTGGAAGAGACCTACAGGGATTTCCAAATGTTGGATAAACCACTGGTGACCTTCTTTTCCCATCAACCCTGAAACTGATTGCACAACGATGTCATCACACCAACCACCCTTCTTGACAAGCGCTCTAACTGAATATCCAATAGAGACAGAAAGCTAAAATATAATTTTATTAAATAGTTTGGAGTATGGCCTCGTCTCCCAGGAATGCTCCTCGGAGCGATATACTGATGACAGGTAGCCCTTTGCGGTGCAGCTGGCATCGAACCCCCCCTTAAGGTTATTGTGACGAACCTGTAAGGCCACCAAAACTTGCACGTTGTTTGTTGACTAGCGTAAACAGTCTAGGGCACTGATTTCCCATGGAATAATCAAGTTGATAGTTTATTTAGATGAACAGACAGTGCACCCTAGCACTGAGCAGCCGCACACAACACCTTCCAAACAACTCTCCCTCAGCATGCCTCCCGCATCCTCACTTACAGCAACTCATTTGCATTACATTTGCATAACATCGTGTGACACTTTCGAATGTGTAAAACATTACATTATCCCCTTCTTAAACTGAACACACCCTGTGTTTAATAACCTGGATAAACACTCACAAAATACCCTATGAGATGTGTACAGTAACTAAACACATTCAGAATGCATCGACCGTGTTCAACACAAAACCCTCTTGCCAAACAGGCCTCCTAATAGTTATTTGGGGTCTACCCCCCTGACCCATGTGATCTTCTGCTGCAATTGACTCAGGTGCTTGACCCGTCTCAAAGGAGACACTTTCTCTTGCAGGTGTACAGGGCAACTCAGTGTTCAAGTCAGTTTGTGTGGTATGAGTTTCTGCGTCTTCGACTGAGCTTTCAGTCCTGACAGTGTCCAGTTCCCGTTCCACTGAGACATTAACATCCCTTGGAGCCCTCAGTCTCACAATGTCCCCCACCGTTCTGCTGAAGGGTAACTTAGTTGGTTACTTTTTCCTCAGAGCACCGTGTTTCCTTGAGGGGTAGTATGTCTGACTAGGCACACATGAGTCAGTGCTCAACTTAGTCTCTTGTCCCGTGCCAGTGACCTCGTGCTCTGAAACAACCCCAAAGTAACGTTTGAGCCTGTTGTATTGTACCACGGCAATGTAAGGTCCATTACGCTGTGCTACTTCATACAGCACCTCTGACAGTTTCTTTGCCATTCTGAAAGGACCCTTGAATTTCTTTCTCAGTTTGAGTGACAAACCCCTTTCCCTGTGGTAGTCTCTAAGTCACACATATTCATTCTCCTCATACCTCTGGGGTGTCACCTTTAGATCACAGTATTGCTTTTGTTTACCTGTGGCTTTTTGATGATTTCTCTTTACAGCAACCCTTACAGTGCTTACCTTGCACCTTTTGCACATATTGAGAAACACACTGTTTCCCTTCATTTTGTTGTGTTCCCATAACCACATCAACCGGTAAAGTCATTTCAGTTCCGGACAGCACCCTGTACGATGTGAAAACCCGTGGATGAGTGAACACTACTCCTGTATGACATCATCACATATGGGAGTATATCATCCCAATTTCTTTGATTGTCATCAACAAAAAAGGGACAGCATGTTGATCAGAGTTCTGCTCCTTCTTTCCACTAAACCATCTGATTGTGGGTTGTACGGAGTGGTTCGTGTTTTGTTCATTCACCCCTGGTCGCAATGGATAGAGCGAAGAACGCCTAGCTTCAACACAAATTCCTCTACCAGTTTCTTGGCCACTGTTACTGCTTCCTGATTGGGTATGGCATATGCCTCTGACCACCTCGTAAAGTAATCTGACACTACCATAATGTAGTGTCAGATTAACACTACCATAACCACTACCATCTAACACTACCATAATTACCTCGCCCCGTCTCTGTAAACGGACCTATTAAGTCTACAGCTATCCTCTCAAAAGGGGCGGCTTGTGACAGAACTTGTCATGGGCGCTCTGGGGGCTGGACCCTGTAACTTGTATGCAGTGCAGCTATTACACCACTGCTTTATGGCTCTCTGCCAGCCTGGTCGATAAAATCTTGCTCTAATTTTACTGGTGAGTTTTTCAACACCTAAATGGCCTCCTGTTCTATCATTGTGGATAAAGGTAAGTATCTCATGTACGAGCTCATCTGGTACAAGCCCTCTCTAGATGGTGTCGCCTGTCTCATAGTTCTGACTCTTAAGGAATAACACTCTATTCTTCACATGTAATACCCCCACACTTGTTTGAAAGGCCTGAACTTTGGCTCTGATTGCAACTCCACAGGGAGCTCTCCTCTTTTTTCTGTCTTTAACTGGGAGACCACTGGGTCTCTATCCTGTGCTTCCAAAAGAAAAGCTGCATTTGTGGGTACTGTCTGGCTTCTTTGAGCTCCAACTACAGGCTCAATAGTGACATCCTGAGGCTTGTATACGATGGCTCTCAGATTGACAGGGGTCTCCTGTGAGACGGCTACACTCTCTGTGTGTGTGTGTCGGTGTGACACACCATCTGCATTACTGTGCAGTGTCCCTGGCCTGTGGACAATATCATAGTCAAACTTATCCAGTTTCTCTAACCATCTAGCCAACTGTCCCTCAGGTTGTTTTGAAGTTACTCAGCCACCTCAGTGAGTTGTGATTAGTTCAGAATGTAGAAATTTCCTCCCCAGCAAAAAGTATCTGAAATGTTTAAAAAACACTAGCACAGCAAGAAGCTCCTTCTTGGTAGTTGAGTACTTCCTCTCCGGTTTTGCAGTGCCTGACTGGCACATGATACTGTACTACTCTCTCTCTCTCTCTACCCTTGTGTTTCTGAGAGAGGACTGCCCCTATGCCTGTATCACATGTGTCAGTATCCATTATGAAATCTAGATTTGGATCTGGGAAAGCCAGTATGGAGGATGGTAAACTTGGACTTTAATTCATTAAAGGCCACTTCACACGCTGTGTTAAACTCAAACATTTTCCCCTTATCTGTCAATCTGTACAAAGGCTACGCCATAACTGCAAAATCTGGTATGAACCTCCTGTAGTATGACGCCAGGCCTAAAAGCTTTTTGCCTCTGTCAGTGACTTTGGGCTAGGCCATGATCTGACTTTCTCTGTTTTCATGGGGTCAGTGGACACTCCCTCAGCCGAGATGATGTGTCCCAGGTAGCTCACCTGTCACCTGAACAAATGGCTTCACCTTAATTAAGTCCTGCCTGCTCCAATCTGCTGAAAACCTTGTCAAAACGCTTCACATGCTCTTGGAATGTACGACCAAACACTACGATGTCGTCTAAGTACACCAAACATGTTGTCCACTGTAAATCAGCCAAAACCAGGTCCATGAGATGCTGGAAGCTGCTTGGAGAATTTGTCAAACCAAATCCCATGACCTGGAATTTGAAAAGCCCTCTCTTTGTAGCAGTTTTGCAACGATCCTCTGGGTGCATTCGACTCGCCAGTACCCACTGAGCACCGGCAAGCAAGACCAAGGTCTCGTCAATCCTAGGAAGTGGATAAGCATCATTAACAGTGTTCTCCCTTAAGCTTCTATAATCCGCACAGAACCTTATTGAGCCATCCTTCTTTCTTACTAAACCCACTGGTGCTGGCCATGGACTGCTAAATGGGTTAACTACTCCCCTTTCTAACATGTCCTGCAAATGGTGTCAAACTCTGCTTGCAAATGAACAGGCACCCGCCTCAACGCCTGTTTGATAGGCCTGGTGTCCCCTGTGTCAATCCTATGATGGACTAGTTTTGTGCAGCCCAAGTCAAAATCATCAGTACTAAACACTCCCACTTACCTCCCCACCATTTCCTTTACAGCTCTCAGCTGCAATCTACAGTTGAAGTCGGAAGTTTACATACACCTTAGCCAAATACATTTAAACTCAGTTTTTCACAATTCCTGACATTTAATCCTAGTAAAAATTCCCTGTCTTAGGTCAGTTAGGATCACCACTTTATTTTAAGAATGTGAAATGTCAGAATAATAGTAGAGAGAATTATTTATTTCAGATTTTATTTATTTTCTCACATTCCCAGTGGGTCAGAAGTTTACATACACTCAATCAGTATTTGGTAGCATTGCCTTTAAATTGTTTAACTTGGGTCAAACGTTTCGGGTAGCCTTCCACAAGCTTCCCACAATAAGTTGGGTGAATTTTAGCCCATTCCTCCTGACAGAGCTGCTGTAACTGAGTCAGGTTTGTAGGCCTCCTTGCTCGCACACACTTTTCCAGTTCTGCCCACAATTGTTCTATAGGATGGAGGTCAGGGCTTTGTGATGGCTACTCCAATACCTTGACTTTGTTGTCCTTAAGCCATTTTCCCACAACTTTGGAAGTATGCTTGGGGTCATTGTCCATTTGGAAGGCCTATTTGCGACCAAGCTTTAACTTTCTGACTGATGTCTTGAGATGTTTCTTCAATATATCCACATAATTGGGTTGGGATGGTGTTCTTCGGCTTGCAAGCCTCCCCCTTTTTCCTCCAAACATAACGATGGTCATTATGGCCAAACAGTTCTATTTTTGTTTCATCAGACCAGAGGACATTTCTCCAAAAAGTATGATCTTTGTCCCCATGTGCTGCTGCAACCCGTAGTCTGGCTTTTGTCTGGCGGTTTTGGAGCAGTGGCTTCTTCCTTGCTGAGCGGCCTTTCAGGTTATGTCGATATAGGACTCGTTTTACTGTGGATATAGAAACTTTTGTACCTGTTTCCTCCAGCATCTTCACAAGGTCCTTTGCTGTTGTTCTGGGATTGATATGCACTTTTCGCACCAAGGTACGTTCATCTCTATGAGACAGAACGCATCTCCTTTCTGAGTGGTATGATGGCTGCGTGGTCCCATGGTGTTTATACTTGCATACTATTGTTTGTACAGATGAACATGGTACCTTCCAGTGTTTGGAAATTGCTCCCAAGGATGAACCAGACTTGTTGAGGTCTACAATTTATTTTCTGAGGTCTTGGCTGATTTCTTTTGATTTTCCCATGATGTCAAGCAAAGAGGCACTGAGTTTGAAGGTAAGCCTTGGAATACATCCACAGGTACACCTCCAATTGACTCAAATTATGTCAATTAGCCTATCAGAAGTTTCTAAAGCCATGACATCATTTTCTGGAATTTTCCAAGCTGTTTAAAGGAACAGTAAACTTAGTGTCTGTAAACTTCTGACCCACTAGAATTGTGATACAGTGATTTATAAGTGAAATCTGTCAGTAAACAATTGTTGGAAAAATGACTTGTGTCATGCACAAAGTAGATGCCCTAACCTACCTGCCAAAACTATGGTTTGTTAACAAGAAATTTGTGGAGTGGTTGAAAAATGAGTTTTAATGACTCAAACCTAATGCATGTAAACTTCTGACTTTAACTGTATATCCAGCTCTTGCATTAACTGTTTTACGTCCCACTTTGCTGTCGTGGGAAAGTACAGCAGCTGGTTAGAATCCTGTAGGCTAGCAACGATAGTGTATTCATTACCCTTCTCCCAGTTAGAGAAACCCCACAGTTCAGTGCCCTCCCTCAGTAACTGTGATTTCGGAGTTACATTCATCACACAAACTGACAGTTTCTCCTTCACTGAGCTGCCAATGCTAGCAACAGGTTACTTGTATCAGTGACTTCAACACATGGCTCAAGAAGACCCTCAGTTTTGTCATTGTTTTACTGTCCCCTCAACTTTACCAGTTATAAACACATTCATCACCACCACTTTACACACTCCCCCTGCCCCTCCCCTGAAAATCAACGGAATCTGCTTCCCCAAAACACAACATGTTTTATTTCTCAAATCAAGTACAACCCCGTATTTTACTAGGAAGTTTGTCCATATTGGTGCACCCTGGTTTGCGTCGCTAGCGACAACAAAATCCCAGGTCAGTTTCAGACCGTTAATGTTCATGACTGTGGACCAGCTCCCCAGGACTGAGAGAAACTGTCCATTTGCTACTTTAACTGTGCTGTGCTATGGTTGCAGTGTGTGTTGGGGTGTCAGTGTTAGTATGAGTGAGTGCGAGGTTAGAGTCCAGTGTGTGTTGGGGTGTCAGTGTTAGTATGAGTGAGTGTGTGGTTAGAGTCCAGTGTGTGTTGGGGTGTCAGTGTTAGTATGAGTGAGTGCTGTGCTATGGTTGCAGTGTGTGTTGGGGTGTCAGTGTTAGTATGAGTGAGTGTGTGGTTAGAGTCCAGTGTGTGTTGGGGTGTCAGTGTTAGTATGAGTGAGTGCGAGGTTAGAGTCCAGTGTGTGTTGGGGTGTCAGTGTTAGTATGAGTGAGTGCGTGGTTAGAGTCCAGTGTGTGTTGGGGTGTCAGTGTTAGTATGAGTGAGTGTGAGGTTAGAGTCCAGTGTGTGTTGGGGTGACAGTGTTAGTATGAGTGAGTGCGAGGTTAGAGTCCGGTGTGTGTGCATAGAGTCAATGCAAGAGAGTCATTGCAAAAAAGAGTCAACGCAGGTAGTCCGGGTAGCCATTCAATGAGCTACTTAGCGGTCTTGTTATGCAGTCTTATTGCTTGGGGGTAAAAGCTTTTCACGGTCCTGTTGGTTCCAGGCTTGGTACTGCTTGCTGTGCTGTAGCAGAGAGAACAGTCTATGGCAATATATGTTGATGTTGGTAAAAGAAGACATTGATTGGCAAGAAGAGAGGAGATGGAATGTAGTTGTCAGTAACTGGAGTTGGAATGGACGGAGTTGCCCCAAACTGCAGGCAATTATTGAGAGTAGAGTTTATTTAACAGGGTGTCTGTATTCCAATGGCCCAAGAGAGGGCGACAATGTCCCACAATACCTTTTACCCTGGAGCAGGGTTCCCCAAACTCGGTCCTGGGTGCACATTTTGGTTTTGCCCTAGTACTACACCACTGATTTAAACAAGCAACTCATCATGAAGCTTTGATGATTTGAATCAGCTGTGTAGTGCTAGGGCAAAAACCAAAAGGTGCACCCAGGTGGGGCCCAAGGACCGAGTTTGGGAAACCGTGCTCTGGAGGACAGGATTCATTTCATGTACCCAGTCCAAAAATATCCCACAGTCCTATACACCTTTGGTGTTACCAGATCTGAAAGGACAAGATAGGTGGAAGAAATATGTTATCTTTGGTGATGGCTAATCTAAGCCTCCCAATGAATCTAGAGGAGCTTTACACCTACAATAACTATCATGGGCTCCCGAGTGGCGCAGCGATCTAAGGCACTGCATCTCAGTCTAAGAGGTGTCACTACAGTCCCTGGTTAGAATCCAGGCTGTATCACATCCGGCCGTGATTGGGAGTCCCATAGGGTGGCGCACAATTGGCCCAGCGTCATCCGGGTTTGGCTAGTGTAGGCTGTCATTGTAAATAAGAACTTGTTCTTGACTGACTTGCCTAGTTAAATAAAGGTTAAATTAAAAAAATGAAACCTGAAGGGTTGTTTCTGGACTGGGCTGTAGAAGGCAGATTGTAACTTATTTTTGTTGTTGACTGTATACTGGAAATACAATTTAAGATTAGTGTATGTTTTCAGTAACTACAAAGGATGGTGATGGATGGATTGATGCTTTACTGTAATAAAGAGGATAGTACAGTATCTTCTGTGACTTTGGAGAGCGATAGAAAATGAGAAAAGTAATAACTGTAAGTTGTTTTGCTCGTTTAATAACATCAACATACTTGATCCATTTTCTCTCTCACGTTCAGCAGTGCCTCTGTTATCTTCCTATTGATCCACAGAATATTACTGTGTGTGTGTGTGTGTTCATGTGTTTTTGTTTATTTTCTTTCGCAGAACATAATGTTGGTCTACATTAACAGTGTATGTAGTGTACAGTACATAATGTTGGTCTACATTAACAGTGTGTGTAGTGTCCAGTACATAATGTTGGTCTACAATAACAGTGTGTGTAGTGTACAGTATCTATACACACAACTCTCGACACATCAACTTTTTACCTGGCATGGTTCACCACTAGTGGTTCACCACAAGTTCACCACTGGCATGGTTCACCACTAGTTCACCACTGGCATGGTTCACCACTAGTATGGTTCACCACAAGTTCACCACTGGCATGGTTCACCACTAGTATGGTTCACCACTAGTTCACCACTGGCATGGTTCACCACTAGTTCACCACTGGCATGGTTCACCACTAGTATGGTTCACCACAAGTTCACCACTGGCATGGTTCACCACTAGTATGGTTCACCACAAGTTCACCACTGGCATGGTTCACCACTAGTATGGTTCACCACTAGTTCACCACTGGCATGGTTCACCACTAGTTCACCACTGGCATGGTTCACCACTAGTGGTTCACCACTAGTTCACCACTGGCATGGTTCACCACTAGTTCACCACCGGCATGGTTCACCACTAGTATGGTTCACCACTAGTTCACCACTGGCATGGTTCACCACTAGTACAGGTGATCTTCATGTCTAATATAAATACCTGAAATGCGCTATATGATTAAAACAACAGTGTAGGATATTCCTTCCAACCGTACTTTACCCAGCAGCGACAGGCCAAACTGATCCTGTTGTGTCTTGCACCATTCTAAAGAGCATCAGACAGTGAACAGCAAGATGTGAAGTCATCATCCGTCCTTATAGCTCATTGGTCAACACCATAGTGCCCACAAAGCTCATCACTAAGCTAAGGACCCTGGAACTAAACACCTCCCTCTGCAACTGGATCCTGGACTTCCTGAGGGGCCGCCCCCAGGTGGTAAGGGTAGGCAACAGCACATCTGCCTCGTTGATCCTCAACACGGGGGCCCCTCGGGTGTGCGTGCTTAGTCCCCTCCTGTACTCCCTGTTCACCCACAACTGCGTGGCCAAACGATTCCAACACCATCATTAAGTTTGCTGACGACACAACAGTGTCAGGCCTGATTACCGACAACAATGAGACGGCCTATAGGGAGGAGGTCAAAGACCTGGCAGTGTGGTGCCAGGACAACAACCTCTCCCTCAATGTGAGCAAGACAAAGGAGCTGATCGTGGACTATAGGAAAAGTAGGGCCGAAAAGGCCCCCATTAACATCGACGGGACTGTAGTGGAGCATGTTGAGAGTTTGAAGTTCCTTGGTGTCCACATCACCAACAAATTATCGTGGTCCAAACACACCAAGACAGTCGTGAAGAGGGTACGACAAACCTTTTCCCCCTCAGGAGACTGAAAGGATTTGACATGGGTCCCCAGATCCTCAAAAAGTTCTACAGCTGCACCTTCGAGAGCATCCTGACCGGTTGCATCACCGCCTGGTATGGCAACTGCTTGGCATCTGACCGTAAGGTGCTACAAAGGGCAGTGCATACAACCCAGCTTGGCTGGGGCCAAGCGTCCTGCCATCCAGGACCTATTTACTAGGCGGTGTCAGAGGAAGGTCCAAAAAATTGTCAAAGACTCCAGTCACCCAAGTCATAGACTGTTCTCTCTGTTCTCTCAGCTTCTGACTGCTGAACAATTAATCAAATGGCCACCTGGACTATTTGCATCGACCCCCCCCCCCCCCCACATTACCCCAACCTACATGTACAAACTACCTCGACCCACCTGTACCCCTACACATTGACTCGCTACCATTACCCCCGTATATAGCCTCTTTATTGATATGTCATTTAATTGTGTTATTTTTAATTTTTTACTTTAGTTTATTCAGTAAATATTTTCTTAATACTTTTTCTTAACTGCATTATTTATTAAGGGCTTGTAAGTAAGCATTTCACGGTAAGATCTAGCTAGACCTCTTGTATTCGGCGCGTGCTACAAATAAAATTTGATTAGATTTGATTAGATTAGATTTGATTAGGTTTGACAAATACATTAGATTTGATATAGAAACCTAGGGCTGTGCATGATCAAACCATTTCCTTTGAATGATTTGTATTATTATCACGGTTTTTGAGAAAAGTAAAAGTATGTGTTATAATATGGGTGATTTGAGGGGTTATGAAAATACTATATGCTCCTTATTGTGTCACCTGGACACGACCCAGGAACTCAAATTATTCTATAGCTGACATTTGAAGGTGTATCTGTTATTAGAATGACTACTGTGTGTGTGTGTGTGTTTGTGTGTGTGTGTGTGTGTGTGTGTGGGTGTGTGTGTGTGTGTGTGTGTGTGTGTGTGTGTGTGTGTGTGTGTGTGTGTGTGTGTGTGTGTGTGTGTGTGTGTGTGTGTGACCATGGCTGCTTGTGTTGCCAAATATCTTATTCATAATAGCCGTAAGAACATTGTTACTGTCAGTGTGACAATCATTATGCTGCTGTGTTATGATGTCAAATCAGTCCACATAATTACACCCCCTGGCTCATAGAACAGAACGGTGTGTGTGTGTGTGTGCTGATGAGGGAGACACACAGAGAGGAGACAGACAGAAACAAAAGGAGTGTTTATTAGGTTGACGTGTGAAGCAGCCAGTCGCGCTGTCAGCCATGATCTGCATTAACAAATCAGACCAGCAAATTGTATGATTTCCTAGAGGACGTTACAGTTAGAGGCCATAGCTAAGAACAAAGGCATGTGTGTGTGTGTGTGCGTGTGTGCGTGTGTGTGCACGTGTGTGTGATCTCTTTCTCAACAGGATTTCGAAGCACTTCAGTCATCACTTCAGTCATCACTTCAGTCATCACCTCAGTCATCACTTCTGTGGGACTCTGAGGTATTTTGTTTAGTCCAACATTATCTTAAAACAATTCCACTTCATTCCAAAATGGAACCCTCTCCCCCACACCTTCATCTGGTAGATAGACACAGTACCTGACTCCTGATAAATCCAATGGTTTGGGACTGTCTTAAATGCACTAAAGTGGTAACATGCACTAATCCAGAGTAAGTCAAAATAATGTATTTGAATTGTGACTGGTGTAACACACAGAGCTGTAACACACATATTCCATTCTCAAAGTATCTAAGTATTGAAAAACATAATTAGTGAAGTACTTAATGATAGCAAATCATGTGTCAGTAATCATAAACTCTGGCACGATAATAATATGAATAGTTTCAACAATAACAACCACCATATCGTCAGTTGCACGGAGCATTGACAGACCATTTTTCTTTAGAGTCCATATACCACTGCGCAAAATGGCTTCCCGTCACTGTATCTCCCAAACATAGCGTGTAGCTATCCCAACAACAGAATGTCCCTCTGGAAACTCCACTTTTGCACTCTGATGCATTTTGCGTTATAGTCATCCAGGCTATGGCCAAAGCAGTCATCGTGTAAGAGTCTGTTCTCTGAGAGTACATCAGCAGGTGATATGGCCTGCCAGGGTTCATCATGTTTCACACAGATACAGTTGAAGTCGTAAGTTTACATACACTTAGATTGGAGTCATTAAAACTAGTTTTTCAACCACTCCACAAATTTCTTGTTAACAAACTATAGTTTTGGCAAGTCGGTTGGGGCATCTACTTTGTGCAGGACACAAGTAATTTTTCCAACAATTGTTTACAGACAGATTATTTCACTTATAATTCACTGTATCACAATTCCAGTGTATCAGAAGTTTACAAACACTAAGTTGACTGTGCCTTTAACCTCTACGGGCTAGGGGGCAGCATTGAGAATTTTGGAAAAAATATGTGCCCATTTTTAACTGCCTCCTACATCAACTCAGAAGCTAGAATATGCATATTATTGTTCAGGTTTGGATAGAAAACACCCTAAAGTTTCTAAAACTGTTTGAATGGTGTCTGTGAGTATAACAGAACTCCTATGGCAGGCAAAAACCTGAGAAGGTTTCATGCAGGAAGTACCCTGTCTGACAAGGTGTTGTTGTTCTTGCTTCTGTTTATTGAAGAGTCAGGATCTTAGCCGTAACGTGACAATTCCTAGGGCTCCAATAGGCTCTCAGAACCCTGGAAAAACCTGAACGATGACGAGGCAGCCTCAGGCTGAAACACATTATCTCCTTTTCCAAGTGGCCCATCAGGGGACAATAGAATTAGGCGCGTGCGCGATTCGCCCCCGTGGAGTATTTTCATTCGGCTGTTTAGCTAATTGCAGATTCCCGGTCAGAATATTATCGCTTTTCTATGAGATAAATTGCATAAAAATTGATTTTAAACAGCGGTTGACATGCTTCGAAGTACGGTAATGGAATATTTAGAATTTTTTGTCACGTTCTGCGCCATGCGCACGACCGTGATTTAGCATTTTGATAGTGTCTAGAACGCACGAACAAAACGCCGCTGTTTGGATATAACGATGGATTATTTGGGACCAAACCTACATTTGTTATTGAAGTAGAAGTCCTGGGAGTGCATTCTGACGAAGAACAGGAAAGGTAAGACCATTTTTCTTATAGGAAATGTGATTTTGGTGAAGGCTAAACTTGCCGGGTGTCTAAATAGCTAGCCCGTGATGGCTGGGCTATGTACTTAGAATATTGCAAAATGTGCTTCATCCGAAAAGCTATTTTAAAATCGGACATATCGAGTGCATAGAGGAGTAATGTATCTATAATTCTTAAAATAATTGTTATGCTTTTTGTGAACGTTTATCGTGAGTAATTTAGCAAATTGTTAGTAAATTCCCCGGAAGTTTGCGGGGGGTATGCTTTTTCTGAACGTCACATGCTAATGTAAAAAGCTGGTTTTTGATATAAATATGAACTTGATTGAACAGACATGCATGTATAACATAATGTCCTAGGTGTGTCATCTGATGAAGATCATCAAAGGTTAGTGCTGCATTTAGCTGTGGTTTAGGTTTTTGTGACATTATATGCTAGCTTGAAAAATGGGTGTCTGATTATTTCTGGCTGGGTACTCTGCTGACATAATCTAATGTTTTGCTTTCGTTGTAAAGCCTTTTTGAAATCGGACAGTGTGGTTAGATTAACGAGAGTCTTGTCTTTAAATAGCTGTAAAATAGTCATATGTTTGAGAAATTGAAGTAATAGCATTTCAAACGTTTTAAAAATCGCGCCACAGGATTGCACTGGCTGTTACGTAGGTGGGACGAATTCGTCCCGCCGGTCCCATAGAGGACAACAAAGTCAAGGTATTGGAGTGGTCATCACAAAGCCCTGACCTCCATCTTTTAGAAAATTTGTGGGCAGAACTGAAAAAGCGTGTGCGAGCAAGGAGGCCTACAAACTTGACTCAGTTACAGCAGCTCTGTCAGGAGGAATGGGCCAACATTCACCCAACTTATTGTGGGAAGCTTGTGGAAGGCTACCCAAAACGTTTGACCCAAGTTAAACAATTTAATGGCAATGCTACCAAATACTGATTGAGTGTATGTAAACTTCTGACCCACTGGGAATGTGATAAAATAAATAAAATCTGAAATAAATCATTCTCTCTACTATTATTCTGACATTTCACATTCTTAAAATAAAGTGGTGATCCTAACTGACCTAAGACAGGGAATTTTTACTAGTATTAAATGTCAGGAATTGTGAAAAACAGAGTTTAAATGTAATTGGCTAAGGTGTATGTAAACTTCCGACTTCAGCTGTAGATGAAGAGCTGGTGGAGTATGTTTATGTTAAGTGTTTATGGCCTGGCTAGGAGACGGGGGGAAGGTGTAGTTAAGCACAGGGATTACACATGTATCTCACAGGATACACGGTCTGCTCTGTCCCATGCTGCTTTTAATTATGCATGTTGTGCTGTTGGGTTTTATGACGTCAGCACCATACATTTATAGATGTAATTAGTGGTGAGAGTGGGGAGATGGTGTGTGTAATTAGAGAGGTGATGAGTGATTGAATACGAGTGTATGCATATGCATATGTGTTGTTGTTGCTTGTAATGAGTGTTGAGAGTTTGGCTGAATTCGAAAAAGCAGTTAATTGTTTTTGGTTCTGAACACACTGGGGAGAAGACAGTGTTCTACAGGATTCTGGGAAATGTCATCTACCCTCGATGGATTAGCAGAACTAACTCCTTCTCGGAGCCTTGAGGAGCCCAGTGTTCTCTTGGTTGTAGACACACAGAATTTGGGAACAGGGTTCCTAATGGGTCTCAGGTTGGGGATTGAGCCACTGGATGAGGAACAGAAGCCCAGGTGAGTCTTGCTCCAGACTTATAGGTGGTATATTTAGAGGATTGACAAAGCAGTTTGGCAAAGAGTCAAGAAGAATGAAGGATCTCATGACTGACTTCTCAGTCAGGTCTAGAAACATGTAGAACCATGAAATGGTACATTCCTCCAGGTGAGGGACACACATTGGTGGTAGATGAGGTGAGTACTATGGAAAGGGCGAAAGCGAGTTGGTAGAAATGCGCTATATAAATCCAATCCATTATTATTATTGGTTCAGAAATCTCCCGCCCTCCCTAAGAACACCATTCTAAAAGGCAGATAGTTGTTGGGGCGCTGGAGTCCTCATCACAAACAGGCATGACGGTTCTAGATTCGTCCTAGCCTATACTCTCAGGTTCTAGAGTTCTGTTGGGCTCTAAGGGCTCCACTACTTGCAAATGAAGGCCAGGGCTCGGTCCATGGGTCGGGCCTGGACTTATAGATTCTACAAAGGTGCAGATTCTTCTAATTTACAAGTTCTAGGATTCCACTCCTCACAGCTGTCGACTCACAGGTGCAGAAACTTTCTCAAGGAGATAGAGTTCTAAAGTAAAAAAAAAAAATGTATTTTTCCCAGCTCAGCTGCACTCCTCACAGTTGCAGGCGAGGATGTAGCGGTAGGTTGCTGTGATGCGGGTCCCTCCGGCGCAGCGGAGCCTCACAGCCTTCAGCTTGGAGGTGTGGGGCTTGCAGCAGAAACAGGTACTCTTGAAGGGCTGCTTCAACACAGAGCTGAAGGAGATGAGAGGGTCAGAGCGGGACGTGTGGCTGCAGTGCCCCTCGCACCGAGCTAGCAACACCATCTGGAGAGGAGGAAGGGGAGGAGAGGAGAGGAGAGGGGGAGAGGAGCAGAGGAGAGGAGAGAGAAGGAGAGGAGAGGAGAGAGAAGGGGAGGAGAGGAGAGGAGAGGGGGGAGAGGAGCAGAGGAGAGGAGAGAGAAGGAGAGGAGAGGAGAGGAGAGGAGAGGAGAGGAGAGGAGAGAAAACATACATGAGTACTTCAAGGGAGTTTAGAAAACAATAAAGT
Organism: Salmo trutta; assembly: GCF_901001165.1. Taxonomy (NCBI): domain Eukaryota; kingdom Metazoa; phylum Chordata; class Actinopteri; order Salmoniformes; family Salmonidae; genus Salmo; species Salmo trutta. The sequence continues at coordinate 40,365,646 of NC_042980.1, forward strand.
TATGTTAACCTGTGCAAAGAGCTGTAGCCTATATAGTCACTGTCCCAGTCAGGCTTTGTATTCTCTAGTGTAATCTAAAGCCTGCAGTCTGACTCAATCTGTGGCCTGGCACATGCAGTAATAGGAGTTAGGCTAGTCTGTCTCACTGTTAACACTGAAAGCTCTGAGTTAGTCTCACACACACACACACTCACATGTAAATCACATGAGTAACCTCGCCTGAGACCTGAAGACTTGTGTTAGCTCCCTGAGCGCTTTGTAGCGTAACAGCAATGACACACCCGGTATCATCGCCCTAATTAGTGATGTTGTTTGTTTTAATGGCTCAGCCTCCCCACTGTGTGTCTGTCAGAGGAACACAACATGGATGACCCATTTCACTGTGTTCCTAGCTACACAACATGGATGACCTGTTTCACTGTGTTTCTAGCTACACAACATGGATGACCCATTTCACTGTGTTCATAGCTACACAACATGGATGACCTGTTTCACTGTGTTCCTAGCTACACAACATGGATGACCTGTTTCACTGTGTTCCTAGCTACACAACATGGATGACCTGTTTCACTGTGTTTCTAGCTACACAACATGGATGACCCATTTCACTGTGTTCATAGCTACACAACATGGATGACCTGTTTCACTGTGTTCCTAGCTACACAACATGGATGACCCATTTCACTGTGTTCATAGCTACACAACATGGATGACCTGTTTCACTGTGTTCCTAGCTACACAACATGGATGACCTGTTTCACTGTGTTCATAGCTACACAACATGGATGACCTGTTTCACTGTGTTCATAGCTACACAACATGGATGACCTGTTTCGCTGTGTTCCTAGCTACACAACATGGATTACCTGTTTCACTGTGTTCATGGCTACACAACATGGATGACCTGTTTCACTGTGTTCATAGCTACACAACATGGATGACCTGTTTCACTGTGTTCCTAGCTACACAACATGGATGACCTGTTTCACTGTGTTCCTAGCTACACAACATGGATGACCTGTTTCACTGTGTTCATAGCTACACAACATGGATGACCCATTTCACTGTGTTCATAGCTACACAACATGGATGACCCGTTTCACTGTGTTCATAGCTACACAACATGGATGACCTGTTTCACTGTGTTCATAGCTACACAACATGGATGACCTGTTTCACCGTGTTCATAGCTGATCCTCATCTACAGGTGATGGTCTGCCTGCAATGTGACCACTTTCCACTGCACACACACACACACACACACACACACACACACACACACACACACACACACACACACACACACACACACACACACACACACACTGTAAATGGACTCCTGTGTCATGTCCCCTGTCAACTGCCTCGTGTCTCTCTAACAATAGCTAGGGCCAGGGGATATAAACAAAAGTTAAAAAAGCAATAAAAAATGAACAGTAAACATTACACTCGCAGAAGTTCCAAAAGAATAAAGACATTTCAAATGTCATATTATGTATATATACAGTGTTGTAACGATGTGCAAATAGTTAAAGTGCAAAAGGGAAAATAAATAAACATAAATATAGGTTGTATTTACAATGGTGTTTGTTCTTCACTGGTTGCCCTTTTCTTGTGGAAACAGGTCACAAATCTTGCTGCTGTGACGGCACAATGTCCTGTTTCACCAAGTAGATATGGGAGTTTATCCAAATTGGATTTGTTTTTTGAATTCTTTGTGGGTCTGTGTAATCTGAGTCTCTAATATGGTCACACATTTGACAGGAGGTTAGGAAGTGCAGCTCAGTTTCCAATTCATTTTGTGGGCAGTGTGCACATAGCCTGTCTTCTCTTGAGATCCAGGTCTGCCTATGGCGGCCTTTCTCAATAGCAAGGCTATGCTCACTGAGTCTGTACATAATCAAAGATTTCCTTAAGTTTGGGTCAGTCACAGTGGTCAGGTATTCTGCCACTGTGAATTCTCTGTTTAGGGCCAAATAGCATTCCAGTTTGCTCTGTTTTTTTGTAAATTCTTTCCAATTTGTCAAGTAATTCTCTTTTTGTTTTCTTATGATTTGGTTGGGTCTAATTGTGTTTCTGTCCTGGGGCTCTGTGGGGTCTGTTTGTGTTTGTGAACAGAGCCCAAGGACCAGAGGTTCATCTCTCTGTAGGTGATGGCTTTGTTATGGAAGGTTTGGGAATCGCTTCCTTTAAGGTGGTTGTAGAATTGAACGGCTATTTTCTGGATTTTGATAATTAGCGGGTATCGGCCTAATTGTGCTCTGCATGCATTATTTGGTGATTTACGTTGTACACGGAGGATATTTTTGCAGAATTCTGCATGCAGAGTCTCAATTTGGTGTTTGCCCCTTTTTGTGAATTATTGGTTGGTGAGTGGACCCCAGACCTCACAACCATAAAAGGCAATGGGTTGTATAACTGATTCAAGTATTTTTAGCCAGATCCTAATTCATATGTCAAATTTGATGTTTTATGCCCTTCTTGCCTTGTCTCTCAGATCGTTCACAGCTTTGTGGAAGTTACCTGTGGCGCTGATGTGACTCTCTCTGACTCTCTCTGTGTCTCTCTGTCTGACTCTCTCTGTGTCTCTCTCTCTGACTCTCTCTCTCTCTGTCTCTCTCTCTGTCTCTCTGACTTTCTCACTCTCTGACTCTCTCTCTTTCTCGCTCTCTCCGACCCTCTCTCTCTGACTCTTTCTCTCTCTGACTCTCACTCTCTCTGACTCTCCCTCTGACTCTTTCTGACTCTCTCTCTCTGACTCTGACTCTCTCTCTACCTTTGGCTAAAGCCTGTCTCTGGCCAGGGTATATGACACATATACACACACACACACACACTTGTTGGCGATGACTGCACGGGAGTTGGCAGCCACTTTAGGAACATGTGTCTTCCTTCTGAGGACTAGAAGATGAGCTATCAGCTAGGAAGTGTTTTAGTATTTTCACAGAGAGAGGTTGGGAGGTGAGGGCTTTGTGTCAGTGTTTGTTGGGGGGGAAGAGAAGAGGGGAGATAAGGAGAGGGGAGAAGAGGAGAAAAGAGGAGAAAAGAGGAGAGGGAGAGGAGAGGGAGAGGAGAGGGAGGGGAGAGGAGAGGAGAGGAGAGGAGAGGGTGAGAAGGGCCTGGAGATTGGCAACAGCATGGCAAGATGACAACAGCTGGGCACTCACCCAACCACCCACTTATAGACACACAAACACCTGCACACATGTATGGACAGTTGCAAACACTTACAGACGCATCAACAGTCAGGCACACACACACACAAACATGTAGGAAATGGACTCATGGTGGGAGGGAGAGGGGGAAGAATAGAAAGACAGAATGACAGCCCCCCTCCATTAACAGTCCCCTGTGAGGGATCACTTACACTCATTTAAACCCGTTTACATCAGGAACTGTCACTCACTACTACACATCCCCAGTGTCACTCATCACTACAGATCCCCAGTGCTGTCCTGGCTACATGCCTTATATTATGCCTCAGGGAGGGAAAGAGAAACTAACTCTCTCCTCATTTTTTAAAATGTTCCCTTTTTTAACTAGGCAAGTCAGTCAAGAACAAATTCTTATTTACAATGACGGCCTACCCCGGTCAAACGACGTCGGGCCAATTGTGCACCGCCCTATGGGACTCCCAATCACAGCCGGATGTGATTCAGCCTGGATTTGAACCAGGGGCTGTAGTGATGCCTCTTGCACTGAGATAGACCGCTATGCCACTTGGGAGGGTTACTAGGGTTACTCCTGTTTGCCAGAATCTTTTTCCAGTCTCTCTTCTTTCTCTCTTTCTATTAGACCTCTCTCTCTCACCTCTCTTTCCGTCTTTCTCTTTCTCTCCACTCTCTTCCCTCTCTCCGTCTCTATCTCTCCCCCCTCTCTTTATCTCTGCCTTCCGCATCTCTCTCACTCTCTCTCTCTGTCTGGTCTAGGTGAGTCACACTGCTGTTGAGTGAGGTGTTGGATGTGGGCCACACTGCAGACATTTGCTGCTCTCTCTCTCTGTGGGGGCTTGTTTTATTTTTGTCTGGGTTGAGGAACTCACAGAGACAGTGAGAGACAGAGGGAGAGACAGAGAGAGAAAGAGAGAGACAGTGAAAGAGAGGGACATACAGACACAGTGAGAGGGACAGATAGACAGAGAAGGAAAGAGTGAAAAATCACCTGCACACTACTCATTAGAGAGAGTTCCCTGTCTGTAGTCCCAGGGGTCTGCTTTGGAGGTTTGGGGCAGATCTCTGTTCTGATATTTCTCATGTAAAAGCTCCTGCTCCTTTGTCAGCTGGACTGGCCCTGTTATCTTAAACAGCTTCTTAGCAGGAAGACTAGGGGTGGATGACTGGATTGGCTTACTGTGTGTGTGTGTGTGTGTGTGTGTGTGTGTGTGTGTGTGTGTGTGTGTGTGTGTGTGTGTGTGTGCATATGTGTTTGTTTTGATTTACAGGAAGGTCTGACCTTTATCATTAGGTATCTGCTAGTGTATCGTTGTCTGCTCGTGAAAGAGTGTGTGTGTACATTCTAGTGTGTGTGTGGGGGGGGGGGGGGGGGGGGGGTTGGGGGGGGCACATTCAGCTGACTTACATTGGAGTTGCACTTGTACATGGAGTGTGTGATGGTCTCCACGAAGTGATGCCTCATACAGCGGTCTGGTTCTTTGTCTCCATGGTGTGTGCTGTGTCCGCTCTCCGTCTTACTGCTGCTGGCCTGCACTACCACCACTAGGGGGCAGAAGACCAGCAACAGCAGCAGCCCTGAGGGGGGAGAAAGGGGGGCTGGGGGCCGCATACTGGCGCCAGGGAGGGCTGGCTAGGAAGTGGGAAGGGTGTAGGGATTAGGGGGTAAAGTCAAAGTGGCATGGAGGAATTTCAGAGGGAGACACACAGAGGGTGAGAGAGGGACACCCTCTTTCTTTCTCCCTGTCCACTCCTTTTTATGCCTCTCTGTTTGTCTGTTTGCATCTCTTCTCACTGGGAGTGACTTTTTTCTCTCTGTTTCGGTTTTTTATTCTCTTTACTGACGTGATGGAGTGAGGCTTTCCCTGCTTCTCTCTCTATAATGGCAGTGTAAACCCCAATGTGCTGTCATTACTCAATTTTTTTTAGGAAACCTGTTGCACTTATTAATATGTCTGAGTAGCCTACAGTTACTTAAAATGATTTTGTAGTCGTTACTAAAACCGATAGAGTCACTGTGACCCTGTAGGACACGTGTCAAACTCATTCCACGTTGGGCCGTGTGTCTGCGGGTTTTTGCTCCTCCCTTGTACTTGATTGATGAATTAAGATCACTAATTAGTGGTTGTCTAGGGCTTAATTGAAAGGAACAACTACTCATTCCATGCAGACACTAAGCCCTCCATGGAATGAGTTCGACACCCCTGCTGTAGGGGTCCAGATTTGAGTTGTATCAGCTTGAACATTTTGAGAAACGCCCCAGCTAAGCTACGCCTCCAATATAATTTCCCAGTGTGATTTGTCTTTTCGAGTGAATTGTAGGGTTACCACCCATGACTGTATTTGTTAGTGACAGAGACATGGTTGTTGAATTCATTCATTTTCAGTTCTGTGGCCTTCACCAAACAAGTTCCTAAGTGAACGTTGTCATTAAACTCTGTAGGACAATATATTACATAGCTTATAAGGCCTTATTTTGAGGCCTATCTTCACCCTAATACAGTGGCCTGAAACTCATGGTTTACAAGCCAAATCAGGCCTACAAGTAGGGTTGCATAATTCTGCTAACTTTCCTCACATTTTCAGGAATCAGCCAACCAGGATTTCTGAAATACATGGGAAATTTACGAGACTTTTTCAGTCCTACCTGCAAGTCACATTATGCTGGCTTGCAAAGTGATGTGCCATTCCTATTGGAATCCTGATCTTTGTTATCAAAAAGGAATCCTGAGCTTTGTTATCAAAAAGCATTATTATTCACCCGCAACCAGCATTTATAATGACTGCCAGGGTTAAGAACTGTATGAGGAGACTACCTAAGCCATTTAAACTGGAACAACCATTTCAGTAACGGGTGCAAACAAATTTACCTAAATGATTTGATTAGTTTACAAAAATGTATGTTATTTATCTTTGTGTAGCATAAGATGAATCTATCATTCAATGAACATGCAAAAACACAGATATTTAGAACATTCCCAAAAATATGCCTGCAGTAGAGCATGCTGGGTAAAACATTTCCTTTGTTATCATAACTTTAAAAAAAAAATTGAGTTGATGTGACTTTGAGTCAGATCCACATAAACATTTTAAGTAATAATGACTTTTCATCAACTTTGAGTTCAACTTACTAGAAGTATTTGAGTTCAAAATGCGTCAGGGTTTACAGTGGGTGTTGGTGTGGAGCTCCTAGCCTTGGCCCAGGGTGCTGCTGGGGGGGAGGGAGGCTGGTCTGTGGATCCTCCTAGCCTTGGCCCAGGGTGCTGCTGGGGGGGAGGGAGGCTGGTCTGTGGATCCCCCTAGCCTTGGCCCAGGGTACTGCTGGGGGGGGGGGGAGGCTGGTCTGTGGATCCTCCTAGCCTTGGCCCAGGGTACTGCTGGGGGGGGGGGGGGGGAGGCTGGTCTGTGGATCCTCCTAGCCTTGGCCCAGGGTGCTGCTGGGGGGGAGGGAGGCTGGTCTGTGGATCCTCCTAGCCTTGGCCCAGGGTGCTGCTGGGGGGGAGGTAAGCTCTTCTGTTGGTCCTCTTCCTGGACCTCTCCATCTCTCCTGTCTATTGGTCTGGATCTGGGAAGAGAAGAGAAGGAGAGAAAGACGGGAGGAGAGGTGGGTCATCTCTATTTTCTGAAGCCCTTTTCTCAAACTAAGACATTAAGGTGAAAAGTACTGTGTGGTTTATATAATTCCCCTTTAATCAGGGAATGATTCAGACCTGGGACACTAGGTGAGTAGAATCCCTGGCCAATCGGTGGTATGAATTAATACATTTACAGAAGAGCTCCGGACCTTTGTGTTTTTCTCTGGCTCCTCATGGACTACACACAAGGGATAGATCGTTTCCAAACGTTTGTGATTTATACTGTTACAGTAGCTATTGAAGTCATAGCAGGAAATGGTAGGATCTCAATTGATTCCACAGCTATTTGTGTTTTCAAATCCTTTCTAGTTCTTTCTAGTCCTGTCTAGTCATGTACATGTAGGTAGAGTGATTAAAGTGACTATGCATAGATGATAACAACAGAGAGTAGCAGCGGTGTAAAAGAGGGGAGGGGGCAATGCAAATAGTCTGGGTAGCCATTTGATTAGGTGTTCAGGAGTCTTATGGCTTGTGGGAAGAAGCTGTTTAGAAGCCTCCTGGACCTAGATTTGGCGCTCCAGTACCGCCTGCCGTGCGATAGCAGAGAGAACAGTCCATGACGAGAGTGGCTGGAGTGTTGACAATTTTTTGGGCCTTCCTCTGACATGAGGATGATGATGATGATGCTGATGACTACAATGATAACTATGACAACTATGATAACTATGGAAACGATGACAACGATAACACCGGTTGCTATGCCAGGCAGGTATGTGTGATGTTGAAAGGAGCAGTGGGATAAACAACCGCGAAGGCTGGGAGTCTGAGAGGTAGAGGTAGGCTGTTCTCCTCAGGAAGAATAGACTGTGATGTCTGCTGTGCTGTCTAAACCCTGTAGCAGCAGGTTACTGGCCAGCTAAACATCTCAGGGAGTATTTATTTTAACAGGCCACCTGATACTTCTATTCCTAACAGGAGGAATTACAAAGAAAAACACTAGGATGGATGGAGAGATGGAGGGAAGGAGGAATGGAGGGAAGGAGGAATGGAGGGAAGGAGGAATGGAGATAGGGGAGAGGGGGGGTTGTTTTAAATGAATATTTTATTCTGTGATTTTACAAATGAGGAAACCCTAGCAGAGTTGAGTGGAAAGGAAGAAAAATGTTAAACAATACTCTACATTATGTCTAAACAACAACAATACTCTACATTATGTCTAAACAACAACAATACTCTACATTATGTCTAAACAACAACAATACTCTACATTATGTCTAAACAACAACAATACTCTACATTATGTCTAAACAACAACAATACTCTACATTATGTCTAAACAACAACAATACCCTACATTATGTCTAAACAACAACAATACTCTACATTATGTCTAAACAACAACAATACTCTACATTATGTCTAAACAACAACGATACCCTACATTATGTCTAAACAACAACAATACTCTACATTATGTCTAAACAACAACAATACTCTACATTATGTCTAAACAACAACAATACTCTACATTATGTCTAAACAACAACAATACTCTACATTATGTCTAAACAACAACAATACTCTACATTATGTCTAAACAACAACAATACTCTACATTATGTCTAAACAACAACAATACTCTACATTATGTCTAAACAACAACAATACTCTACATTATGTCTAAACAACAACAATACTCTACATTATGTCTAAACAACAACAATACACTACATTATGTCTAAACAACAACAATACTCTACATTATGTCTAAACAACAACAATACTCTACATTATGTCTAAACAACAACGATACTCTACATTATGTCTAAACAACAACGATACTCTACATTATGTCTAAACAACAACGATACCCTACATTATGTCTAAACAACAACGATACCCTACATTATGTCTAAACAACAACAATACCCTACATTATGTCTAAACAACAACAATACCCTACATTATGTCTAAACAACAACGATACTCTACATTATGTCTAAACAACAACAATACTCTACATTATGTCTAAACAACAACAATACTCTACATTATGTCTAAACAACAACAATACCCTACATTATGTCTAAACAACAACAATACTCTACATTATGTCTAAACAACAACAATACTCTACATTATGTCTAAACAACAACAATACACTACATTATGTCTAAACAACAACAATACACTACATTATGTCTAAACAACAACAATACTCTACATTATGTCTAAACAACAACAATACCTACATTATGTCTAAACAACAACAATACCCTACATTATGTCTAAACAACAACAATACCTCTACATTATGTCTAAACAACAACAATACCCTACATTATGTCTAAACAACACGATACTCTACATTATGTCTAACAACAACATACTACATTATGTCTAAACAACAACAATACACTACATTATGTCTAAACAACAACAATACCCTACATTATGTCTAAACAACAACAATACTCTACATTATGTCTAAACAACAACAATACCCTACATTATGTCTAAACAACAACGATACTCTACATTATGTCTAAACAACAACAATACACTACATTATGTCTAAACAACAACAATACACTACATTATGTCTAAACAACAACAATACTCTACATTATGTCTAAACAACAACAATACTCTACATTATGTCTAAACAACAACAATACACTACATTATGTCTAAACAACAACAATACTCTACATTATGTCTAAACAACAACAATACTCTACATTATGTCTAAACAACAACAATACACTACATTATGTCTAAACAACAACAATACTCTACATTATGTCTAAACAACAACAATACTCTACATTATGTCTAAACAACAACAATACCCTACATTATGTCTAAACAACAACAATACTCTACATTATGTCTAAACAACAACGATACCCTACATTATGTCTAAACAACAACGATACCCTACATTATGTCTAAACAACAACAATACCCTACATTATGTCTAAACAACAACAATACCCTACATTATGTCTAAACAACAACGATACTCTACATTATGTCTAAACAACAACGATACTCTACATTATGTCTAAACAACAACAATACCCTACATTATGTCTAAACAACAACGATACCCTACATTATGTCTAAACAACAACAATACCCTACATTATGTCTAAACAACAACAATACCCTACATTATGTCTAAACAACAACGATACTCTACATTATGTCTAAACAACAACGATACTCTACATTATGTCTAAACAACAACAATACCCTACATTATGTCTAAACAACAACAATACCCTACATTATGTCTAAACAACAACAATACCCTACATTATGTCTAAACAACAACGATACCCTACATTATGTCTAAACAACAACGATACCCTACATTATGTCTAAACAACAACGATACCCTACATTATGTCTAAACAACAACAATACCCTACATTATGTCTAAACAACAACAATACTCTACATTATGTCTAAACAACAACAATACTCTACATTATGTCTAAACAACAACAATACCCTACATTATGTCTAAACAACAACGATACCCTACATTATGTCTAAACAACAACAATACCCTACATTATGTCTAAACAACAACGATACTCTACATTATGTCTAAACAACAACGATACCCTACATTATGTCTAAACAACAACGATACCCTACATTATGTCTAAACAACAACAATACCCTACATTATGTCTAAACAACAACAATACCCTACATTATGTCTAAACAACAACGATACCCTACATTATGTCTAAACAACAACGATACTCTACATTATGTCTAAACAACAACGATACCCTACATTATGTCTAAACAACAACGATACCCTACATTATGTCTAAACAACAACGATACCCTACATTATGTCTAAACAACAACAATACACTACATTATGTCTAAACAACAACGATACCCTACATTATGTCTAAACAACAACAATACTCTACATTAATTCTAAACAACAACGATACTCTACATTATGTCTAAACAACAACGATACCCTACATTATGTCTAAACAACAACAATACCCTACATTATGTCTAAACAACAACAATACTCTACATTATGTCTAAACAACAACAATACTCTACATTATGTCTAAACAACAACAATACTCTACATTATGTCTAAACAACAACAATACACTACATTATGTCTAAACAACAACGATACTCTACATTATGTCTAAACAACAACGATACCCTACATTATGTCTAAACAACAACGATACCCTACATTATGTCTAAACAACAACAATACACTACATTATGTCAAAACAACAACAATACCCTACATTATGTCTAAACAACAACAATACCCTACATTATGTCTAAACAACAACGATACTCTACATTATGTCTAAACAACAACGATACCCTACATTATGTCTAAACAACAACAATACACTACATTATGTCAAAACAACAACAATACCCTACATTATGTCTAAACAACAACAATACCCTACATTATGTCTAAACAACAACAATAACCTACATTATGTCTAAACAATGACAATACCCTACATTATGTCTAAACAACAATTTATTTCACCTTTATTTAACCAGGTAGGCAAGTTGAGAACAAGTTCTCATTTACAATTGCGACCTGGCCAAGATAAAGCAACAACATAGAGTTACACATGGAGTAAAACAAACATACAGTCAATAATATAGTAGAAAAATAAGTCTATGTACAAAGTGAGCAAATGAGGTGAGATAAGGGAGGTAAAGGCAAAAAAGGCCAGGGTGGCGAAGTAAATACAATATAGCAAGTAAAACACTGGAATGGTAGATTTACAGTGGAAGAAAGTGCAAAGTAGAAATATAAATAATGGGGAGCAAAGGAGCAAAATAAATAAATAAATAAATACAGTAGGGGAAGAGGTAGTTGTTTGGGCTAAATTATAGATGGGCTATGTACAGGTGCAGTAATCTGTGACCTGCTCTGACAGCTGGTGCTTAAAGCTAGTGAGGGAGATAAGTGATTCCAGTTTTAGAGTTTTTTGTAGTTCGTTCCAGTCACTGGCAGCAGAGAACTGGAAGGAGAGGTGGCCGAAGGAGGAATTGGCTTTGGGGGTGACCAGAGAGATATACCTGCTGGAGTGCGTGATACGGGTGGGTGCTGAGATAAGGGGGAACTTTACCTAGCAGGGTCTTGTAGATGACCTGGAGCCAGTGGGTTTGGCGACGGGTATGAAGCGAAGGCCAGCCAACGAGAGCATACAGGTCGCAGTGGTGAGTAGTGTATTGGGCTTTGGTGACAAAACAGATGGCACTGTGATAGACTGCATCCAATTTATTGAGTAAGATATTTTGTAAATGACATCGCCGAAGTCGAGGATCGGTAGGATGGTCAGTTTTACGAGGGTATGTTTGGCAGCATGAGTGAAAGATGCTTTGTTGCAAAATAGGAAGCCAATTCTAGATTTAACTTTGGATTGGAGATGTTTGATGTGAGTCTGGAAGGAGAGTTTACAGTCTAACCAGACACCTAGGTATTTGTAGTTGTCCACATATTCTAAGCCAGAACCGTCCAGAGTAGTGATGCTGGACGGGCGGGCAGGTGCAGGCAGCGATCGGTTGAAGAGCATGCATTTAGTTTTACTTATATTTAACAGCAGTTGGAGGCCACGGAAGGAGAGTTGTATGGTATTGAAGCTCATCTGGAGGGTAGTTAACACAGTGTCCAAATAAGGGCCAGAAGTATACAGAATGGTGTCGTCTGCGTAGAGGTGGATCAGAGTCAATACCATACATTATTATGTCAAAAGTCCCTCAATGATAATTTCCTCTGTAGGAACAGGTCAGTCCCTGATCTGGAGTCCTGTTACTGAGAGGGTCTCAAGACAGAGAGCCACGGCCTTCACTCACACACACACACACACACACACACACACACACACACACACACACTGCTTTCCCAAGCCCCCACACACCACCTCTCCATACACTCCCCCACCCCTCAACTGCCCAACAATCTCTTAACACCAATGAATGCCATTTGTCAGGAGAACAATAAAAAGCAAAATATCTCAGGGAAAGAAAAGTAAATCATGAATACAGATGAAAATATGTAGTATGGATGGCGGTGGCTTAGCAGTCGTGAGAGAACTTGTTGGGAGAGCAATTTGTTTTAATGAAAAGTCATTCCTGGAGGAGAAGAAAGGGTCTGGCTCGAGGTTGTTTGTGCTTGTATTGGGTTTCTTCTCTTTGTAATAAAATAACTGAGTTCTCTGTGTGTGTGTGCGTGTAGAGGGACTATGGGAATAACATTGGAGAGGCTGCCAGGTCACCCCAAGCATCACACACCCACGTGCTCCTTGCTCCCCCCACACACACAAAAACACACACACACGCACATATATATTGGACCAAGGTGCAGCGGGAACGTGTATACTCATCTTCTTTATTAAATCAAAAGAAGGAAAAACAAACAAATCACGTATACAAAACAACGAACGACACTAAACAGTCCTGTCAGGTGCACAGACACAAAACAGGAGACAAATACCCACAAATCCCATAGAAAAAACACCCCTCTTAAATAAGACCTTCAATTAGAAGTAACGAGGAGCAGCTGCTTCCAATTGAAGGTCAACCCCATTAACTAAACATAGAAATAGAAAGACTAGAACTAACATAGAAATAAACTAACAAGAACAGAGCCCAACAAACCCCGAAACACTTTAACCTGTTGGGGCTAGGGGGCAGTATTTGCACGGCCGGATAAAAAACGTACCCGATTTAAACTGGTTACTACTCTTGCCCAGAAACGAGAATATGCATATAATTAGTAGATTTGGATAGAAAACACTCTAAAGTTTCTAAAACTGTTTGAATGGTGTCTGTGAGTATAACAGAACTTATATGGCAGGCCAAAACCTGAGAAGATTCCATACAGGAAGTGCCCTGTCTGACAATTTGTTCTCCTTCTGTGGCATCTCTATCAAAAATACAGCATCGTGACATTTTCTAAGGCTTCCATTGGCTCTCAGAAGGTGCCAGAAAGTGGAATGACGTCTCTGCAGTCTCTGGGCGAAAAACAGCAGGAGTTTTTGTGAGTGGTCAGGCAGGGAACAATGACACGAGAGATGCGCGTCCACGAGAGGACTCCATGTTTTTCTTTCAGTCTATGAATGAATACAACGTCGCCCGGTTGGAATGTTATCGCTATTTTACGAGAAAAATAGCATAAAATTGATTTTAAACAGCGTTTGACATGCTTCGAAGTATGCGCGTCACCTTTCGGATTGTGACCTGAACGCACGAACAAAACGGAGCTATTTCAATATAACTATGGATTATTTGGAACCGAAACAACATTTGTTGTTGAAGTAGAAGTCCTGGGAGTGCATTCTGACGAAGAACAGCAAAGGTAATCCAATTTTTCTTATAGTAAATCTTCTTCGTCAGAATGCACTCCCAGGACTTCTACTTCAATAACAAATGTTGAATCATTGGATATTGGCGAGCGTTCCGCTAGCGGAACATCTAGATGTAAGAGGTTTGAAGGAGAGTCTTGTCTTTAAAATGGTGTAAAATAGTCATATGTTTGAGAAATTGAAGTTATAGCATTTATGAGGTATTTGTATTTCGCGCCACGCGATTCCACTGGCTGTTGACTGTCCCACCTTGCCCAGGGAGGTTAAAGTGTGTGTGTGTTATGTGTGTGTAATAGTGTTTGTGTGTTATCGTGTGTGTGTGTGTGTGTGTGTGATAGTGTGTGTGTGTTATAGTGTGTGTGTGTGTGTTATAGTGTGTGTGTTATAGTGTGTGCGTGTGTTTTAGTGTGTGTGTGTTTGTGTGTGTGTGTGTGTTACAGTGTGCGTTTGTGTGTGTGTGTTATAGTGTGTGTTATAGTGTGTGTGTGTTATAGTGTGTGTGTTATAGTGTGTGCGTGTGTGTGTGTGTGTGTGTGATATAGTGTGTGTTTGTGTGTAGTATAGTAAATCTGAGTTTGGTGAGGGCCAACACACACACGATAACACAAACACACTATAACACACTAACAAACACACACACTATAACACAAACACACACACACACACACACACACACACAGTAACACACACACAGTAACACACACACACACACACTGTAACACACACACACTATAACACACACACACACACACACACACACAGTAACACACACACACACACACACTATTACACACACACACTGTAACACACACACACACTATAACACACACACACACTATAACACACACACACTGTAACACACACACACACACGCACACACTGTAACACACACACACACACACTATAACACACACACAATGTAACACACACTATAACACGACACACACACACTATAACACACACGCTCTATAAAACACACAATCTGACGTACAGACAGACAGACTGATTAATTTGTACGTAGAGAAAGACCAACGGACAGACAGAGTGACATACAGGCAGACAGACAGAGGGACATAGAGGCAGACAGACAGAGGGACATACAGGCAGACAGACAGAGGGACATACAGGCAGACAGACAGAGGGACATACAGGCAGACAGAGGGACAGAGGGACATAGAGGCAGACAGACAGAGGGACATACAGGCAGACAGACAGAGGGACATAGAGGCAGACAGACAGAGGGACATACAGGCAGACAGACAGAGGGACATAGAGGCAGACAGACAGAGGGACATAGAGGCAGACAGACAGAGGGACATAGAGGCAGACAGACAGAGGGACATACAGACAGACAGATGAAGGGACTGACGGACAGATGTCCCTATTTAGTTCACATTGGGTCAACCCTTAGTACCAATACGTCTGTATCTCTCTCTTTTTCCCCTGCTTTCCAGTTCTTGTTCACTCCACCCTTTTACAGAAATGCAGCTAATTAAAATTGTTTCAAAACTAATTCACAAGCAATAAACAGGCAATCATTCACCATAAATGACATTGACAAGCCGCCAGCCAGCCAGCCAGCCAGCCAGCCAGCCAGCCAGCCAGCCATGCTGCTCTGATGTAACTGGATAACTGTTTGCTATGCTTCAGCTCTATGCTATTCAAGTCGGGGATATCCCTGGGTGGAAGCTGACTACAGACGCTACTTAGTTGGTCTGTGATTGCCACTCATATGAGCTCAGTGATCTGGTGACACCAACACATGGTCTCGCAGGGCAGCTAGAGCAGAGAAGACTAGGGGCTTCCAGAACAATATGAGGACAATGAAGGGCTGGTGTGTGAGCGTACGTTGCGTGTTTCAAGTTTGTAGTTTTATTAGTCTTGTGTGTGTGCACGTGTAAGGGGAACCCTCAATCCCTGAGAGTAGTGGTTAGAGCGAGGGACACTTGTGTCTGAGAATGTGTGTGTGTGTGTGTGTGTGTGGTCTGTTTGAGTCCCCTTAATTGGGGGAATTGTTTGAGGGCAGAGGGCCAGAGAGGGGTAAGAGGCAGACTGCGGTCCTCTCCCCAAGCTCCCCTACATCTGCCCTGGACTCAGATTCATAGAACCCTGGTGGTACACAAAGAGCAGCTGGAGCCTCCGATCTCCTCTAAGCTGCTATTGATAGCTTGTAATGGCTCCAATTGTTGTAATAAACCATTCTCCCTCTCTCTGTCTAAGTTTCTCTCTATATCTCTCTCTCCCTCTCTCTGTCTCTCACTCTCTCTCTCCCTCTCTCTGTCTAACTTTCTCTCTATCTCTCCCTCTCTCTGTCTAACTCTCTCTCTCTGTCTAACTTTCTCTCTATCTCTCTCTCTGTCTAACTTTCTCTGTCTAACTTTCTCTCTGTCTCTCCCTCTCTCTCTCTGTGTAACTTTTTCTCTATCTCTCACTCTCTGTCTCTCAAATGTTTTTTTCAAATTCAAGCTGCTTTATTTGCATGAAAAACAGTGTCAATATTGCCAAAGCAACAATGTATACAATATACATTGTAATACAATTATAAACAATAACAGATAATAATATAAAATGGCAGTGAATAATAATACAAAATTAAATATAAAAATAATAACAATAAAATAGTAGTAAAATAATAGTAAAATAGTAGAATGTAATAAATATAAAAATCAAAATATGGAAATGAATCTATAACTAACTTATAACTAAATAACGGTCATCTTCACCATTACATCAGTACTACAACTACTATCATCATTACCACTACTACTACCACCATCACTAAACTGTTATCATTACCATTACTACCCATACCACTACTATTTGGAATGATAAACAATAATAATAATAGTAATAACAATAATAGTAATAATAAGTAAGTTACTGCTTACTATGCAGATGTTATTATTCAGTGTCCCTCAGGCTGTGGCAGGCAAATACATATTTGGCTGCAAGAGAAGCCATTGCTCCTTCGCCCATGAGTATTTTTAGTTTTTCCTCTGGGTTTAATAAGTTCAAATTTGGAATAAATGTAGTCATTTCTGTAAATAAGGAATCTCTTTGTGAGGAATATTTATCACAGTAAAGGAGAAAGTACATCTCTGTCTCTACCTCCCCTGTCGTGCAGTGACCACATACACGCTCCTGTTTGGGTAGCCATGTCTTTTTATGTCTGCCGGTTTCTATTGCCAATCGGTGGTCACTCAGCCTGTACTTGGTAAGGATCTGTCTCTGCCAGGTGGTCACTCAGCCTGTACTTGGTAAGGATCTGTCTCTGCCAGGTGGTCACTCAGCCTGTACTTGGTAAGGATCTGTCTCTGCCAGGTGGTCACTCAGCCTGTACTTGGTAAGGATCTGTCTCTGCCAGGTGGTCACTCAGCCTGTACTTGGTAAGGATCTGTCTCTGCCAGGTGGTCACTCAGCCTGTACTTGGTAAGGATCTGTCTCTGCTTCGTATCTCTGACAGAGTAGAGATAATCAGCCAATTCATATTCTCTGTTTAGGGTCAGGTAGCAATTTAGTCAGCTTTGGGATTTTGTTTCGTTTTTCCAATGTTGTAAATATGAGTCCTTTGATTGGTTCATGATTTTGTTTATTTGAATTCTTTATTTTGAAGCAGTGCTGGTGTCAGCTTGGTTGGTGAGGTCCAACACCAGCTGACTGAGAGGGCTCGTTTCTGGGCTCAGCTCTTGGGTTTGGAGTGCTTTAAATTGCAGACTTGAATTTGGACTTGAATTTAGATGTAGCCAACATTTTAATGATCTTTTCTGTATTTTCATTATTACTGGAAAGCGGCCCAATTCTGCCCTACATGCATTAGTTGGTGTATTTCTCTGGACTTGTAGGATTTTCCGACAGAATTCTGCATGTAGGGCTTTAATTGGATGTTTGTCCCACATTTTAAAGTCCAGTTTATTGAGTGGCCCCCAAACCTCACTTCCGTAAAGAGCTATTGGTAGGATTACACTGTCAAATATTTTGGTCCAAATTCTAATTGGGATGTTGATTTTGAATAATTTCATTTTTATTGCATACAATGCTCTGCGGGCTTTTTCTTTGAGTGCATTCACTGCCATATTAAAGTTTCCCGATGCAGATATGGTCAGACCAAGGTAGGTGTAATTTTTAGTGTGTTCAATGATGGTGTTGTTAAGGGTGAATTTATATTTGTGTTTCTGACATCTGGTTTTCTTTTGGAAAATCATGATTTTCGTTTTTTGGAAATTTACTGCCAGGGCCCAATTACGGCAATATTGCTCTAGAATATTAATGTTCTGTTGAAGACCTTCTTTGGTTGGTGATAGAAGTACCAAGTCATCAGCATATGGCAGGTATTTCACCTCTGTGTCAAATAGTGTGAGTCCTGGGGCTGGAGAATGGTCCAACATGTCTGCTAATTCATTGATATAAATGTTGAAAAGGTTTGGACTCAAACTGCAGCCTTGTCTCACACCTCGACATTGTGAAAATAATTCTGTTCTTTGGTTTTTGATTTTTATTGCACATTTATTTTCTGTGTACATACATTTTATTAAGTCATACACCTTACCACCAAGCCCACTTTGGAGAATTTTGTAGAATAGCCCTTCATGCCAAATAGAATCAAATGCTTTTTTAAAGTCAATAAAGCAAGCAAAGATTTTGCCCTCTTTTTTTTGGTGGATGTGTTTATTAATTAGTGTGTGTAAGGTGTATATATGGTCAGTAGTGCGATGGTTAGGGAGAAAGCCAATTTGACATTTACTTATTACATTTTTTTCTTGAAGAAAGGTTTGAATTCTTGAATTCAAAATGCTACAGAAAACCTTTCCCTGTTTACGCAAATTCCCCTGTAATTATTGGGGTCTGATTTGTTTCCACTTTTGTGGATAGGGGAGATGAGCCCCTGGTTCCAGATATCAGGGAAGCAGCCAGAAGTTAAAACCATGTCGAACAATTTAAGCACAGCATTTTGCAACTCAGGTGTGCTGTTTTTCAGCATTTCATTTCTGATGTTATCTAGACCTCAAGCCTTCTTTGATTTAATAGATTTGAGCTTTTCATTTAGTTCTTGTTGGGTTATTGGGTAATCTAATGTATTTTGGTTGTTTTTAATGACTGATTCAAGGATGTTCAATTGTTCTTTAATTTCTAAATGGTTCTGTTGTAAGTCTTTTTGTGGGATGTTTTTGTATAGATTATCAAAATACGTTTCCAAATTCCTACATCTTGTATGGCTAATTCTTGTGGCTTTGTTGTGCTTAAATTGTTCCACATGTCCCAGAACTGATTTTGGTCAATTGCGTTTTCAATTTCATCTCTCTCTCTGTGTGTCTCTCTCTCTCTCTCTCTCTCTCTCTGTGTGTCTCTCTCTCTCTCTCTCTCTCTCTGTGTGTCTCTCTCTCTCTCTGTGTCTCTCTCGCTCTCTCTCTCTGTGTCTCTCTCTCTCTCTCTCTCTCTCTCTGTGTCCTCTCTCTCTCTGTGTGTCTCTCTCTCTCTGTGTGTCTTCTCTCTCTCTCTGTGTTCTCTCTCTCTCTCTGTGTCTCTCTCTCTCTCTCTCTCTGTGTCTCTCTCTCTCTCTGTGTCTCTCTCTCTCTCTCTCTCGCTGTGTGTCTCTCTCTCTCTCTGTGTGTGTCTCTCTCTGTGTCTGTGTCTCTCTCTCTCTCTCTCTCTGTGTGTCTCTCTCTGTGTCTGTGTCTCTCTCTGTCTCTGTCTAACCTTCTCTCTGTCTCTGTCTAACCTTCTCTCTGTCTCTGTCTAAACGTCTCTCTGTCTAACCTTCTCTCACTCTCTCTGTCTCTGTCTAACCTTCTCTCTGTCTAACCTTCTCTCACTCTCTCTCTCTGTCACTCTCTCTCTGTCTAACCTTCTCTCTATCTCTCACTCTCTCTCTCTGTCACTCTCTCTCTCTGTCTAACCTTCTCTCTGTCTAACCTTCTCTCAATCTGTCACTCTCTCTCTCTGTCTAACTTTCTATCTATCTGTCACTCTCTCTCTCTCTCTCTGTCTAACTTTCTCTCTCTCTCTGTCTAACTTTCTCTCTCACTCTCTGTCTAACTTTCTCTCTTTCTCTCTCTCTCTCTCTCTCTCTCTGTCTAACTTTCTATCTCTCTATCTCTCTCTCTCTCTCTGTCTAACTTTCTCTCTGTCTCTCACTCGCTCTCTCGTTTCGCTCTCTCTCTCTCTGTCTAATTTTCTATCTATCTGTCACTCTCTCTCTCTCTCTCTCTCTCTCTCTCTCTCTCTCTCTCTCTCTGTCTAACTTTCTCTCTCTCTCTCTGTCTAACTTTCTCTCTCTCTCTCTCTCTCTCTCTCTCTCTCTCTCTCTCTCTCTCTCTCTCTCTCTCTCTCTCTCTCTCTCTCTCTCTCTCTCTCTCTCTCTCTCTCTCTCTCTCTCTCTCTCTCTCTCTCTCTCTCTCTCTCTCTCTCTCTCTCTCTCTCTCTCTCTCTCTCTCTCTCTCTCTCTCTCTCTCTCTCTCTCTCTCTCTCTCTCTCTCTCTCTCTCTCTCTCTCTCTCTCTCTCTCTCTGTCTAACTTTCTCTCTCTGTCTAACTTTCTCTCTGTCTCATTCTCTCTCTCTCACAGACACACAGGCACACACACACACATTCTATCCAGCGCCCCGCAGTCCCACTCCCTCTCCCGCTCTCTCCCTGTCTCTCTTCATCATCCATGTCAACTCTGGGGGACATTAAGTTTGAACTTTTCTACCACTCGATTTTTATGCGGAGATCTGAAATCCAAGGCAGTTTGAGGATTTCGGCCTTGTTATTTATCTGTGTTATGGTTGGCTGTTGGACTGTAACAGTCCCTTCTTATTACACCAAACAGCTACACAGGCAGTCCAATCCCATATGATACAATTGACTCATTCATGTTGAATTCAACTTTCAATTTGAATTTATTAAAGGAATCTACTTGGGTTTTATTTCCATTAGCCACAACATTAGCCACAACATCTTAGCCACAACATCTACTGATAACACCTATATAGTTGATAACTGAAGGGGATAAAGAAGTAGAATGCGCAGCTTTGAGCCCGTTAGGTACAGTATAATCAAATCAAATCAAATGTGTCACATGCGCCGAATTCAACGGGTGTAGACCGTACAGTGAAATGCTTATTTACAAGCCCTTAACCAACAAAACAGTTTTAAGAAAAATAAGTGTTATGTAAAAAATATATAAGTAAAAAAAAAATATATATGTATATATATATATAGAGAGTTGAAGTAGGAAGTTTACATACACTTAGGTTGGAATCATTAAAACTCGCTTTTCAACCACTCCACAAATTTCTTGTTAACAAACTATAGTTTTGGCAAGTCGGTTAGGACATCTACTTTGTGCAGGACACAAGTAATTTCTCTAACAAATGTTTACAGACAGATTATTTCACTTATAACTCACTGTATCACAATTCCAGTGGGTCAGAAGTTTACATACACTAAGTTGACTGTGCCTTTAAAGAGCTTGGAACATTACAGAAAATGATGTCATGGCTTTAGAAGCTTCTGATAGGCTAATTGACATCATTTGAGTCAATTGGAGGTGTACCTGTGGATGTATTTCAAGGCCTACCTTCAAACTCAGTGCCTCTTTGCTTGACATCATAGGAAAATCAAAAGAAATCAGCCAAGACCTCAGAAAAACAATTGTAGACCTCCACAAGTATGGTTCATCCTTTGGAGCAATTTCCAAATGCCTGAAGGTACCATGTTCATCTGTACAAACAATAGTACGCAAGTATAAACACTATGGGACCATGCAGCCATCATACCACTCAGGAAGGAGATGCGTTCTGTCTCCTAGAGATGAACGTACTTTGGTGTGAAAAGTGCAAATCAATCCCAGAACAACAGCAAAGGACCTTGTGAAGATGCTGGAGGAAACAGGTACAAAAGTATCTATATCCACAGTTAAACGAGTCCTATATCGACATAAACTGAAAGGCCACTCAACAAGGAAGAAGCCACTGCTCCAAAACCACCACAAAAAAGCCAGACTACAGTTTGCAACTGCACATGGGGACAAATATCGTACTTGGTCTGATGAAAGAAAAATAGAACTGTTTGGCCATAATAACCATCGTTATGTTTGGAGGAAAAGGGGGGAGGCTTGCAAGCCGAAGAACACCATCCCAACCGTGAAGCACGGGGGTGGCAGCATCATGTTGTGGGGGTGCTTTGCTGCAGGAGGGACTAGTGCACTTCACAAAATAGATGGCATCATGAGGGCGGAAAATTATGTGGATGTATTGAAGCAACAGCTCAAGACATCAGTCAGGAAGTTAAAGCTTGGTCGCAAATGGGTCTTCCAAATGTACAATGACCGTAAGCATACTTCCAAAGTTGTGGCAAAATGGCTTAAGGACAACAAAGTCAAGGTATTGGAGTGACCATCACAAAGCCCTGACCTCAATCCCATAGAAAATTTGAGGGCAGAACTGAAAACAACTGTGTGAGCAAGTAGGCCTACAAACCTGACTTAGTTACACCAGCTCTGTCAGGAGGAATGGGCCAAAATTCACCCAACTTATTGTGGGAATCTTGTGGAAGGCTACCCGAAACGTTTGACCCAAGTTAAACAATTTAAAGGCAATGCTACCAAATACTAATTGAGTGCATGTAAACTTCAGACCCACTGGGAATGTGATGAAAGAAAAAAAAGCTGAAATAAATCATTCTCTCTACTATTATTCTGACTTTTCACATTCTTAAAATAAAGTGGTGATCCTAACTGACCTAAGATAGGGACTTTTTACAAGGATTACATTTCAGGAATTGTGAAAAACTGAGTTTAAATGTATTTGGCTAAGGTGTATGTAAACTTTCGACTTCAACTGTGTGTATATATATACAAAATATATATATATATATATATAAGTAACAAAAAATTCAAGAGCAGCAGTAAAATAACAGTAGTAAGGCTATATAGAGGGGGTACCGGTACAGAGTCTATCAATGTGCGGTGGCACCAGTTACTCGAGGAAATTGAGGTAATATGTACATATAGGCAGAGATAAAGTGATTATGCGAATTGTCTTGGTAACCATTTGATTAGCTGTTCAGGAGTCTTATTGCTTGGGGGAAGAAGCTGTTAAGGAGCCTTTTGGACCTAGACTTGGCGCTCCGGTACCGCTTGCCGTGCGGTAGCAGAGAGAACAGTCCATAACTAGGGTGGCTGGAGTCATTGACAATTTTTAGGGCCTTCCTCTGACACCGCCTGGTTTAGAGGTCCTGGATGGCAGGAAGCTTTGCCTCAGTGATGTACTGGGCCGTACGCACGACCCTCTGTAGTGCCGAATCTTTTCAGTCTCCTGAGGGGGAATAGGCTTTGTCGTGCCCTCTTCACAACTGCCTTGGTGTGTTTGGACCATTCTAGTTTGTTGGTGATGTGGACACCAAGGAACTTGAAGCTCTCAACCTGCTCCACTACAGCCACGTTGATGAGAATGGGGCTGTGCTCCGCCCTCCTTTTCCTGTAGTCCATAATCATCTCCACGTTGAGGGAGAGGTTGTTATCCTTTCACCACACGGCCAGGTCTCTGACCTCCTCCCTATAGGCTCATTGTTGAAAATGTCAGTGAAGACACTTGCCAGTTGGTCAGCACGTGCTCAGAGTAAACATCCTGCTAATCAGCCAGAGCATTTAGAAAAGGAACTGAAGTTTCAACTGGTTGGGTTGCCATGTTGTCGAATGTTGAAAAGTGATGTCATTCACAACAAATAGGGAGCTATCCGATCAGCCAACATCAGCATAGCAGAAAATAACTCAAGCTGAGGTAATGTAGCTAACTTTACCTAGATAACTAACTAGCTAGCGAACTAGATTTGTTTATCTAAACCAATGTCAGCTAGCTAGTTTCATAATATGCTGGCTAGAAATTCCAAAGCATATCAATGTAATTAGGCGGCTGCTATCTGGCGATGTGATTTGCAACTTTGCAAGCTAACTGTCACAACTCCTACCGAAGGTGGCCCCCCCTCCTGCTCGGGTGGCGCTCGGCGGTCGTCGTCACCGGCCTACTAGCTGCCACTGATTCCCTTTTTGTTTTCCCCCCTTTTCATTTTTAGGTGCACCTGTTCCTAGTTGGGCTGATTAGCGGGCTTTATTAGCCAGCAGGCCCGCCTGCTCTTTGTGCGGGATTGTTTCTCTGTTTGCTTTGCTTGGTGACACTCTGATTTTGTATTTTGAGTAGTGCGTGTTTGCGCCAATAGTGTTTTATCCCCTGTGTTTGGGGCACCTTGTTTTGTTGTGCGCTTTGATCGCTGTTTTGGGAAGGCTTGTGTTTTAGCCGTTGTGCTTATTAAAGCCACTACCCTGTATCGCTGCTTCCTGCATTTGATTCCTGCAGTACGACACCCAAGCCTTACACTAACCTTAGTTTCGTTAGGTTACGTTAGCTAACATTAGCCAGCTAGCAAACTAACTACCGCAGAGGCTAACGTGACTGTGTTCTATTTAGAGTCTGATTCCATCAACATTTGCAGAGGATTCAACATGAAGCTCAGCATCAGAAACTAGTGTAAGTCACCTTCTAAAATTGTATTAAAATCAACTAAATATTTCTATGACTCAGATGAGCAAATAAATATATTGGTGCAAGGCATAAACATGTGTAACGGCTGTCTTTGGAAGAAGAAGACCAAGGTGCAGCGTGGAATTTGTTCATCTTTTATTTTGGATGAAAAAGGCACTTCACAAAGAAAAAACAAGAAAATGACAGCCAAACAGTTCTGTCATGTATAACAAAACTAAACAGAAATAAACGACCCACAAAACCCAAAGGAAAACATGCTGCCTAAGTATGACTCCCAATCAGCGACAACGATGTACAGCTGTCCCTGATTGAGAGCCATACCAGGCCAAAACAAAGAAATACAAAGCATAGAAAAAAGGACATAGAATGCCCACCCAAATCACACCCTGACCAACCTAAATAGAGACATAAAAAAGGCTCTCTCAGGTCAGGGCGTGACAACATGGTTCATAGTTGGACTACAACTTCAACTCTAGTTCTCTCTGTATTATGGAGGCTTAGTTGATTGTTCATGCAAGGCATGACGTCTAAATTGGAGGAAAGGAGGTATTAGTAAGGAGGGGATGGTGTTGGTGATTGACTGGTGTCTGTTGGGTGTGGGTACTGTGTGTGAAGGTTAGTATGCATGATCTATTAACATGAAGGGGGTGGGTGGATAGTGCCTTGTTTGAGTGTGTATTGATGGGCGAAAGTAGTAAACTGTTGGTTTATCACCGACTAGTCTAAGCATGTGTTAAAATGGCGCCGGAAGAAATGTTAGCAGTTTTACGGGCGCCTAACCAACTGTGGTATTATGCGGGAGTTTTTAGCAACTTATTTTGTACATAATGTTTCTGCCACCGTATCTTACGTCAAAAAAATGATATAGGATATACTGCTAGCACCCGACAAGGCCAACATCCTCGTTATTGGCAAGAGAAAGAAACACAGGTACAGAGGACACAGAGTGGGGTGCCTCACAAGGATCCACAGAAGGCGAGTGGGAAAGCTGCCGTTACCGTCAATATTACTCGCCAATGTACAATCATTGGACAATAAATTAGACGAGGTACGATCACGAATATCCTACCAACGGGACATCAAAAACTGAAACATCTTATGTTTCATGGAATTGTGGCTGAATGATGACATGGATATTCAGCTAGCAGGATATATGCTGCACCAGCTCGATAAAACAGCACACTCCGGTAAGACGAGGGGGGGGGCAGTCTGTGCATATTTGTAAACAACAGCTGGTGCACAAAATCTAAAGAAGTCTCTAGATTTTGCTCGCCTGAAGTAGAGTATCTTATGAAAAACTGTAGACCACAGTATTTGCCAAGAAAGTTTTCATCTAGACTTTTCATGGCTGTTTATTTACCACCACAGACAGATGCTGGCACTAAGACTGCACTCAGTCAGATGTATAAGGAAATAAGCAAACAGGAAACCGCTCACCCAGAGGCGGTGCTCCTAGTGGCCAGATACTTTAATGCAGGGAAACTTAAATCAGTTTTACCTAATCTCTATCAACATGTTAAATGTGCAGCCAGAAGGAAAAAAATTCTAGATCACCTGTACTCCACACACAGAGACACATACAAAGCTCTCCCTCGTGGTAAATCTGACCACAATTCTATCGTCCTGACTGTACGTACATACCCCAACCAGAAGCCGTGGATTACAGGCAACATTCGCACTGAGCTAAAGGGTAGAGCTGCTGCTTTCAAGGTGCGGGACTTTAACCCGGAAGCTTATAAGAAATCCCGCTATGCCCTCCGACGAACCATCAAACAGGCAAAGCACCAATACAGGACTAAGATTGAATCGTACTTCACTGGCTCCGATGCTCGTCTTATGTGGCAGGGCTTGCAAACTATTACAGACTACAAAGGTAAGCACAGCCGCGAGCTGCCCAGTGACACGAGCCTACCAGATGAGCTAAATCACTTCTATGCTCGTCTCGAGGCAAGCAACACTAAGGCATGAATGAGAGCATCAGCTGTTCCAGACGACTGTGTGATCACGCTCTCCATAACCGAAATGAGTATGACCTTTAAACATTTACAAGGCCATGGGGCCAGACAGATTACCAGGACGTGTGCTCCGGGCATGCGCTGACCAACTGGCAGGTGTCTTCACTAACATTTTCAACATGTCCCTGACTGAGTCTGTATTACAAACATGTTTCTAGCAGACCACCATCTCTGTGCCCAAGAACACTAAGGCAACCTGCCTAAATGACTACAGACCAGTAGCACTTACGTCCGTATCCATGAAGTGCTTTGAAAGGCTGGTAATGGCTCACATCAACACCATTATCCCAGAAACCCTAGACCCACTCCAATTTGCATACCACGCAAACAGATCCACAGATGATGCAATCTCTGTTGCACTCCACACTGCCCTTTCCCACCTGGACAAAAGGAACACCTTTGTGAGAATGCTATTCATTGACTACAGCTCAGCATTCAACACCATAGTACCCTCAAAGCCGATCACTAAGCTAAGGATCCTGGGACTAAACACCTCCCTCTGCAACTGGATCCTGGACTTCCTGACGAACCTCCCTCAGGTGGTGCTGATCCTCAACACTGGAGCCACCCAGGGGTGCGTGCTCAGTCCTCACCCAAACTGCGTGGCCAGTCACGACTCCAACACCATCATTACGTTTGCAGACGACAGAACAGTAGTAGGCCTGATCACCGACAACGATGAGACAGCCTACAGGGAGGAGGTAAGGGCTCTGGGAGTGTGCTGCCAGTAAAATAAGGTCAGAGACCTGGCCGTGTGGTGCCAGGATAACAACATCTCCCTCAACGTGGAGATGACTGTGGACTACAGGAAAAGGAGGACCGAGCACGCCCCCATTCTCATCGATGGGGCTGTAGTGGAGCAGGTTGAGAGCTTCAAGTTCCTTGGTGTCCACATCACTAACGAACTAGAATGGTCCAAACACACCAAGACAGTCGTGAAAAGGACACGACAAAGCCTATTCCCCCTCAGGAAACTAAAAAGATTTGGCATGGGTCCTCAGATCCTCAAAAGGTTCTACAGATGCAGCTACTCGGCCTCCGACTGCAAGGCACTACAGAAGGTAGTGCGTACGGCCCAGTACATCACTGGGGCCAAGCTTTCTGCCATCCAGGACCTCTACACCAGGCGGTGTCAGAGGAAGGCCCTAAAAATTGTCAAAGACCCCAGCCTCCCCAGTCATAGACTGTTCTCTCTACTACCGCATGGCTAGCGGTACCAGAGCACCAAGTCTAGGACCAATAGCCTTCTCAACAGTTTTTACCCCCAAGCAATAAGACTGCTGAACAGATAGTCAAATGGTTACCAGGACTATTTGCATTGTGCCCCACCCCCCCTCTTTTACCCTGCTGCTACTCTCTGTTTATCATATGTGCATAGTCACTTTAACCATACCTACATGTACATACTACCTTAATTAGCCCGACTAACCGGTGCCTGTATATAGCCTTGCTACTGTTATAGCCTCCCTACTGTATATAACCTCGCTACTGTTATTTTTCACTGTCTTTTTACTGTTGTTTTTTATTTCTTGACTTATCTATTGTTCACCTAATACCAATTTTTTTACTTACAAATTACACTGTTGTTTAATAAGTAAGCAATTCACTGTAAGGTCTACACCTGTGACAAATAAACTTTGATTTGATTTGACTGACTACTATGAGTCCTACAGACTTATCCTGTTGCTGATGACGTTGATCTTGACACCAGATTTTGTAGTACAGAGCCTGTAGACACATTGGATAAAAGATTTCAGCCTGCAACAAGCTCAAGCTCAACATCATCTGACTTTGAAACATGCCAGGACAGCCAAAGGTATTTATAAAAGCACAATGCCCTGTTTAGAAAACAAAATCACCAAAACACTATACTGTCATTAAGACAAGTGCTCCTCAAACTTTTCACACCCTTGCAGTCAGTTCTTTGGCATGCAGGAGAGGGGCTGTTAGTGTACTCTCCTAGCATATTCACTCTATTGTTGACAGTGCTTGTCTACTCAACAGCATGATTGTAGGTGCTCGTAGACGACAATACACAACTAGACTGTCTGCAAGTCAAGCTCCCCTCAAACCTTTCACATCTTTGCTAACAGCCAATCTCAATGCCCCATTATTGACTCTGAGTGTAACAAAACACATATCAGTCTATTGTACCTTTTTTTCGTTTACAGATGAACATGGTTTAGTATACACATCCTCATGATCAGTCTTCATGTTTTACACATCCTCGTGATCAGTCTTCATGTTTTACACATCCTCATGATCAGTCTTCATGTTTTACACATCCTCGTGATCAGTCTTCATGTTTTACACATCCTCATGATCAGTCTTCATGTTTTACACATCCTCATGATCAGTCTTCATGTTTTACACATCCACATGATCAGTCTTCATGTTTTACACATCCTCATGATCAGTCTTCATGTATTACACATCCTCATGATCAGTCTTCATGTTTTACACATCCTCATGATCAGTCTTCATGTTTTACACATCCTCATGATCAGTCTTCATGTTTTACACATCCTCATGATCAGTCTTCATGTTTTACACATCCTCATGATCAGTCTTCATGTTTTACACATCCTCGTGATCAGTCTTCATGTTTTACACATCCTCATGATCAGTCTTCATGTTTTACACATCCTCGTGATCAGTCTTCATGTTTTACACATCCTCATGATCAGTCTTCATGTCTTTCCAGGGGACTTTCAGTACAAAGAAATCTTCTACAAAAGGTTGAAGCAGTGGGTGGTGAATAAAGTGTACGAGAGGCTTGTCCACCTGGCTGTGGAGTGTAGAAAGAACCAGGGGGAGACTGATCATGTCACATCTCTTATTGAGAGTCATCAACGTATTTGTATCCAAGAGATATTGTCTGTGAGAGAAAGACGAAAATACTATATGACGTTCATGGGAAATCGTTGAGTACTGTCTGTATTCTTACCGTAGCAGCATGGTGTAGAATAGGAGAAATGTCACAGATACATTGTAGCTAGCTAGACTCAAGCCAAAGTCATTCCTTTACTCTCCGCCATCATCATCAAAACAGTTATACAGTTTTGCTCATAATGAGAGACACTGAGGCTAGCAACGCTAGTTAGCTAGCTATAATGTTAGACTACAGTACATTTTACGTATAGCGAACAACAGCTAGCTAGCTTGGCTTGTTGTCACGCCCTGTCCTGAGAGAGCCTTTTTATGTCTCTATTTAGGTTTGGTCAGCGTGTGATTTGGGTGGGCATTCTATGTTCTTTTTTCTATGCTTTGTATTTCTTTGTTTTGGCCTGGTATGGCTCTTAATCAGGGACAGCTGTACATCGTTGTCGCTGATTGGGAGTCATACTTAGGCAGCCTCTTTTCCTTTGGGGTTTGTGGGTAGTTATTTTCTGTTTTGTACATTTTGTGACCTGACAGAACTGTTGGCTGTCGTTCATTTTCTTGTATTGTTTGAGGTGTTTCTTATTATTAAATCATTAATATGAACACTCACCACGCTGCGCTTTGGTCCCCTTCTTCTACAGATGACAAGCGTTACACTTGTAGTGGTTCTAACAAGCCCAGTTATGGCCGATTCAATCACCAAATTGTACTGAACAACAATGCCTCGGTTAAAAGCGAGATTATATTGCTAGCTAGCTACCGACGTCAAAACTATTTACTTGTTTGTAATTTACCCTCCTGAGTTCTGGTCCAGCTGGTCTAGGCTGCCACTGCTTGCTGGTCTCTCAATTATTTTTCTCACCGTCTCAACTCGTCTTCAGTGTATTCCAGCTCAATTGAATAGGACTGTATGTTCCTATTAAAAACCTGTTAGGGACAGATGTTCCGCTAGCGGAACGCCTCACCAATATGCAATGGTAGAGCGTGGCGCGAAATACAAATACCTCAAATGCTATAACTTCAATTTCTCAAACATATGACTATTTTACACCATTTTAAAGACAAGACTCTCGTTAATCTAACCACACTGTCCGATTTCAAAAAGGCTTTACAGCGAAAGCAAAACATTAGACTATGTCAGGAGAGTACCCTGCCAAAAATAATCACACAGCCATTTTCAAAGCAAGCATATAATGTCACAAAAACCAAAACCACAGCTAAATGCAGCACTAACCTTTGATCTTCATCAGATGACACTCCTAGGACATTATGTTATACAATACATGCATGCTTTGTTCAATCAAGTTCATATTTATATAAAAAAACAGCTTTTTACATTAGCATGTGATGTTCAGAACTAGCATACCCACCGCAAACTTCCGGTGAATTTACTAAATTACTCACGATAAACGTTGACCAGAAACATTCAAATTCAAAATCAAATAGCTAAATGATCCTTGGTATGACCCCCCCCCCCCCTCCTCCTCCTCCCCTGGCTTAGACAGGGCTTAGAGTCTAGAGGGTTTTAAGGCAATGAGAAAGAAAGGGAGAGATTAGTTTGTAGTGTTTTCCCATGCTATGGTGGATGCCTAGCTGACACATGCACGAACACACGAATACACAGACACACACAAACACAAACACACAAACACACACACAACTCGACCCCCTGGAGGCTGCAGGCGAGGAGTTTCTTTGCAAAGCTGAGGCAGACAGGGATTCTGTAAGATTTCACATACCACATTTTCATTCCCACCAAGTTTAACTACACAATAGGTGAGTCTTTCCACAAAAAGTGGATATTTTTTAATATTTTAAGTAGAAATTGTGCACCAATATTGAATATTAAAAGCCTTTTATATTAAATGAAGTGTTAATTTAAACCACATGGATAATTACATTTCTTTTATATGAATAAAGGCTTGATAAAGTAAAAGAAAATCTGCATTTTGACAAGATTTTAACCCAAATTTTAACCCAATCCCCAAATGTATCCAAATTTCACCATCATTGTAAAGTTATTTTGTTGCTTTGGCAAAGTCATTTCTGAAGATTATGATTTATTTCTTGTGATTAGTGAATAATTAACAATTACGTTTTAAGGTCAAACCTGTTATGTGGTGATACTATTCCTTTTTATTTTATGAAAAGAAGCATTGAACATCTAAAAGTAAAATCATAGAGTAGAAGCAGGTAAACTTTATTTGGCACTTAATAGCCACTCACTATAGTAAAACATTTTCTTTGAACCTTTTGGTATGGGATTTTTTTTTTTTTTACGAAGTTGAACATGTGCTCTTTAAGACAGAATGTTTCAAATATATATATTTTTTTTACCAAGGTAGACTTCTCAAAAGGCACCAGACGACCCAGGTGTTTTGTCGTTGCTGTCGGTGAGTTGGGACGAGGTGTATATATGTCCCTGCATGGTGCCAACTTCTCTTTTTTGGTCTTTGGCTGGAGAATAGAGACACACATACATGTACATGTGTGTGTATGTGTGTGTGGGTATGTGAATTGCTGGTATTCTAGTGTGGCTGGAGAATAATATATTCTGAGAGATCCTCTCATCTTTATTTGTGTGTTGGAAGCAGTCCACAGTTGTTATGGGGACCTGTCTTTCCCCATAGGTAACTGCTGCCTGACAGGGAAGACAGGGAGGGATGGGGGAGTGTTTGTAGGTGAAAAGGTGGTTGTCTACAGCCAGTTATTTTTCTCTCTCTCTCTCTCTCTCTCTCCCTCCCCACATCATGCCAAGTTTACGTCATCACTTTCTGTTCAATCCCTTCCTCTATTGTTTCACCAGCTTTGAATAAACTAAAGGGCAGATTCTTTAGGGAGGCACACATACACACACACTGACAGACCCTTCAAAGTTAAGCCCCTCTCTAAATATATCCCCCTGGTAGAGATAAGACAAACAGTGTGGATTTGAGGCTGGTTTTCAGCCAATGATAGGCAGCCATGTGAGCCAAGCTAAGACAAGAGAGAGAGAGAGAGAGAGAGATGTACCTTAGGTAACCGAGAGAGAGAGAGAGAGACATTTGGATGAGAAAGCAAAAAAAATACTATATGACACATTGGAAAGAATCAACCAAAAGACAGAGCAAATTGGAATGCTATCTGGCCCTAAAAAGAGAGTACACAGTGACAGAATACCTGACCACTATGGCTGACCAAAAATTAAGAAAATCCTTTACTATGACTCAGTAAGCATAGCCTTGCTATTGAGAGAGGCCGCAATTGGCAGACCTGGCTTTTTTTTGCCCACAAAATGAGGTGGAAACTGAGCTGAACTTCCTAATCTCCTGCCAAATGTATGACCACATTAGAGACACATATTTACCTCAGATTACACAGACACAAATAATTTGAAAACAAATCAAACATTGATAAACTCCCATATCTGTTAGGCGAAATACCTCAGTGTGCAATCACAGCAGCAAGATTTGTGTCCCTTTGCCACGAGAATAGGGTAACCAGTGGAGCACAAACAGCATTGTAAATACCACCAATATTTATCTGTTTATTTATCTTCCCCTACTATTCGTACTACAACTATTTGCACATTGCTAAAACAGTGTACTGATAATATAGCTGATAATATAACACTTCAAATGTCTTTATCTTTTCGAAACATTTTTGAGTGCAACGTTTACCGTAAAATTCGAATAGTTTTTTGTTGATATTGTTTTGTGTCTCCTGACTTTTGTTTATTGTTTATTTCACTTGCTTAGGCAATTTCTCTCTTTTTCGCTCTTTCTTTCTCTCTTTCTTTCTTTCTTTCTTTCTCTGTCTCGGAGGACCTGAGCCCTAGGACCATGCCTCAGGAATACCTGGCCTGATGACTCGTTGCTGTCCACCTGGTCATGCTGCTGCTCCAGTTTCAACTGTTCTGCCTGCGGCTATGGAACCCTGACCTGTTCACCGGATGTGCTACCTGTCCCAGACCTGCTGTTTTCAACTCTCTAGAGACAGCAGGAGCGGTAGAGATACTCTGAATGGTCGGCTATGAAAAGCCAACTGAAGTTTACTCCTGAGGTGCTGACCTGTTGCACCCTCTACAACTACTGTGATTATTATTATTTGACCCTGCTGGTCATCTATGAACATTTGAACATCTTGGCCATGTTCTGTTATAATCTCCACCTGGCACAGCCAGAAGAGGACTGGTTCCTCCCTAGGTTTCTTCCTGGGTTCTGGCCTTTCTAGGGAGTTTTTCCTAGCCACCGTGCTTCTACAACAGCATTGTTTGCTGTTTGGGGTTTTAGGCTGGGTTTCTGTACAGCACTTTGTGACATCAGCTGACGTAAGAAGGGCTTTATAAATACATTTGATTGAATGGAGATACATGTTTCCCATGTCAATAAAGCTACTTTGAATGTAATTGAATTGAGAGAAAGAAAGAGAGACACACACACATATTTCTCTCAGATTACACAGACCCACAAAGAATTCAAAATCAAATCCAATTTTGATCAACTTCCATATCTATTGGGAGAAATACCACAGTGTGCCATCACAGCAGCAAGATTTGTGACCTGTTGCCAGAAGAAAAGGAAAACCAGTGAAGAACAAACACCATTGTAAATACAATTTTTTATATTTTCTATAATGTAAAATGATAGTGAAGACATAAAAACTATGAAAGAACACATATGGAATCATGTACTAACCAAAAAAGAGTTAAACAAATCTAAATAGATTTTAGATTTTAGATTCTTCAAAGTAGCCACCCTTTGCCTTGATGTCTTCACTATTATTCTATAATATGCAAAATATAAAAATAAATAAAAACCTTTGAATGAGTTGGCGTGTCCAAACTTTTGACTTGTACTGTATGTTTCCCATGCCAATAATGCCATTTGAATTGAGAGAGAAATAGAGAGAGAGAGTGAGAGAGAGAGAGAGAGAGAGTGTGTGTGTGACTGACCTGCAAGTCTCTATGATCTAAGACCAGTCATTGTCTATGATCTAAGACCAGTCATTGTCTATGATCTAAGCCCAGTCATTGTCTATGATCTAAGACCAGTCATTGTCTATGATCTAAGACCAGTCATTGTCCATTATCTAAGCCCAGTCATTGTCTATGATCTAAGCCCAGTCATTGTCTATGATCTAAGCCCAGTCATTGTCCATTATCTAAACCCAGTCATTGTCTATGATCTAAGACCAGTCAATGTCCATTATCTAAGCCCAGTCATTGTCTATGATCTAAGCCCAGTCATTGTCCATTATCTAAGCCCAGTCATTGTCTATGATCTAAGCCCAGTCATTGTCCATTATCTAAGCCCAGTCATTGTCTATGATCTAAGCCCAGTCATTGTCTAATGATTATATTTATTGACCAGTATTCCATCTTCCCAACTACATCACTGTGGCCTCTCCAGACTAATCACCCACCCAGTTACTTGGACCACTATACCTATTTTGCCAATTGGACTGGACCCCTTTGTTACACAGAACCCTACTAATCCATCACGACTGCTCTATTCTATGGTTATTCTTTAAAAGTGCCTTCCACGCCATCTTAAATAAGCATGCACCATTCAAAAAATGTGCAACCAGGAATAGATATAGCCGTTGTTTCACTCCAGACCTGACTGCCCTTGACCAGCCCAAAAACATCCTGTGGCGTACTGCATTAGCATCGAATAGCCCCCGTGATATGCAACTTTTTAGGGAAGTTAGGAACCAATATACACAGGTAGTTAGGAAAGCTAAGGCTAGATTTTCAAACAGAAATTTGCATCCTGTAGCACAAACTCAAAAAAGTTCTGGGACACTGTAAAGTCCATGGAGAATAAGAGCTTCTCCTCCCAGCTGCCTGCTGCACTGAGGCTAGGAAACACTGTCACCACTGAAAAATCCACTATAATTGAGAATTTCAATAAGCATTTTTCTATGGCTGGCCATGCTTTTCACCTGGCTACCCCTACCCCGGTCAACTGCCCTGCACCCCCCGCAGCAACTCGCCCAAGCCTCCCCCATTTTTCCTTCACCAAAATCCAGATAGCTGATGTTCTGAAAGAGCTGCAAAATCTGGACCCTTACAAATCAGCCGGGCAAGACAATCTGGACCCTCTCTTTCTAAAATGATCTGCCAAAATTGTTGCAACCCCTATTACTAGCCTGTTCAACCTCTCTTTCGTATCGTCTGAGATTCCCAAAGATTGGAAAGCTGCCGCGATCATACCCCTTTTCAAAGGGGGAGACACTCTAGACCCAAACTGTTACAGACCTATATCTATCCTACCCTGCCTTTCTAAGGTCTTCGAAAGCCAAGTTAACAAACAGATTATCGACCATTTCGAATCCCACCGTATCTTCTCCGCTATGCAATCTGGTCTCAGAGCTGGTCATGGGTGCACCTCAGCCACGCTCAAGGTCCTAAACGATATCATAACCACTATCAATAAGAGACAATACTGTGCAGCCATCTTCATCGACCTGGCCAAGGCTTTCGACTCTGTCAATCACCACATTCTTATTGGCAGACTCAGCAGCCTTGGTTTCTCAAATGACTGCCTCGCCTGGTTCACCAATAACTTCTCTGATAGAGTTCAGTGTGTCAAATCGGAGGGCCTGTTGTCCGGACCTCTGGAAGTCTCTATGGGGGTGCCACAGGGTTCAATTCTCGAGCCAACTCTCTTCTCTGTATACATCAATGATGTTGCTCTTGCTGCTGGTGATTCTCTGATCCACCTCTACGCAGACGACACCATTCTGTATACTTCTGGCCCTTCTTTGGACACTGTGTTAACTAACCTCAAGACGAGCTTCAATGCCATACAACTCTCCTTCCGTGGCCTCCAACTGCTCTTAAATGCAAGTAAAACTAAATGCATGCTCTTCAACCGATTGCTGCCCACACCTGCCCGCCCACTCAGCATAACTACTCTGGACGGTTCTGACTTAGAATATGTGGACAACTACAAATACTTAGGGGTCTGGTTAGACTGTAAACTCTCCTTACAGACTCACATTAAGCATCTCCAATCGAAAATTAAATCTGGAATCGGCTTCCTATTTCGCAACAAAGCATCCTTCACTCATGCTGCCAAACATACCCTCGTATAACTGACCATCCTAACGATCCTCAACTTCAGCAATGTAATTTACAAAATAGCCTCCAACACTTTACTCAACAAATTGGATGCAGTCTGCCACAGTACCATCCGTTTTGTCACCTAAGCCCCATATACTACCCACCACTGCGACCTGTATGACTGTCTCGTTGGCTGGCCTTCGCTTCATACCCTTCGCCAAACCCACTGGCTCCAGGTCATCTACAAGTTTTTGCTAGGTAAAGCCCTGCCTTATCTCAGCTCACTGGTCACCATAGCAGCACCCACCCGCAGCACACGCTCCAGCAGGTATATCTCACTGGTCACCCCCAAAGCCAATTCCTCTTTTGGCCACCTTTCCTTCCAGTTCTCTGCTGCCAATGACTGGTACGAACTGCAAAAATCACTGAAGCTGGAGACCCATATCTCCCTCACTAGCTTTAAGCACCAACTGTCAGAGCAGCTCAGAGATCACTGCACCTGTACATAGCCCATCTGTAAATAGCCCATCCAGCTACCTCATCCCCATACTGTATTTATTTATTTATCTTGCTCCTTTGCACCCCAGTATCTCTACTTGCACATTCATCTTCTGCACATCTATCACGCCAGTGTTTAATTGGTATATTGTAATTACTTCGCCACCATGGCCTATTTATTGCCTTACCTCCCTTATCTTACCTCATTTGCACACACTGTATATAGACTTTTTCTACTGTATTTTTGACTGTATGTTTGTTTATTCCATGTGTAACTCTGTGTTGTTGTGTGTGTCAAACCTCTTTGCATTATCTTGGCCAGGTTGCAGTTGTAAAAAGGAAACTTGTTCTCAACTAGCCTATCTGGTTAAATAAAGGTGAAATAAAAAATAAATAAATCACCAATTTGATAGCATCACAGAGAGTCATTTGGACACATAGTGGCTGACATTTATTTGATATTATACACAGTGGCAGACAATGAAGAGCTAAGGTTAACGGGGCTGCAGTGAATTATAGCCATGTAATGAGGAACCTTGCCTCTAGCTTTTGTCAAGGCTTCAGATCTCAGTACTTTAGTTCTCAGTGTTCAGTTTGTCAGGAAGTGTATTGTAGATGTTGTACCCACTGTGACTATTAAAACCTACCCTAACCAGAAACCGTGGATAGATGGCAGCATTCGACTAAAACTGAAAGTGCGCACCACCGTGACTGGGAATATGGCAGAATACAAACAGTGTAGTTATTCCCTCCGTAAGTCAATCAAACAGGCAAAACGTCAGTATAGAGACAAAGTGGAGTTGCATTTCAATGGCTCAGAAACGAGACGTATGTGGCAGGGTCTATAGACAATCATGGACTACAAAGGAAAATCCAGCCACGTCGAGGACACCGACGTCTTGCTTCCGGACAAGCTAAACACCATCTTCGCCCACTTTGAGGATATCACAGTGCCTCCGACGCGGAGGACTGTGGGCTCTCCTTCTCCGTGGCCGACGTGAGTCAGACATTATTGAAAGCGTGTTAGCCCTCGCAAGGCAGCTGGCCCAGAAGGCACCCCTAGCCATGTCCTCAGAGCATGCGCATACCAGCTGGCTGGAGTGTTTACGGACATTTTCAATCTCTCCCTATCCCAGTCTGCTGTCCCCACATGCTTCAAGATGTCCACCATTGTTCCTGTACCCAAGAAATCAAAGGTAATTTAACTAAATGACTTTCGTCCTGTAGCACTCACTTCTGTCATCATGAAGTGCTTTGAGAGACCAGTCAATGATCAAATCAACTTTAACTTAACTGTCATCCTAGACCCACAATTTGCTTACCGCCCCGATAGATCCACACTGCACACTGCCCAATCCCATCTGGACAAGAGGAATACCTACAGTTGAAGTCGGAAGATTACATACACCTTAGCCAAATACATTTAAACTCAGTTTTTCACAATTCCTGACATATAATCCCTGTAAAAAATTCCCTGGCTTAAGTCAGTTAGGCTCACTACTTTATTTTAAGAATGTGAAATGTCAGAATAATAGTAGAGAGAATGATTTATTTCAGCCTTTATTTCTTTCATCACATTCCCAGTTGGTCAGACGTTTACACACACTCAATTAGTATTTGGTAGCATTGCCTTTAAATTGTTTAACTTGGGTCAAACGTTTCGGGTAGCCTTCCACAAGCTTCCCACAATAAGTTGGGTGAATTTTGGCCCATTCCTCCAGACAGAGCTGGTGTAACTGAGTCAGGTTTGTAGGCTTCCTTGCTCACACACACTTTTTCAGTTCTGCCCACAAATTTCCTATAGGATTGAGGTCAGGGCTTTGTGATGGCCACTCCAATACCTTGACTTTGTTGTCCTTAAGCCATTTTGCCACAACTTTGGAAGTATGCTTGGGGTAATTGTCCATTTGGAAGATCCATTTGCAACCAAGCTTTAACCAAGCTTTGATGTCTTGAGATGTTGCTTCAATATATCCACATAATTTTCCGCCCTCATGATGCCATCTATTTTGTGAAGTGCACCAGTCCCTCCTGCAGCAAAGCACCCCCACAACATGATGCTGCCACCCTCGTGCTTCACGGTTGGGATGGTGTTCTTCGGCTTGCAAGCCTCCCCTTTCTCCTCCAAACATAACGATGGTCATTATGGCCAAACAGTTCCATTTTTGTTTTATCAGACCAGAGGACATTTCTCCAAAAAGTACGAGCAGTTGCAAACTGTAGTCTGGCTTTTTTATGGTGGCTTTGGAGCAGAGGCTTCTTCCATGCTGTGCGGCCTTTCAGGTTATGTTGATATAGGTCTCGTTTTACTAAGACTATGGATACTTTTGTACCTGTTTCCTCCAGCATCTTCACAAGGTCCTTTGCTGTTGTTCTGGGATTGATTTTCACTTTTCACACCAAAGTACATTCATCTCTAGGAGACAGAATGCGTCTCCTTCCTGAGTGGTGTGATGGCTGCGTGTTCCCATTGTCACGTCCTGGCCAGTATAAGGGTTAATTAGTATTGTAGTTTGGTCAGGACGTGGCAGAGGGTATTTGTTTTATGTGGTTCAGGGTGGTGTGTTTGTTAAAAGGGTGTTTGAATAAGTATTCCGGGGTTTTTGGGCACTGTTTGGTTTTCATGTATTTCTATGTTTAGTCTAGTGTGTGTGGTTCTATGTTGAGTTAATTGGGGTTGGACTTCCAATTGAAGGCAGCTGTTTGGTGTTGCCTTTGATTGGAAGTCCTATATTAGTTGGGTGTGTTTGTCTTGTATTTTGTGGGAGATTGTTCTGTGTTTAGCCTTGTGCCTAGTCAGACTGTTTTTTGTCGATCGTATTTCTGTTTGTTATTTTGATAGTTAATAAAAGTCAAGATGAGCCTGCACATACCTGCTGCGTTTTGGTCCTCCTTCACCGTCGACAACCGTGACACCCATGGTGTTTATACTTGCGTACTATTGTTTGTACAGATGAACGTGGTACCTTCAGACTTTTGGAAATTGCTCCCAAGGATGAACCAGACTTGTGGAGGTCTACAATTGTTTTTCTGAGGTCTTGGCTGATTTTTGTTTGATTTTCCCATGATGTCAAGCAAAGAGGCACTGAGTTTGAAGGTAGGCCTTGAAATACATTCACAGGTACACTTCCAATTGACTCAAACTATGTAAATTAGCCTATCAGAAGCTTCTAAAGCCATGACATCATTTTCTGGAATTTTCCAAGCTGTTTAAAGGCACTGTCAATTTAGTGTACGTAAACTTCTGACCCACTGGAATTGTGATACAGTGAATTATAAGTGAAATAATCAGTCTGTAAACAATTGTTGGAAAAATTACTTGTGTCATGCACAAAGTAGATGTCCTAACCGACTTGCCAAAACAATAGTTTGTTAACAAGAAATTTGTGGAGTGGTTGAAAAACGAGTTTTGATGACTCACACCTAAGTGTATGTAAACTTCCAACTTCAACTGTACATAGACTTGAAATCACTGGCCACTTTAATAATTGAACACTGGTCACTTTAATAAGGTATACATATTTTGCATTACTCATCTCATAAATGTTTATGCATGTACTGTATTCTATTCTACGGTATCTATAGTCTGGAGCTAGAAACACAAGCATTTTGCTACACCCACAATAACATCTGCTAAACAAGTTTATGTGACTAACATTTGATTTGATTTAATACGGTCTTGAAGGGTGTAGACAGCTCAGGTTCGATACCTGGTAACCAAGCAAGACCTAACCACGAGTTCTACATCCAATCCTACCAATCCTGCACATCCATCCTATCTGTCTATCCATCTATCCATCCTATCCATCCATCCACCCATTTTGTTCTGCATTGGGAAGACATTTTCCTCTACATTTATGACCTGGCACATTCTTTCACTGTTAGAATGACTTCACTGTACGTGCAGTGTGTTCATTATAATTCATTTACTGTGCCTGCAGTGTGTTCATTATAATTCATTTACTGTGCCTGCAGTGTGTTCATTATAATTCATTTACTGTGCCTGCAGTGTGTTCATTAGTTAAAGACACGTTCCTGCTACAGTGAGACATAGTTCACCAGACTAGTTCACCAGACTAGTTCACCAGACTAGTTCACCAGACTAGTTCACCAGACTAGTTCACCAGACATAGTTCACCAGACATAGTTCACCAGACATAGTTCACCAGACATAGTTCACCAGACATAGTTCACCAGACATAGTTCACCAGACATAGTTCACCAGACATAGTTCACCAGACATAGTTCATCAGACATAGTTCATCAGACATAGTTCATCAGACATAGTTCATCAGACATAGTTCACCAGACATAGTTCACCAGACATAGTTCACCAGACATAGTTCACCAGACATAGTTCATCAGACATAGTTCATCAGACATAGTTCATCAGACATAGTTCATCAGACATAGTTCATCAGACATAGTTCATCAGACATAGTTCATCAGACATAGTTCACCAGACAGAGTTCACCAGACAGAGTTCACCAGCAAACTGGCCATCTGAGTGTCACCACGGTCCAAATAAATGGACATACACACTGGTGGATAGAAACACACTGGGGGATAGAAACACACTGGGGGATAGAAACACACTGGGGGATAGAAACACACACTGGGGGATAGAAACACACACTGGGGGATAGAAACACACACTGGGGGATAGAAACACACACTGGGGGATAGAAACACACACTGGGGGATAGAAACACACACTGGTGTGTGATGGTGAGAGAACGATCCCCACATAGATGGATAGACACACACACACACACACACACACACGGACACACACACCTGGATTGGTCTGACTACACATGTTTCTGGAGACGTGTTTGACGCTTCAAACACACCTCCTCTCCTCCTACTCCTTTCCAAACAGTTCAATAGCAGTCTTTTCACACCAGCAGAACACACACAATGAGCATGAGGTGTTTCTCAACTGGTATCATTGGCTTCGACTGAAGTGAGATGTCTGGATGGAAGTATGCGCTGCTTACTCTGTTTCTTTCTCTCTGTCTCTGTCTCTGTCCAGCAATCTGTCTCTCTTCTATACCGGAGTCCCATTGTAGCTGTCATCATCGCCACTCGGCATGAGGCCATAACCCCGATACTAACCCTGCACACATGCACACACACACACCCACACAGACCCACACTCACACTGATACACACACCCACACACACAGACACACACCGCGAAAGCTATGTCCCTAGGCTTCATCATTCAGGCACAACAAACCTCACCTCAGAAATCCTCTCATTCACAACCCCCCCCCCCACATAAATATTGATTTATTCTTAATTCCATTCCTTTACTTTAGATATGTGTGTATTGTTGTGAAATTGTTAGATATTGCTTGTTAGAATTAACTACACTGTTGGAGCTAGAAACAGACGCATTTCGCTACACCCACAATAACATCTGTTAAACACGTGTCTGTGACCAATAACATCTGTTAAACACGTGTCTGTGACCAATAACATCTGTTAAACACGTGTCTGTGACCAATAACATCTGTTAAACACGTGTCTGTGACCAATAACATCTGTTAAACACGTGTCT
This sequence comes from Salmo trutta, assembly GCF_901001165.1. Taxonomy (NCBI): domain Eukaryota; kingdom Metazoa; phylum Chordata; class Actinopteri; order Salmoniformes; family Salmonidae; genus Salmo; species Salmo trutta. Next base: position 40,408,317 of record NC_042980.1, read on the forward strand.
GTGACCAATAACATCTGTTAAACACGTGTCTGTGACCAATAACATCTGTTAAACACGTGTCTGTGACCAATAACATCTGTTAAACACGTGTCTGTCACCAATAAAATGTGATTTTATTTGATATTTTGATACTCTCACATAAACACACAACCTGCCTTCACACGTCAACCTAATAAACAGTCCTTTTGTTTCTGTCTGTCTCCTCTCTGTGTGTCTCTCTCATCAGCACACACACACACACACACAGACACACACACACACCGTTCTGTTCTATGAGCCAGGGGGTGTAATTATGTGGACTGATTTGACATCATAACACAGCAGCATAATGATTGTCACACTGACAGTAACAATGTTCTTACAGCTATTATGAATAAGATATTTGGCAACACAAGCAGCCATGGTCACACACACACACCACTTCATACAAATGTTCACATAAACACCTTCCAGTTCTGTCTGTCTGTCTGTGCTGTGGTCACACTGATTTATATATCTACCTTCAGCAACACATATGTTGAGTAGTGAAATACCTCCAACAACATTACACAGAGTATGTTGAGTAGTGAAATACCTCAAACAACATTACACAGAGTATGTGGAGTAATGAAATACCTCCAACAACATTACACAGAGTATGTGGAGTAATGAAATACCTCCAACAACATTACACAGAGTATGTGGAGTAATGAAATACCTCCAACAACATTACACAGAGTATGTTGAGTAATGAAATACCTCCAACAACATTACACAGAGTATGTGGAGTAATGAAATACCTCCAACAACATTACACAGAGTATGTGGAGTAATGAAATACCTCCAACAACATTACACAGAGTATATGGAGTAATGAAATACCTCCAACAACATTACACAGAGTATGCGGAGTAATGAAATACCTCCAACAACATTACACAGAGTATGCTGAGTAATGAAATACCTCCAACAACATTACATAGCTACATGTATTACTCTATCTATTCATGTCTATGGTTGTACGATAGCACATACCAGTATGTCATCATCACAGTCCTTAAAGGCTAAATCTGTTTCTGATTTCTGATCATTTTAATAGTTCATATAACTCTATTGATAATCAAAGAATTTCATTTATAAATACTATATCATTACCCAAAATGTAGAGCTTCATTTATTGTAATAAGTATTTGGAAACAAACAATGTATTTCAAAACTTCTCAGTTGATGCATCCAGCCTCATCCCTCAGCTTACTAAACAAAGTGGCAGGGTCAGGCTGTTGAAACGTGTACTTTTAACCAGAACAGTGCCTGGGAGGCTAGAAATACCACAGCGGAGTCAGGAGATACCTGATGACTGCGTCTGAATCACTACACAATGAGCTGACCAGGCAGGACCAATGCTTCAACCGTCCTCTAAGGGCTTTAAAAAGACCTGTATTATATATAATCTACCTATTGATGGAAGAAATGACAGTACTGTTGATATATCTGTCTGTATAGTACATAAGATAAGGCAACCATCACCCAAAGCAATACTGTGCTATAATTATGCTTCATTCAGTTTGAACATTAATTGGTTACCGGGTAAAATACCTTTTGATGGAAAATATGATGTCACAGTTATTCTGTCTATGTGTGCAGGAAATAGCAAACTGGAGCCCTAATGCTGTAAACCACAGTATTAACCGACATTCAGTTTGAACATGACAGTCTGCTAATGTACCCCATAAATGCCAGTTATGATGGAATAACTGCTGAGGACACCCAGTGATCGTGAGTATCAAATCCAGAGAAGGTGCACCGATCCTGGGTTGAGAGTGAGAGGAGCCCTGGGTCACCTCCAGATCTCTGGTGGTTCCATGGTGGTGGTCTTACCTTCAACCCGCCACCGTAGACAGGAAGACAGGAATATCCAACAGCTGCTGCTGATCCGACACAGCCAGTAGAGTCTCCTCTTCCTTCTACAATAGCTTTTCAATCCCTCTGTCCCCTCTTTCACTTGCTCTCCTCTCTCTGTTTCTCTTTCTCTCTGTCTCTCTCTCTATATGTCTCTCTATCTCTATCTATCTAACTGTCTCTCTCTCTGTCTCACTCTATATACCTCTGTCTCTCTCTCTGTCTCTCTCTCTCACACAGACTCGTGCAGACTGATCGTGTGAGCTTTGCTCACCCCCTTTCTCGCTCTTTCATTCGCTCACTCTTTCCCTCTCTCTCTCTCTGCTCTCCCTCCCTCCATCTCTCTCTCTGCTCTCCCTCCCTCCATCTCTCTCTCTGCTCTCCCTCCCTCCCTCCATCTCTCTGCTCTCCCTCCCTCTCTCTCTCTGCTCTCCCTCCCTCCATCTCTCTCTCTGCTCTCCCTCCCTCCCTCCATCTCTCTGTTCTCCCTCCCTCCCTCTCTCTCTCTGCTCTCCCTCCCTCCATCTCTCTCTCTGCTCTCCCTCCCTCCCTCCATCTCTCTGCTCTCCCTCCCTCCCTCCCTCCATCTCTCTGCCCTCCCTCCCTCCCTCTCACTTCAATTCAATATAATTTCAATTACATTTCAATTTAAGGGCTTTATTGGCATGGGAAATATATTTTAACATTGCCAAAGTAAGTGAAGTAGAAAATAAATAACAGTGAATTTTTTTTTTACAGTAAACATTACACTCACAAAAGTTGCAAAAGAATAAAGACATTTCAAATGTCATATTATGCACAAATAGTTAAAGTACAAAAGGGAAAATAAATAAACATAAAAATGGGTTGTATTTCCAATGGTGTTTGTTCTTCACTGGTTGCCCTTTTCTTGTAGCAACAGGTCACAAATCTTGCTGCTGTGACGGCACACTGTGGTATTTCTCCCAATAGATAAGGGAGTTTATCAAAATTGGGTTTGTTTGTGTCTGTAATATGGTCATACATTTAGCAGGTTCGGAAGTGCAGCTCAGTTTCCAGTTCATTTTGTGGGCAGTGTGCACATAGCCTGTCTTCTCTTGAGAGCCAGGTCTGCCTATGGGGGCCTTTCTCAATAGCAAGGCTATGCTCACTGAGTTTGTACATAGTCAAAGCTTTCCTTAAGTTTGGGTCAGTCACAGTGGTCAGGTATTCTGCCACTGTGTACTCTCTGTTCAGGGACAAATAGCATTCTAGTTTGCGCTGTTTTTTTAATAATTATTTTCCAATGTATCAAGTAATAATCTTTTTGTTTTCTCATGATTTGGTTGGTTCTAACTGTTTTGCTGTCCTGTGGATCTGTGGTGTCTGTTTGTGTTTGTGAACAGAGCCCCAGGATCAGCTTACTTAGGGGGCTCTTCTCCAGGTTCATCTCTCTGTAGGTGATGACTTTGTTATGGAAGAATTGGGAATTGCTTCCTTTTAGGTGGTTGTAGAATTTTATGGCTCTTTTCTAAATTTTGATAATTAGCGGTTATCGGCCTAATTTGGTTCTGCATGCATTATTTGGTGTTTAACATTGTACACAGAGGATATTTTTGCAGAATTCTGCATGCAGAGTCTCAATTTGGTGTTTGTCCCATTTTGTGAATTCTTGGTTGATGAGCGGAACAAAGACCTCACAATAAAGGGTAATGGGTTCTATAACTGATTCAAGTGTTTTATAGCCAGATCCTAATTGGATCCTCTCTCTCTCTACTCTCCCTTCCTCTCTCTCTCTACTCTCCCTTCCTCTCTCTCTCTACTCTCCCTTCCTCTCTCTCTCTACTCTCCCTTCCTCTCTCTCTCTACTCTCCCGCCCTTCCTCTCTCTCTCTACTCTCCCTTCCTCTCTCTCTCTACTCTCCCTTCCTCTCTCTCTCTACTCTCCCGCCCTTCCTCTCTCTCTCTACTCTCCCGCCCTTCCTCTCTCTCTCTACTCTCCCACCCTTCCTCTCTCTCTACTCTCCCGCCCTTCCTCTCTCTCTCTACTCTCCCACCCTTCCTCTCTCTCTATGCTCACTCACTCTCTCTTCCTAACCCGCTCTCTGTCATTTTCTCTACACCTCTCTCTCTATCTCTGTCTTTCTCTCTCTTTCTCACACTCCCTATTTTAAGGGGGAAACAAAAAGGGAAGGGCTTGGATGCATTTGATGTGGAACGTGACACAGTAGTCATACATCAGACACACCAGCTGACACACAGACAAGCTCCCACAAGGCAAATGGGTATTCCAGGCCCGGACTGCTGTGCTCTACTTGCGCCATCAGAAGGCCGACCAAAAGCCTGGGCCAGTTTTACGAGGTCGGGGTTATAAAACTGTTAACAGAATTAGTTTATTTAAAAACAACTGGTCCCCTGGCCTTCCTGTTTGCGCATGACCAATCACTATAGGACACCAGGGGGTTGGGGTGAGGAGGGGGACAGGGGGGGGGACTGTAACTTACCTCTGCTGGATATAATGGTAGACGTCAGAGTAAAATGGCATCCTCCTCTCATTTTCCGAACAACTGAAATGTTTTTGTTACCCTCAATTTATTTAACTAGGCAAGTCAGTTAAGAACAAATTCTTATTTACAATGACAGCCTAGGAACAGTGGGTTAACTGCTGTGTTCCGGGGCAGAAGAACAGATTTTTACCTTGTCAGCTCAGGGATTTGATCTAGAAACCTTTCGGTTACTGGCCCAACACTCTAACCACTAGGCTACCCGCAATGTTACCAGGTTGTTATCATTAATGAGAATTCATTGTGGAGACACAGACAGTTGGTTCTTCTGCCCTAAACTGTCTCCACAGGGAGATAGACAGCCTAAAGACAGTAAGACAATAGCATCATAAGATTGCTGACAGAATGGATGAGGGATGATACATGAGAAAAGTCATGAGGCATTTTGAAGGAGAGACAATCGTTAGTGGGATACAGCAGTAGCCATACCTTCTCCCAAGGCGGACACAGATACTGCCAATAATATTACAGTTTCATGTCTCTTTTCTTAAAGCATTTCTGGAATTCTACACAATTTGAGAATATCAATATCATATGACCAAGAATACTGGCACCAGTGGTGAAAATGTAATCTGTTAAATGAAGTGTGGATCCCATACAAAAATACAACGTTTAGAGAGAGAGAGAGAGAGAGAGAGAGAGAGAGAGAGAGAGGAGAGAGAGAGAGAGAGAGAGAGGAGAGAGAGAGAGAGAGAGAGAGAGAGAGAGAGGAGAGAGAGAGAGAGAGAGAGAGAGAGGAGAGAGAGAGAGAGAGAGAGAGAGAGAGAGAGAGAGAGAGAGGAATATGTTATCTTCAGATTCCACTGTCTAAGGACACCAAAGATAAAGAGAAAAAACATGTTGGAACAAAGATATTCAACGTGCTTCAAACAATAGGCGCCTGAGACAATCTAAGAATAACAACCAAGCCGAATCAAAGATGACTGAGTGAGTATTATAATAAAAGCTGTGTGTCTAATGACAACATATACCTAGGTAATCATTCATATCACAGACAGACAGACATCCTGGTATGCAGTCTAAACTCTCTGGGGAAATAAGGAGGCAAGCCTCACAACTACACCTGAAAGACCTTAGCTGACCCTTAAAAGATCTCACCTTCCGTCCCACACACACACACACACACACACACACACACACATAAACACACACACACACACACACATCCCTTCACCCGTCTCTGACAGGAGCGATTTACAGTTGAGAGAGACAGAGTGGAAAGTTACACCTCACCAACAGGCAGCTTGGAGAGATCCAAGAGACTGTACTTCTATTTAGAAAAGAGGTTTAATAGTTTCACTGGTTTTAAAGGATCGCCTCAGTGATTCTAAGTGGAAAACAGAATACAAATGATTCCCTGGAGGGAAATCTGAGTATCCCTGTTTGGCATAGAATGCCTGTGTTAGCATGAGGTGGTGACAGATTACATGAGTCTAGGAACTGATGTTACAAAATATCAAATCAAATGTTATTGGTCGCGTACACAACCATTTAGGCAGGTTTTATGGCGGCTGCAACCAAATGTTCCTATCAATCAGTAAATGTCAACAAGCACACAATAATCCCCCCCAAAATATAATATAATCACATACGTAATAAAATAATATACTTCATATTGTTCCGTTACAGCAAAAAGAAATGAAGTAAGTCTGAGAGGGTAGTACCGTGGATGACGTATTAAAGCAGGAGGTGCTGTGTGTGTGCGCATGTTTTTTCATTTTTATTTTTTTATTTCACCTTTATTTAACCAGGTAGGCTAGTTGAGAACAAGTTCTCATTTACAACTGCGACCTGGCCAAGAATAAAGCAAAGCAGTTCGACAACATACAACAACACAGAGTTACACATGGAATTAACAAACATACAATCAATAATACAGTAGAAAAATCTATATACAGCATGTGTAAATGAGGTAGGATAAGGGAGGTAAGGCAATAAATAGGCCATGGTGGCAAAGTAATTACAATATAGCAATTAAACACTGGAATGGTAGGATGTGCAGAAGATGAAAGTGCAAGTAGAGATACTGGGGTGCAAAGGAGCAAGATAAATAAATAACAGTATGGGGATGAGGTAGTTGGATGGGCTATTTACAGATGGGCTATGTACAGGTGCAGTGATCTGTGTGCTGCTCTGACAGCTGGTGCTTAACATTTACATTACATTTTAGTAATTTAGCAGACGCTCTTATCCAGAGCGACTTACAGTAGTGAATGCATACGTTTCATACATTTCATACATGTTTTCTCCGTACTGGTCCCCAGCTAGTGAGAGAGGTAAGAGTCTCCAGCTTCAGAGATTTTTGCAGTTCGTTCCAATCATTGGCAGCAGAGAACTGGAAGAAGAAGCGGCCAAAGGAAGAATTGGCTTAGGGGGTGACCAGTGAGATATACCTGCTGGAGCGCGTGCTACGGGTGGGTGCTGCTATGGTGACCAGTGAGCTGAGATAAGGCGGGGCTTTACCTAGCAGGGACTTGTAGATGAACTGGAGCCAGTGGGTTTGGCGACGAGTATGAAGCGAGGGCCAGCCAACGAGATCATACAGGTCGCAGTGGTGGGTAGTAAATGGGGCTTTGGTGACAAAACGGATGGAAGCCGATATAGCCAAATAGGAAGCCGATTCTAGATTTAATTTTGGATTGGAGATGTTTAATGTGAGTCTGGAAGGAGAGTTTACATTCTAACCAGACACCTAGGTATTTGTAGTTGTCCACATATTCTAAGTCAGATCCGTCCAGAGTAGTGATGCTGGTGTCCAGGGCACAGCTGGGGGCAGAGGGTGGTCTATAGCAAGCGGCAACAGTGAGAGACTTGTTTCTGGAAAGGTGAATTTTTAGAAGTAAAAGCTCGAATTGTTTTGGTACAGACCTGGATAGTTAGATAGAACTGCAGGCTATCTCTGCAGTAGATTGCGTGCGTGCGTGCGTGTGCGCGTGTGTGCGTGTGTGTGTGTGTGTGTGTGTGTGTGTGTGTGTGTGTGTGTGTGTGTGTGTGTGCATTCGTGTGTGTGTACATATCTAGTGCAGCCGTTGTAGCAGCTGTAATAGTACTTGCAGTAGCAGCGGAAGCAGTAGTAGAAGTAGTAGAAGTAGTAGCAGTAGTAGCAGTAGTAGCAGTAGCAGTAGTAGTAGCAGTAGTAGAAGCAGTAGCAGTATTAGTAGTAGCATTAGCAGTAGCAGCAGTAGCAGTAGTAGCAGCAGTAGCAGTAGCAGATGTAGCAGTAGCAGTTGTAGCAGTAGCAGTAGTAGCAGTTGTAGCAGTAGCAGGTGAGGCAGTAGCAGTAGCAGTTGCGGCAGTAGCAGTAGTAGCAGCAGTAGCAGCAGTAGCAGTAGTAGCAGCAGTAGCAGTTGCGGCAGTAGCAGTAGCGGCAGTAGCAGTAGCAGCAGTAGCAGTAGTAGCAGTAGCAGTAGTACCAGCAGTAGCAGTAGTAGCAGCAGTAGCAGTCGCAGTTGTAGCAGTAGCAGTAGTAGCAGTAGCAGCAGTAGCAGCAGTAGCAGTTGTGGCAGTAGCAGTAGCAGCAGTTCTAGCAATAGCAGTAGCGGCAGTAGTAGCAGTAGCAGTAGTAGCAGTAGCAGAAATAGCAGTAGCAGCAGTATCAGCAGTAGCAGTAGTAGCAGCAGTAGTAGCAGCAGTAACAGTAGCAGTTGTAGCAGTAGCAGTAGTAGCAGCAGTAGTAGCAGTAGCAGCAGTAGCAGTAGCAGTAGCAGTAGGGGCAGTAGCAGTAGCAGTAGTAGCAGCAGTAGTAGCAGTAGCAGTGGTAGTAGTAGCAGTAGTAGCAGTAGTAGTAGCAGTAGCAGTTGTAGCAGCAGTAGTAGCAGTAGCAGTGGTAGAAGCAGCAGTAGTAGCAGCAGTAGCAGTTGTAGCAGTAGCAGTAGTAGCAGTAGTAGCAGTAGCAGCAGTAGCAGTAGCAGTAGCAGTGGTAGTAGTAGCAGTAGTAGTAGTAGCAGTAGTAGTAGCATTATTAGTAGTAGGGCTGCTTGGTGTTATTCTAACTTATGGGCCAGAAACACATTCAGTCTTCATTCAGGAGATTGATCTCCAGCCTTATTTGTCTTCATTCAGGAGATTGATTTCCAGCCATATTTCAGTCTTCATTCAGGAGATTGATTTCCAACCATATTTCAGTCTTCATTTAGGAGATTGATTTCCAGCCATATTTCAGTCTTCATTTAGGAGATTGATTTTCAGCTACACGAAAAAAGGGAAAGGGCCCATCATTTGGGGAGATTTATGTTGACCGGTGCGCAACAGACAAACAGGCCTGTTCGCCTCCAAAATGGGCTCTACCGGGAATGATAGTCCAAATGAAAATAGTCCCCTAGAACTAATTTACAGCCGGTGTAGAATAACTTCTTTTCATTTAAACAGCTAGAATAAAGTTATGCCCGCTCGCTGCCAAAGACAACCTGTGTGTGTATGTGCGCGCACACGTACGTTTGATGAGTGTACCAGGTTTGACTGAGCGTCGGGGATAGACTTCTGCTGAACAAGTGTTCAGAACCTTTTAGGCGGAGGTAGTAAATGGATAATGACTGTTACGGGAACAAAATGTAAAAGAAATGGGGAATTGTCTGAAGAAGTAGGGCATTTTCACTGATTTGCTCCCAGCATTTTCTCAGAATTTAGCTGATTATTCTTTACACACACACACACACACACACACCTTATCTTCACAGAGCAGAGAGAGAGAGAGAGAGAGGGAGAGGGAGAGAGAGAGGGAGAGGGAGAGGGAGAGGGAGAGAGAGAGAGAGAGAGAGAGAGAGAGAGAGGGAGAGGGAGAGGGAGAGGGAGGGAGGGATTGACAAATATAAAGAGTAACTGTTTCCCCATGTGCACCTGGCATTGGTTGACACTTTGAAAGTCTGGTCTTAATCCTGTCCCCCTACCCCTCCTCCCTGCTCCGCTGCCAACACCTATAGGTACTGAGGAATTACAGGAAGGAAGGGATAATAGAATGAAGGACAGCAGCCAAAACCAGCCTCCTAAAGTCTCTTAATCTTTCCTTTCATCTCTCTGTCTCTCTCTTCATCGCTCTCTCCTCATCTCTCTTTCTCTCTTCATCTTCCTCTTTATCTCTTTTCATCACTCTCTTCTTCACCTTTCATCATCTCTCGCTATCTCTAAATTCATCTCTTCATCTCTCTTCCTCTCTCTTTATCTCTCTCCATCGCTCTCTTTATCTCTATTCATCTCTCTTCACCTCTCTTCACCTCTCTTCATTTCTCTTTATCTCTCTCTATCTCTCTTCATCTCTCTTCATCATCTCTCGTTATCTCTAAATTCATCTCTCTTCATCTCTCTCTTCATCACTCTTCCTCTCTTTATCTCTCTCTATCTCTCTTCATCTCTCTTCATCATCTCTCTTTACCTTTCTTCACCTCTCTTTATCTCTAAATTCATCTCTCTTCATCTCTCTTTATCTCTCCTCATCACCACTCTGCATCTCTCAAATCATCTCTCTTCACCTCTCTGAAATCATCTCTCTGCATCTCTGAAATCATCTCATTCTCTTCATCTCTTTCTTCATCTCTCTCTTTCTCTCTCTTCATCTTTCTCTTCATCTCTCTTTTTATCGCTCTCTTCATCTCTTATTTAATCTCTCTCTTCATCTCTCTGTCTCTCCATCTCTCTCTCTTCATCTCTCTTTATTTCTCTTCATCTCTTGCTCTCTCTCTTCATCTTTCTTCATCACCTCTCTTCTTTCTCTCCATCTCTCTCTCTTCATCTTTCTTCATCACCTCTCTTCTTTCTCTCCATCTCTCTCTTTATCTCTCTTTATCTCTCTTTATCTCTCCCTTTATCTCTCTCTTCCTCTCTTCATCTTTCTGTTCATATCTCTCTTCATCTCTCTTTAAATCTCTCTTCATCTCTTGCTTTATCTCTCTCGTCATATCCATGTCTCTCTTTATCTAATTGTATCTCTCTCATCTCTCAATTCATATATTTTTATATCTCTCTTCATCTCTCTTTAAATCTCTCTTCATCTCTTGCTTTATCTCTCTCGTCATATCCATGTCTCTCTTTATCTAATTGTATCTCTCTCATCTCTCAATTCATATATTTTTATATCTCTCTTCATCTATTGCTTTCTCTTCATATCTCTCTCTTCAGCACTCTATCTCTCTCTTCATCTTCCTCTTTATCTCTCTCTTTTTCTCATTTTGTCTCTCTTTATCTCTCTTCATCTCTCTCTTCATCTTTCACTTTCTCTCTTTATCTTTCTCTTCATATCTCTCTCTTCATCTTTCTCTTCATCTCTCACTTCATCTCTCTTCCTCTCTTCATCTCTCTTCATCTCTCTTCATCTCTCATTAGAACTGCTTCTCTGTTTCATCTGTAGATTGTGCCTTTAGCTAAAAGCACCGTAATCTCTTCTCCAGCAGGGGCCTATTTTATTGAATAGTAATGCAGTTACTAAGGCTACCCGAAATACAACATTGGATGTAGAAACATCAGGCTGGCGTTATTTTGTGATACTGTGGTCAGGTTGAATGCTGGTTGAAAAAAATTATGTTTTAGCTACCACACAAAAATGTCTTAACCAGACTGTAATATGATCTTTCTGTAGTTAGCTACTTGCATATTCTAAATGCAGGGCTGTATGTCAGATTATATATCAGATAGATTAACCTATTCATCGACCTTTGGACCTATCCACAGTTATTTGTAAGGCAAGGTGTCACACAAAAATTAGAATCAACTGGAACGCAGCCTCTCCTTGTGTTTGTCTCCTGTTAAAGGAGTCGGTACTGCGAGAAAATAGTCTGTCGTTAAACACACTAGGAAACTTTCCCCTATCATTCACTGGGGTCTGTAACGAGTCAGTCCTTCCAACATTGGCCCTGGCAGCATCAAGCCTGCATTCTTCTGTTAGCACATGTAGCTAACATGCACACGCACGCACGTGTTCACAGGAGACCTTTTAACCCCAGAGACTTTTATGACCTTTTCCGGAGTATCGTATTTTACAGTGTTTTACAGCCAGTACCGAGGGAGGGAGCAGGACGACAGTAAAGTTAAACAAGGAAAGGACAACATTACACACTCCCCACCCGGGTGTTTTCGTCTCTCTGCTCCTTTCCCACTCCCCAGGTCACACCACCATAGCATCTGGAGGGAGGTCAGTCTGACCTGTGAAATGTGACCTGTGCTTTTTCTATGTCCTGGTAACTTTGTCTTTGGGCCAGTGACTGTGTTACATAGTCCGATGGGAGGGGGAGGAGGGAAGGATGTGAGGGTTATTGTCCCTCCTCACACTCTGTTTCGGGATGCATAAAAGGCCAAGTATGCACTCAAGCCTCCCCTTCCTCCCCCTTCCTCCAGATGACGTCAGAGTTTTTTTTTAGCTTGTTTAAGCGGGTGGTGGTGGAGGCAGCGGGCAGGAGTGTGTGTGACTCGGGAGGGTAATATTTGAGTAGGTGTGAAAGCAGACAGTGAAGACCCAATAATGCCCTAGAGGTGATGTCATACACTCTTTCTGAGCTCCGAGTTGGGGGGGGATTGTGTGTGTGTGTGCTGCGCACGTGTGTGTGAGTGTGTTTGTGTTGATGGATTGGGATCTCTCTGTTCCCTGTTTAAGAGGCGGGGGATTGGATGGTTGATTAGCAAATGTTTGAGTTATCCCCTGGACCAGAGAAACATATCAGTGACATGGATGGAGGCTCTGATTTCAACCAACCTGCCGATCAACCGGTTACTTTTTATACCCCGACACCACACACACACACACACACACACACACACACACACACACACACACCCCAAGAATTTCATGATCATCATGGTACATAGAGGGTAGTCCACTGAAACTGAGAAGAGGATGAGAGGAGAAGACGAGAGGAGAGTAGTGGAAAGGAGAGAAGGGGAGGACAGAGGAGAGGATGAAAGGAGGTAAAAGGAGAGAAGGGGAGGACAGAGGAGACAACGAGAGGAGGTGAAAGGAGAGAAGAAGAGAGAAGATGAGGACAGAAAAGAGGATGAGAGGAGAGGAAAGAAGAAGGGGAGGAGCGAAGAGGACAGAGGAGAGAAGAAGACAGAGAAGAGAAGGACAGAGAAAGAAGGAGGACAGAGGAGAGGAGGGGAGAGAAGAACAGATGAGAGAAAAGGAGAGAGGAGAGAAGAGGAGGACAGAGGAGAGAAAAGAAGAGGAAAGGAGATGAGAGAAGAGGACAGAGGAGAGGACAGAGGAGAGAAGTGGAGGACAGAGGAAAGGAAAGAAGAGGAAAGGAGATGAGAGGAGAGGACAGAGGAGAGAATACGACAGAAGAGAAGAGGACAGAGGAGAGAAGAGGAGGGGACATGAGAGAAAGCAGAGGAAAGGAGAAGAGAAAATAGGAGAGGAGAACAGAGGACTGTGGCGATTGTCATAATGTCATACGTCACATAATCAAGTCTTGCCTGATTATTCAGGTCCTGACATTAACACCTGTTAATTTTTAGAAGCACATTTATTGTTGTGTGGATGTAGTGGAAGAATGAGAGAAGGTGATATACTCGCAACTAGCTAGCGTGGGAGCACAGTGTGATGACTCAATCACGATTTATGACATTGTTTGGATAGCAGACCATCTGTGGGCTATCACCGGGGGTCAAACACACCTTATCTGTGGCAATCTCAAGGAAGAGACATTCTCACGGAAGTCCTGGGGTCACTGACGCTAGGAGAGGTGTGAAGACTGATGAAAATGTGAAATAACAATAGCGACACAGGAGATACACTCCTATCATTTAAATTGAGTTGATTAGATTACAATCTGGGTGTGTTGTCCTGTCTTTTGATTTCACTAGCATGGTGCTAAGAAATGTTCATTCATGTTGGGGGTGCGTTCCTGCTTGTATTTGGTTAAAAGGGCAGTGGATTTGTTCATATTTAGGGATCTTGCTATCAAGCTCCTGTGTGTATCAGACACACATTGTTTTTTTCCTCTGAAGAGATTATTCTCGAATAAAGACACGTGGAAACCATGTTAAGTCTTAACCTATTGGTCATTTAACCTATTAACCTATTGGTCATTTAACCTATTGGTCATTTAACCTATTAACCTATTGGTCATTTAACCTATTGGTCATTTAACCTATTAACCTATTGGTCATTTAACCTATTGGTCATTTAACCTATTGGTCATTTAACCTAATGGCCATTTAACCTATTGGTCATTTAACCTATTGGTCATTTAACCTATTGGTCATTTAACCTATTGGTCATTTACTCTGAGTAGTCTGGAATGTATCATGTATTTCATGTAGACTGGAATTGTTTGAGTGTTCATTATTTTTGACTAATAAATGATATTAGTTGAATTGAGTAAATGCAGCCCTGGTTTTACAAAATAATTATTTGATTGACCATAACGCCTATAATTTGGCAGGTGTATTGATAGTTGTTATTTACACTATACATAGCACATGCTTGGGTTCCACCTTGACGTCTCTGATCTGCTTGCCTCAATAAAGTAATGCTAGAACATTGGTCGTCAGGATTAGCTATTTGTATCTATTCTCTTAATAACTTCATAAAGGTGTAAGATAGACACATGTTCATTATAATCATACTTAGAGGTGATGTAAGGCTATTTTTTACACTGCTGCTACTTAGTATGTACAAATGACCTTGACTAACCTGTACCCCCGCACACTGACTCTGTACAGGTACCCCCTGTATATATAGCCTCGTTATTGTTATTTTTTACTTTTTATTTTATTTCATTTTTTACTTTAGTTTATTTAGTAAATATTTTCTTAACTATTTCTTGAACTGCATTGTTGGTTAAGGGCTTGTAAGTAAGCATTTCACCGTAAGGTCTACACCTGTTGTATTCGGCGCATGTGACAAATACAATTTGATTTGATTTGATTGGTTAGGAACTATAAAACAGCAGCCATCCCCTCCGGTGCCATTATCCACGGCAGACAGGCACGCTTCTGATTACACTGGATCCCCTGTATTCCCTCTGCTGTGCCGAGTAGATAACTGGGGAAACGGCCTGATAAGGGATAAGCTTCTGACAAGGCAGAGGCATCCAAACTTAGCTTACAATCCAGAGAGCTATAACTACTGTCAGGCACAGGCTGCAGTCCCATTCTCTACCCTTCTCCCCTATTTTGTGTGTTTTGTCACGTTGTTGGTAACTTATTTTGTACATAATGTTTCTGCCACCGTCTATTATGACCGAAAAGAGCTTCTGGATATCAGAACAGCAATTATTTACCTCGAACTGAACCAAGATTTTTTCTTTAATGAGTCTGAAGCGAAGGATATACCGTTGCTACCGGACCAGGCCCATCCCCGTCATGAAGAAAAGATGGAGATACTGGGAGCGCAGATCCGGGTGCTTTGTGAGAATTCCTCAGCGAGTAGGTAACCCGCCTCTACCATACGTTTTATTGGCCAACATGCAATCACTGGAGAATAAACTGGATGAGCTCCGTTCGAGACTATCCTACCAATGGGACATTAAAAACTGTAATATCTTATGTTTCACACAGATAATATACAGTTGGCTGGGTTTTCCGTGCATCGGCAAGACAGAACAGCTATGTTCGGTAAGACGAGGGGTGGTGGTGTGTGTCTATTTGTCAATAACAGCTGGTGCGCAATGTCTAATATTAAGGAAGTCTCGAGGTATTGCTCACGTGAGGTAGAATACCTCATGATAAGCTGTAGACCACACTATCTACCAAGATAATTTTCACCTATATTGTTTCGTAGCTGACTATTTACCACCACAAACCAATGCTGGCACTAAGACCGCACTCAACGAGCTGAATAAGGCCATAAGCGAACAAGAAAATGCTCATCCAGAAGCGGCGCTCCAAGAGGTCGGGGACATTAATACAGACAAACTTAAATCCGTTTTACCTCATTTATACCAGCATGTCACATGTGCAATCAGAGAAAAAAAAACTCTAGACCACATTTACTCCAAACACAGAGACACATACAAAGCTCCCCCTTGCCCTCCATTTGGCAAATTGGACGAAAATTCTATACTCCTGATTCCTGCTTACAAGCAAAAACTAAAGCAGTACCAATGACTTGCTCAATAGGGAAGTGGTTAGATGACACGGATGCTACGCTACAAGACTGTTTTGCTAGTACAGACTGGAATATGTTCCCGTGACTCATCCGATGGCATTAAGAAGTATAGCACCTCAGTCACCAGCTTCATCAATAAGTGCATCGACGACGTCATCCCCACAGTGACCGTACGTACATTTCCCAAACAGAAACCATGGATTACAGGCAACATCCGCAATGAGTTAAAGACTAGAGCAGCCGCTTTTAAGGAGCAGGACACTAATCCGGACACTTATAAGAAATCTCGATATGCCCTCAGACGAACCATCAAACAGGCAAAGCGTCAATACAGAACTAAGATTTAATGCTACCACACCGGCTCTGATGCTCGTCAGATGTGGCAGGGCTTGCAAACTATTACGGACTACAAAGGAAAACCCAGCCGCGAGCTGCCCAGCAAGCTACCAGACAGGTTAAATGCCTTTCATGACTAACTGGGAAGTGTATTCACTGACATTTTCAATCTCTCCCTGACCGAGTCTGTAATAACTACATGTTTCAAGCAGACCACCATAGTCCCTGTACCCAAGAAAGCGAAGGTAACCTTCCAAAATGACTACCGCCCCGTAGCACTCACGTCAGTAGCCATGAAGTGCTTTGAAAGGCTGGTCATGGCTCACATCAACACCATCTTCCCTAGACCCACTCTAATTCGCATACCACCCCAACAGATCCACAGAATATGCGATCTCAATTGCACTACACACTGCCCTTTCTCACATTCACAAAAGGAACACCTATGTGAGAATGCTTTTTATTGACGCATTCAACACCATAGTGCCCACAAAGCTCATCACTAAGCTAAGGACCCTGGGACTAAACACCTCCCTCTGCAACTGGATCTTGGACTTCCTGACGGGCCACCCCCAGGTGGTAAGGGTAGGCAACAACACATCTGTCACGCTGATCCTCAACACGGGTGCCCCTCAGGGGTGCGTGCTCAGTCCCCTCCTGTACTCCCTGTTCACCCACGACTGCGTGGCCAAGCACGACTCCAACACCATCATTAAGGCTGACGACACAACAGTGGCAGGCCTGATCACCGTCAACGATGTGACAGCCTATACGGAGGACGTCAGAGACCTGGCAGTGTGGTGCCAGGACAACAACATCTCCCTCAACATGAGCAAGACTAAGTAGCTGATTGTGGACTACAGGAAAAGGAGGGCCGAACAGGCCCCAATTAACATCGACATAGCTGTAGTGGAGCGGGTTGAGAGCTTCAAGTTCCTTGGTGTCCACATCACCAACAAACTATCATGATCCAAACATACCAAGACAGTCGTGAAGAGGGCATGACAATGCCTATTCCCCCTCCCCTAACCCGGACGACCCTGGGACAATTGTGTGCCACACTATGGGACTCCCGATCACAGCCAATTGTGATACAACCCAGGATCGAACCCAGGCCTGTAGTGACACCTCTAGCACTGCGATGCAGTGCTTTAGAGCGCTGCACAACTAGGGAGGCCATAATCCATGTCTTTTATTGAAAGAGGATAATATATACAGCGAGCAGTGAGGTGATTGATTTCATTGGCTGATGATCTATCTGGTGGTTTCTTCTCCATATCTTTGTCTCTGTGTTGCCTGTGTTGGGCCGGTTAGAGTGTTGGGTCGATGTTGGTCTGGACACTACCGAACATATCTTCCAGGAGGACAGAGTAGTTAATGCTCTTCACCTCCAGTCCATGTCAAACTGTGGACCATCAATTAAGTCGATTCAATTCAACAATAGCAGAATAATGGGCTCAAGGCAACACACAATATAAGACTGAACTAGTCCCTCATTGAGGATGACAGTTGACCTGTTTGGTTAAATAAAGGTTCCCACTGGGCACAGATGTCAATTCAACGTCTACTCCACGTTGGTTCAATGTAATTTCATTGAAATGGCGTGGAAACAACTTTGATTCAACTAGTGTGTGCCCAGTGGGTTAGAAGTCCTAAATTAAATAATTGTCATACTAGTAACATCCCTGAACTTAAATAGATGCAGATCAAATACATTCACAAAACATAACAGCTTTGGCTTTGAAAAAGTGCAATGTTAGTGGTAATAAAACTATATCAAAACTGAAAAAATATGTTCAAACAGGTGTCCCAGGAAGACATAGGTACTGTAGATGCCAGGCATCAGCAGAAGTGGACAATCAGGAAAATAACAGAGCCTGGATGATGGGGCAAACAACCCAAAGCAAGTCCACAAGCAGAATCAGGCAACTCTTCTGATGTCATCACTGTGAGACAGAGATGTGAGGACGTGATGATGCAAAGTCACGGCAGCCATTGTTACTCTCTGGTGGGTCCGTGTAGCTGGTTTAGAAAGGCAGAGTAGCCCAGCAGAGCGTAAAAAAATCGCCTGTCCTTGGTTGCAACACTCACTACCGAGTTCCAAACTGCCTCTGGAAGCAATGTCAGCACAAGAACTGTTAGTCGGGGGCTTCATGGGTTTCCATGGCCGAGCAGCCAAGCGTCGGCTGGAGTGGTGTAAAGCTCGCCGCCATTGGACTCTGGAGCAGTGGAAACGCGTTCTCTGGAGTGATGAATCACACTTCACCATCTGGCAGTCTGACGAACAAATCTGGATTTGGCAGATGCCAGGAGAACGCTACCTGCCCCAATGCATAATGTCAACTGTAAAGTTTGGCGGAGGAGGAATCATGGTCTGAGGCTGTTTTTCATGGTTCGGACTAGGCCCCTTAGTTCCAGTGAAGGGAAATCTTAACGCTACAGCATACAATGACATTCTAGACTATTCTGTGTTTCCAACTTTGTGGTAGTAGTTTGTGGAAGGCCCTTTCCTGTTTCAGCATGTTTGTCGAGATCGGTGGGGCAAACAACCTCATGCACATTCAACCCCATCGAACACCTTTGGAATTAATTGGAACACCGACTGCGAGTCAGGCCTAATCGCCCAACATCAGTGCCCGACCTCACTAATACTCTTGTGGCTGAATGGAAGCAAGTCCCCGCAGCAATGTTCCAACATCTAGTGGAAAGCCTTCCCAGGAGAGTGGAGGCTGTTAAAGCAGCAAAGGAGGGACCAACACCATATTAATGCCCATAATTTTGTAATGAGATGTTCGACCAGCAGGTGTCCACATACCTTTGGTCATGTAGTGTACGCGTCTCTAATATGGTCATACATTTGGCAGGAGGTTAGAAAGTGCAGCTTGGATTCCACCTCATTTTGTGAGGTTACATAGCCTGTCATCTCTTAAGAGTCAAGTCTTGTTCACTGAGTCTGTACATAGTCAAAGCTTTTCTTAGGTTTGGGTCAGTCACAGTGGTCAGGTATTCTGCCACTGTGTACTCTCTGTTTAGGTCCAGATAGCATTATAGTTTTTGTTGATGCTTTCCAATGCTTCTCATGATTTGGCTGGGTCTAATTGTGTTGCTGTCCTGGGGCTCTACGGGCTCTGTTTGTGAACAGAGTATCTCCCCCCCTGACTCCATCTCTCCCCCCACCCCCCTCTCCCTCCCTCTTTCTACTTTTCCCTCCCTCTCTCCGTTCCCTTCCCTATCTCTCTCCCCCCTCTCACTCCCTCTTTCCCCCCTTCCCACTTTCCCTATCCACCTGTCCCTCCTCCCTCTCTCTCCCCCTTTCTCTCCATCTCTCTCCTGACCAGATGAGCGCAGAGATTAGACAAGGGAGACCAGACGAGCACAGATGAGAAATCATCATTGATGCCAAGCTTGAAAGAGGAGATGCAAGACTTGCGTGCACGTTTTTGTGTGAGGACACAGCTGTTTTCCGTGTGTTGTTGAGGAGTCTGGAGCCAGTCCTTGACATTATGACATACCATCTTCATTACAGCAGCATTGGATAGGGAGGAGGAGGAGGACATTTAAGACAAATCTGAAACTAACCCAGGGTAACCACATGGCCGCATAAACAAGCTGATTGACCCTGTGGCGTGGCTAGACATCCATTTCCTACATGCTATGATCTACTGTGTGTGTGTGTGTGGCTCCTGACATGCTGATCTGTGGGGATCTTCTGGTTCCAATGCTTCACTCACACACTGCTGGAACTAATGGCTGCTACTCAAGCAGCTAGGGATCTGGGGCCATTGGTCAGCTGATTGTTGGCAGGCCGTGTCACTGCCTGTCTGTGTGGGTCTGTCTGTTTGGGTTTGGGGTATATATAGTTTTTGGGGTCAAGGTATGTGTGTGTGTGTATGTGTGTGTGTGTGTGTGTGCGTGCGTGCGTGCGTGTGTGTGTGTATGGCTCCCTACCTGTGTTGGTCCTTGTGTGTGAAGGATCGGGTCATGTCGGAGAATCTCTCAAAGTGTTTCTTGTGGAGGTGGTCCTGAGCCACAGCCAGCGTGAGGCCCACCTCCGCCTCGGGCAGCTGGCGCTCACAGAAACTACGACTCGACATCATCACCTCGTGTTCTGACAGACCACACTGCAGACCCCCCAGCAAGCACCTGGCAAACATACAATAACCAACCAGTAAGGCCCTGGCAGGAGCACAGAGAGTCCTACTCAGAGACAAAACCATTGTAAGAAGGTACAGGCCAGGAGGGCTCAGGGGCAGGGGAGCCTTGTACTTTACTTGACTGAAGTCCTCTGAGAGAGGGGCAGAGAGAGATATAACAGAAAGAAATAGAGAGAGATCGATAGAATAAAAGATAAGGAGAGAGAGAGACAAAACATTTGGAATGAAGAGAGAGGAGAAAGTAGTAGAGAGTGAGAGAGAAGGCAACAGTGGGTTAGGTGATCCATCTCTAACAGACCTGAGCCTCAGACAAAAACCTATACAACATTTGACCCCCTGATGTCCCCATCAGGCCTCTCCATCATTGGGGGGGCCCTGGGATAGTCTGTGACTAATACAGGGAGCCCCCCCATAGTCAGTTTAACCTTGCCAAGAAACCTAGGAGGGGAAGCAGAGTGGGGTGGAGTGACCGACAGACAAGAGTTAGATTACTGCAGACTGGTTGAACCCCCCCCCCCCCCCCCCCCCCCTAAACCCTCCCGTCTACAGATCGTGGGCCCCATTTGGATGGTGCAATACGGCGGACGTTACCGAATAAACAAGCGCATGAATCATGATGATAGCGGATTAATTTCAAAGCTTCTCGCTCACAGTGGCGAATCATCAGGTGGCGGTGGGGTATCTACTGTCAGTCTGGGACAGGAGACTGACAGACCTGTCAGTTGGCGGTGGGGTATCTACTGTCAGTCTGGGACAGGAGACTGACAGACCTGTCAGGTGGCGGTGGGGTATCTACTGTCAGTCTGGGACAGGAGACTGACAGACCTGTCAGGTGGCGGTGGGGTATCTACTGTCAGTCTGGGACAGGAGACTGACAGACCTGTCAGGTGGCGGTGGGGTATCTACTGTCAGTCTGGGACAGGAGACTGACAGACCTGTCAGGTGGCGGTGGGGTATCTACTGTCAGTCTGGGACAGGAGACTGACAGACCTGTCAGGTGGCGGTGGGGTATCTACTGTCAGTCTGGGACAGGAGACTGACAGATCTGGAGCTGCTGCTTTGGCATTGGAAAAAGTTCTAAATGACATCTGGAATTCCACAGCCTCCAGGACTCCAACTAT
Organism: Salmo trutta; assembly: GCF_901001165.1. Lineage (NCBI taxonomy): Eukaryota > Metazoa > Chordata > Actinopteri > Salmoniformes > Salmonidae > Salmo > Salmo trutta. The sequence continues at coordinate 40,429,362 of NC_042980.1, forward strand.
GGTTAAGACCATGTTCACACAGTGGATTTGAACTGCTGATATCCCCATGAGAGTCAAAGCTTTGTTTACTATGACGTCAGGTGTCTGGTTAGAATGTAAACTCTCCTTCCAGACTCACATTAAACATCTCCAATCCAAAATTAAATCTAGAATCGGCTTCCTATTTCGCAACAAAGCATCCTTCACTCATGCTGCCAAACATACCCTCGTAAAACGGACTATCTTACCGATCCTCGACTTCATCGATGTCATTTACAAAATAGCCTCCAACACTCTACTCAGCAAATTGGATGCAGTCTATCACAGTGCCATCCGTTTTGTCATCAAAGCCCCATATACTACCCACCACTAGGACCTGTATGCTCTTGTTGGCTGGCCCTCGCTTCATATTCGTCGCCAAACCCACTGGCTCCAGGTAATCTATAAGTCTTTGCTAGGTAAAGCCCCGCCTCATCTCAGCTCACTGGTCACCATAGCAGCACCCACCCGTAGCGCGCGCTCCCAGCAGGTATATTTCACTGGTCACCCCCAAAGCCAATTCCTCCTTCGTCCGCCTTTCCTTCCAGTTCTCTGCTGCCAATGACTGGAACGAACTGCAAAAATCCCTGAAGCTGGAGACTCATATCTCCCTCACTAGCTTTAAGCACCAGCTGTCAGAGCAGCTCACAGATCACTGCACCTGTACTTAGCCCATCTGTAAATAGCCCATCCAACATCCCCATATTAATTGTATTTATTTTGCTCCTTTGCACCCCAGTATCTCTACTTGCACACTCATCTTCTGCACATCTATCACTCCAATGTTTAATTTCTATATTGTAATTATTTTGCCACTATGGCCTATTTATTGCCTTACCTCCCTTAGCCTACCTCATTTGCACACACTGTATATAGACTTTTTTTCTATTGTATTATTGACTGTGTGTTTGTTTATTCCATGTGTAACTCCGTGTTGTTGTTTGTGTCGCACTGCTTTGCTTTATCTTGGCCAGGTCGCAGTTGTAAATGAGAACTTGTTCTCAACTAGCCTACCTGGTTAAATAAAGGTGAAATAAAAAGTGCTGTAAACGCCGCTCTATCACCCAAGCATCCAGGCCTGGTTAATGTTAACGCTGCTCTATCACCCAAGGTTCCAGGCCTGGTTACTGTTAACGCTGCTCTATCACCCAAGGTTCCAGGCCTGGTTAATGTTAACGCTGCTCTATCACCCAAGGTTCCAGGCCTGGTTAATGTTAACGCTGCTCTATCACCCAAGGTTCCAGGCCTGGTTAATGTTAATGCTGCTCTATCACCCAAGGTTCCAGGCCTGGTTACTGTTAACGCTGCTCTATCACCCAAGGTTCCAGGCCTGGTTAATGTTAACGCTGCTCTATCACCCAAGGTTCCAGGCCAGGTTAATGTTAACGCTGCTCTATCACCCAAGGTTCCAGGCCCGGTTACTGTTAACGCTGCTCTATCACCCAAGGTTCCAGGCCTGGTTACTGTTAACGCTGCTCTATCACCCAAGGTTCCAGGCCTGGTTACTGTTAACGCTGCTCTATCACCCAAGGTTCCAGGCCTGGTTACTGTTAACGCCGCTCTATCACCCAAGGTTCCAGGCCTGGTTAATGTTAACGCTGCTCTATCACCCAAGGTTCCAGGCCTGGTTAATGTTAAGCACTTTGTGACATATTTTGTTGTTATATACAGTATATATACACATTTTGATTTATTGACAGTGATTATTCTAAGTGTTGCATGGTTTTGATGCAGTGGAGAGATTTCCATAAAATGTATTATCATATTGATGGTAAAAATTATTATAATTATGTTATTCTAATCTCCAGCCGGTCACAAATCGAACCTTCACTAAATATGAATGACAAAATCTAAATTCAGATATGGAAAGCATCTTGGGGTCAATCTAAAACATTTAAAGATTATGGAAATACTTGACATTGAAAACAGCAAACATGGGTGCACTTGAGTTTGCCAGAGCAATGCAGTGAAGTTTATATTATACTTATACTGACACCCAGTGGTTATACACCAGAACTGCAGGCGATGGGCTAAGGTATTGGATAAAACAGATTACCAAAGTTAGTGTGTGTGTGTATTATGTGACTCAACCAACGCCGTATTTGGAGCAGTAGAACGCTTTGCTGAAGTTGTCACAGTCACAGATGACCACCCTGCATCCCCACACATTGACCACATGTCCCAGTGTCCCCCCTTCTTATAGAACTTCTCATGGACCGCACCCATCTAACAGGAGGTGAGGAGAGGAGAGGAGAGGAGAGAAAGAGAGAGAAAGAGAGAGAAAGAGAGAGAGAGAGAAAGAGCAGCGAGAGAGAGAGAAAGAGAGAGAGGGAGAGAGAGAGAGAGAAAGAGAGAGAGAGAGAGAGAGAGAGAGAAAGAGGAATACAACAGTAAAATATGATGGATCAAACTGACCTTGTACACTAAAGAACAGAACTGTGTTTCTACAACATCCCTTACAGGTCACCAAATAATAGGCTTCTTTTCTATTTCACATTCGAAATGGCCAAATATGACCATTTGACTGTGTAAAATCTCCCTAGCAACACCTAACTTTGAGGGTGTCCAGGATGTAGCATCCTGCCTGGCCCATAGGACCAAACATGTTGAGTACCCTTCGGTCTGTGATCTCTCCGGGCTGACGCTTGGGAATGGGAGCATGCTGCAGGAGAGAACAGAGGAGAAAACCCACAGATGGAGAAGAGTCAGAATTAAAAACACACACAAGCACACACACACACACTTATACACACACACAGACACGTGCCAAGCTGAAACCCTAGTCCTTGGGAATGGAAGCAACATAACAGGGAGAAAGAGAAAGAAGACAAACAGATCAAATCATTATAATTTGTCTTGAGGGACAGGCTTACTTTTTTATCTGGGGAAAATCCTTATGTGCCACTGGCTAGGAGGTTCAGATGCAACCTTTCAGGATGACATTTAGAGAAAGGCAATCGAAACAAACAGCATGACAATCTCTTGAGAAAAAAATAAGAAAAACAACTGAATGAGCAGTGGCCATTTTTTATGTTGAGTTAGTGTCTGAACAGTGACAGCTAGATGTTGTTGTTTTTTTACTTAACTAGGCAAGTCAGTTAAGAACAAACTCTTATTTTCAATGACAGCCTAGGAACAGTGGGCCTTGTCCAGGGGTAGAACTACAGATTTTTACCTTGTCAGCTCGGGGATTTGATCCAGCAACTTTTCAGTTATTAGTCCAACACTCGAACCACTAGGCTACCTGCCACCCCCATTACTGCAGACCTGTCAGGTTGGATGAGAGCTATGTGAGGGAAGGGAGGGAGGGGAGGAGGGATTGAGAGAGGGAGGGAGAGAGAAAGAAAGAGAGAGAGAGAGACCTGTCAGAGTGGATGAGAGATCTGTGAGGGAAGGAGTGAGGGAGAAGCCATCCAAGCAAAGAGAAAGAGGCACTTTTCCTCTTGACTACACATCTGTCATGATATGACGAAATCAAATGAAAATGTTGTGCATTCTACCAGGAAATGGCTTGATCTTACTCTTTTTACGTGTGTATTGTATGATTTCACTTATGTTTTGGAGTGTCACTAAGTGGATTCACAGGAGCATTGCCTATATTCACTGGAGATTAACAACGGGAGGAACGCAGAGGAACTCATGGACCTGTTGGCACACCAATCCCCTTGCGAGAATGCAGGTACAATCATTCAGATGTATTCCCATTGGTTCACTGCATATTGTAGCCTGTATTTAAACCCTTGCAGAAGCAGCATGGAGGCAAAACGGCTCAGGGCGCCGATGAGGAAGGATCACAAATGAACATGGAGAAACTGGAAAGGGGGTGGAGCTCTGGCTGCATCATTGATGGAAAACATGGACTGGGAAGTCCACTGTTTTTTTTCTTTTTTCCACTGGACAGGACTCAAGTTATTTTAAAGAATGGATTTTGTTTTTTAAGGAATAGACTGTGGTTTATTGTAAATATATACTCAAAGACAATTGTGTGGCATTGTACTGCTCAACATTTCTTTGTTCCTCGGGCCTAACCCAGGGGAGGTGGAGAGGACAGAGCAGATTGAAAACCATGATCGGACTTCCCCACCACTTAAACTGGAGAAAGACCTTTTCTCTTTTTGTGGAACGAAATTCCACTTTAGCCCATTAGTAGGTGGCTTACATTTTTACCTATTTATTTGTGTTCAAAATAAATGTCCATACTTTTTGCTGAAATCACGCCTCTTTGTGTTTTATGATTAGTGTGGTTCCCAACTGCTCACGACAACCTTATACATTTAAGAGTCCTGGTCTCCAAACCTCCATCAGGTGGTGTAGTGGCAGGATTGTGACTACTGTATTTGGAACCCATGACCGTAACAATTAGTGAAATTGCAGAAGAAGCCCCAGGTAAGGTATGGCTGCACCATTTTCTATTGGAAAATTTTCTATTTTCTATTTCTATCAAAATTCCAAGGCTCAGATGTGCGCTATGAAGACTGGAAAGATCAAATTCAAGCCATGTTGCATGCCAAAAGTGGTCGGAAGCTCAGCGATGTGATTTCATCATGAGTGCATTGGAAGGAGAGGCCCGTAGAGAAATCTTCATTCTTAAAGAGGACGAACGAGCTACCCCTATACTAATTTTCCAATATTTGATATATCTACTGGTGCTTTACGTGCTCTGTTTTTTGATTGGAGACAGAAGCCTGAGGAGTCTGCACATTCATATGCCCTGCGCCTACGTGAGCTGGCGCAGTGCTTTCAAAACTGAGACCTACAGGACCACCGCCAAGCAGACAGACACACATAACCAGTATATCCTCGGCCTGCGAGAAAGGGCAGAAACTATGACCCCGACCATAACTTCCATCAGCTGCGCCGGGAGGCCCTGTACCTTGAGGAAGATGGGTGTGGCCAACATGAAGATGAACCAACCTGCGCAGTGGTTAGGGATCTTCCAAATAACCAAAACCTTATTCATGGGAAGAAGAGCTAAAAAGATAACCGCTGGCTGAGATGAAGGAGCAAATGGCAGACCTCAGCTGAAACATCTGGGAAAAGCTTTGAGGAACCAGGGTGAACTCCTTTCCAGTCATATTGCCACGCTACCACAATACATGGCCATACCACCCACCATGTACCAGGAGGTTGATAGTCTCTTAGGGACCATGCTGAAAACAGGACTAGTAAGGGAAGCACAAGCCCCAGGGACGCACCAAATGTCTTAGTCAGAAAGAAGAATGGAGAACTTCGATTTTGTGTTGATTATCAGAAAATGGAAAATGTAAACTCATAAAAGATGCCCAGCCGTTGCCCAGATTTGAGGAAGCACTGAGCACACTCACAAAAGCCAGTTACTATTCCACCCTAGATTTGGCCAGGTGGAAGTGACAGACCAATACCGTGAGAAAATGTATTTCTGAACCCTGCTTGGCCTTTAGGAGTTTGAACGCATGCCCTTTGGGTCGTGCAATGCCCCCGCAACCTTCCAAAGACTAAGGCAAAGCTGTTTGGGTAACTTCGTAGCAGAGTCCACTTTGGTCTACCTTGACGGTTTCATTGTGTATTTAGCAGACCTCGAAACACTTGACCTGGATATAGTGTTTGAAAGGCTGAAGAAATTTGGCTTGAAATTGCACTCTGACAAATGTACTTTGTTTCACAAACAGGTCAAGATCCTGGGACAAATTGTCAGTGGAGATTGAGTTGCCCCCGATCCAGAGAAGATTGCCATTGTCCAGAGCTGGCTGGGCTATCCCTCAGACAGTAAAAGAAGTGCAGTCTTTCCTCGGATTCGCTGGTTATTACAGTAGGCTCATACCTGGTTTTGCAAGCTTGGTCCGGCCACTCAATTGTCTCCTAGTCCCACTGTTCTTGAATTCTGAGTCTACCACCTTGATGGCGTTGTCCTCCAGATAGAAACAGATCTTACACGCAGTCGGTAGACCATAAGACTCTTAATCTCAGGGTCGTGGGTTCGCGCCCCACATTGAGCGCTCTGTTTTTTGGGGGCCAGTAACTGAAATGTTGATTGATCGAATCCCGAGCTGACAAGGTAAAAATATGTCTTTCTGCCCCTGAACAAGGCCGTCATTGTAAATAAGAATTTGTTCTTAACTGACTTGCCTAGTTAATTAAATAAAGGTTAAATAAAAAATGACGTGATACTTCTCCTCTCGCTTTCTGAGGCACAGCCTCCCAAAAGTACGCCTCGAAGCTCAGCGCCTGAGGGAGAGATGGTGAAAATATAGCAGTCTGTTTGTAGTCATCCTTCTTGACAACAATTAACCACAATGTGTATGCACTCCACAAAGATTCTTTGGAAAGCCCAAAACAGTTCCATGACAGACCTGCTTGTCAAAAGCCACCCATGACAGAGTGTCACTGCCCTCTCCTTTGGGGGAGACAAGAGTAGTTTGGTTGCGCCTTCTTGCCCAGCAGCAACTCCCCTTCAATGCCTGGCTTCCCTGAACCCACCATCATAGGGACTCCCTTTGGAACAGTCAAATTACTGGGACTTGTGGAATTTGTCTTTCCCCAACTGTAGGATAAGGAAGTCACAAGTGAGTCAAGAACAGACAACAGAGCCAATTGCAGGGGAATATTATGGCTTGTGGTAAGAGGATAAAGTCAGACAAGCAGGAATTCATAACATGCAAATTGCTGCCCTAATTTCCTCGCAACAAAAAGGAATGCACTATATAAGGCAATGCACTTGCACAATCTGTGGACGCAGCAAGTCGATATATAACGTTAGTTAGCGTAAGCTGTTTTTTCCGTTCGCTTCAATTCGCCAAGCATAGAGTATATATGGTCATTCAATAAACAAAATACAGTCAAATATAACCACTACAAAACGTACGTTTTTGATAAGAGAATTGCCAGGCAGCATCGGCAGCTCCATAGTGGCAGTATTTGGAATATAAATGTACTTTATACTTCGTCCAACTCGTGAGAACTCCTTCCGTCCTTCACCAGTTTCAGGTTGCCATGGAGCGTGCCGGTTATCCTCCGTTGCCCGGCAACGGTGCAGCGTCAGAATCTAGGGTTTCAGTTAAATTTTTTGCGACATTCTTCTCTGAAAATGGTAACACTGCACAGGAACATTTTGCAATATTGCAACAACATTTGGAAATAATATACAATTTCAATGACATAGTAACGATGACTTGAAAGATAAATACTTGCTCATTGAAGTAATTTAACTCAAATTGGAGGGCAGGAAAATATCTGCGCCCTAAACTCAAAGCACCGTAGGAAGTTTAGTTTATTAGGATCCCTATTAGCTACTGCACTCTGCACATGCAGCACCTACTCTTCCTGGAGTCCACATAACACATTCAAATACATGACAAAGTACATAACAGTAATAGACAAGAACAATATAAGATATTACACTAAATTAAATACATTAAGTAAAAAATAAGTGATATATAGGAAAGACACCAAGAGACAACAAAAATAGAATTTACACACTATACATACATATTCATATTCTTATATACAGTACAGGTAAATTAGATCTTTAGAAATAGTAGAGGCACTGTGATACAATGTTTTTTATCTGTTTTTTAAAGTTAAACTTGACACAGACATAGGCCTATTCTTTCATTTGAAAACAAGAAAGAAAGCCATGATTGTTGGTTGCATTTGGTCTTTTATATTAAGAATATATACACAAACTACAACAGCACTGTAATTCAATAACAAAGGTAAATTGCTTTCCTGTGAAAGAGAAAACACAAAAGAGGCTATATTACCTCCAAGCAAATATTGCACTGCTCGTAAAGGCAAAACAAAGATAGTCATGGTAATCCTAAATCAATAAATATAATGTGATTGAAGTATTAACTCAAACAATGAATGAAAATGGCATATGTTGTGCAAACATGTAGCACTGCATGACTTGGGTATACTTGCGGTGTAGGACTATATTGACCAGAAAACACTCCAAAGAACTAGACCCAAATGTAATCAATAAGTTCCCGCATTGCAGCCCAATTAGGTGTGTATGTGTACCAAGTGCAACAGTACACTGTGCATATACTGTACACATGCATGAAGTTCTGATAAAGACCACACAGTTGATCTCAATAAATACAGCATCAATCGCAGTGTTTTACATCTTCCTATCCTTTTTACATATGTACATACGTCAATCTCCAGCACCAGCTCAAAGCCACTGGAAGTGAGTATGTATCTATCTTTTCATATGATGAATATATGAATCAGAGTGAGCCAGGAACACTGGATCCCATCTACAGGGTTGCAACACCTGTGTGCTCTTATCGCATTTTGATTAATAACTGTTTTATTGACCAGCGTTTCCCACAGGACCCACTGGCTAGTTCCTTTTGGGTTGTACCCAATTGCCTTGAGTTGGGGGCTAAAGCCTAGCTAGAAACACGGTTTTGTTTATATGGTGGAGCAGCAGGATATCTTGATTCCAGTTTCTACCAGGTGGTGCTAAAACCATGCAATTACATGGTAGATAGACAGGTAGGTATTGTGAAACAGTACAGTAAGTACACATTATAGAGTATTTACAACTGAGCTACCTGTTTGCGGGTTGTGTAATTGGCTCATTTTGATATATTGTGCTGTGCATCTGTTCTTGTTGTTCCCACCACCTTTTTAAAAGGGCACTTTATTTCACAGCCACACCGCTCAAGTGATTCCTATATAAAACTGCAGGCCCCTGTTGTGTTCTTAGGATGCCAGCCCAAGCAAGAAGCCTCCGAAGAATCCACTGGTGACGATAATGTTTGTCTTCACAAACTCTGTGGACTGGGAGAGAGATAGAGATAAATAACGGTATTAAAATATAAGAAAAGTGCAATATCCTTTTAAGACAAATAACAAATCTGAATGCATATGGATAATTGATCCTTTGACTTAGTAGCCTAGTCTGTACAAGTAGGCAGAATTTGTATTATGTCAGTATGAATGTAGTTCAATTCACACTGCTTTGTCATGCACAAATCAAATCAAATCAAATGTTATTTGTCACATGCGCCGAATACAACAGGTGTAGGGTTACCTGGTCGATAAAAGAGTTGAGCTCTGGTACAGCCCTGTCGGCTTTCTTCTTCAGGTGCCTCTTGGCTTTGTTGACATCCTTCTCCACTCTCTTCCAGTCCACCTGCACATAGCCACTGTGGTTGGCTATCTGGAGAATAGAATAGAGATTTTTTATTTTCGGGACTATTAAAAAAACTAAGCAAAAATGCTATGTAAAATAATCTATGACAATAAGGATTTTAGCTAATAGTATTGTAGCTAAAGAGCAAGCTTCTCTTCGCAGTGGGTGACCAGCATGTGAAATAACTCATTTAGACTTGTATACTGTACATTAAAAACTTGTGTTGATTTCCTACCTGTAATAACAGGAATCCTCCACCCACAGCGGTGGCTGCAATCTTCCCCACCTTCTGGAAAAGATATCCTGCACACCTGGCAGCGAGAGACAATACAAAACTCAAATTAAACCCTATCCTGCATGTAGTACACTAAACAGGGCAATAGAATCCTCTCCAGAGGAAGCCTGTATTTCGATCATACCATGCATTAAAGTACAGTAGCATTGACCACCATGTGAGAGAGATATCAAATGATAAAGAACAGTCCTGAGGATGCTCCGTTGTATAACCAATATAGGCTACCTTGGCCTGCAGGACTTACCAGCCGCTCACACCACCCAGTGCTATTTGTGTGGCCACCGAATACTTCTCAGCCATAGGACCCGAATTGTTCCCACCAAATAGGCAGCCCCACCATTGTTGACGCCTGGCATATTGTGTCAGGTCGACCACCTCATATGTGTCCTCATTCTCTGGGTCTTGGGACGGGAGACACAAAGTAGAGCACTTTATGTACAAGAGGCGAACAATTGGCAGTAGCACAAGTATTAATATCTGTGCCATATTCCATTGGCAAGTCTGTTTCGTTTTCGTGAGAAACAGTATAAATGAAGTAACGTAAAACCATGGTGGAAGGAGAGGATTATGAGTCTAATTTCTTACAGGCACATCTTGGCATAATAATCCATTCGCGTATGTGGGGAAATAAAACGTCAAATTGCACAGTGTTATAACGTGGTAACAATGTTGCAACTTTAGCCATTCCTACTTATCTTGATATAATCTATGACGTTGATACATTGACACACACCGAGTGAGTGCGATCAGACCGAGAGAGTAGACCTAACAGTTTTTTTAGCGAGTAGGTCGCCACATATTTGACATATGTGGATATGATTTAATGCTATATAGCGTACATCTAAGATGGAAATATGGGTCCAAATATGAAAACATAAAGGTCGTTTTTGGTTTGAGAGCGACACTTACCCTCTTCACGATCCGCCATTTTGGAGTGTCTTGACTTGAATGTTGTTGACAAATGCTGTCACAGGCGTGATGGGATACATGGTTTGCATAGTTTGTCACACAGTCAAACAGAATTTCATGCATTTAAAAAATATCCCTCTAATTATTGATCTTATTAGAATGTATCAATACAGTTTAGAATTTAATGCAGCTTTCATAAATGTAGGTTGCCTCACAAATAAATAAAACTGACATATTAACAAATAAAATGTTTTACCCCCCCAAAAATGTATAGCTTACAAAATATACAACTGTACACAGTAAATGCAACAGCACAGAATAGGCTACTTCAGTCTGTTATTTTGGAGCAGGATTATAGCTATAATAGAGTCGGGTCTGTAGCCTTTGCAATAAATGACTTATTAATGTTTTAATGTTTAATGTTTTTTGTGTATTTCATATTAACATTCATCAGAGTGATTTATGGATAATATACCCTGTGGTACTATTGTATGGTATGTAATATGACAACTGTACAGTATGGCACTATGACAACTGGACTGGTATTCTGGGAGATTTTTTAGGATTACACATAATCTAACTCAATATCTCCAATATCTAAGAGCTCTTGAGCTTTATGTAACTAAGCCTATTCTATGACTTCATGGTCGGTTATTATTTCCTTTATATTGAAAAGACACAATCTGGAGTCTGTGTTTCATCCCTTTGGCAGCCCACCCATTTAATGGACAGATTTTAATTAGATAACTTTTGCACCTGGAGTTTATCTGTGTTTCTACAGTATATCTACAATGCTAAATGTTGTACTGTTGAATCTTGGGTAAAATAATTAGCAGATTTGGTAGGCCTATGCATATTGGGCTTGCTGCCTATGTGTTTGATAACCATTATGCTTCATTGAAACCAGGAGCTTAATTTGATCCCTTTCTTTTCCCCTCAAACTTCACTGCTTCCTGTTACAAGACGGCGACAGGTGGCCATCTATCTCTGCCACCATGACAGGGATGACAGATATACAGCCCAGCCAATTTGTGGCAGGAGGAGGGGGTGGGGGCATTCCAATCGAACTGGAAAGTGACCTCTGCTCTGAGTTATCAAGTCTGATGGACGAAGCCACATCGTCTGCAGGAGACAACAACAACAGCCAGCAGGATCAAGGCTCCCCATATACTTCATCCAATACCCAAATCTTCACCTTATGTCATTATGAGTTGAACATTGGTAACAACCCCAACTCTCCAAGGCCTGTTGTGTTGTGATGGGCATGTTTAGTCAGCTCCCATATGAGTACTCCAGCATCAGACCATTTAGAGAAGCTTCAAGTTTTACTGTTACGTGCACACGTACAGTGAAATGCCTTTCCTGCAAGTTCTAGTTTGGCATATGTCTGAAGATACAGCATCTTGCCTACAATGGCATTGGCATCTTGCAAAAATAAACACATTTGTCTATGCTAACACTTGTAACACTTAGCACTTATATACAGTACAAGTCAAAAGTTTTGACACACCTACTCATTCAAGGGTTTTTCTTTATTTGTACTATTTTCTACATTGTAGAATAATAGTGAAGACATCAAACTATGAAATAACACATGTGGAATCATGTAGTAACCAAAAAAGTGTTACACAAATCAAAATATATTTTATATTCTTCAAAGTAGCCACCCTTTGCCTTGATGACAGATTTTCAAACTCTTGGCATTCTCTGAAGCATTACATACTATACTTTTGTAAATCACAGACAGCATTGTTATAGCAAACAGTGATAACAAAGCAATCACATCAGATAAAATAGTAATAGCAACACTGTAGCATTCATGCATAATCCTTGGCAACCAACTGACCTGTACCCCTTCCCATCCGTTCTCTCCGGGATCCTTGCGACGTCCATACCCCCCATGTAGTTTCGATTTCAAATGGTCAAGGTAAGGGTTAACGTTAGGGTTAGGTAACTAGACTTTCCTAGTTAAAAAAATAAAAATAAAGGTAAGGGTTATGTTAAAAGTTTATAGTAAAGGTTAGGATTAGGGTTTAGTGTAGGGACGCCCCAAGGATCCCAAATTATCACTAACCATACTGGCAACATTTGAAAAGGACAGTTACCTTAACCAATAAGATACCTCAAAGTAGACCTACAAAAAAACGTAATACTAATCACAATACAACATGGGAAACCAATCGAAAGAAGCTGTGGAACTGCGTAAAGTTCAGGGTTTGTTATTCATGTGTGTGTGTGAGGAACGACACCCAAGAAAAAATGAAGTCACATGATAACACACGGATACATTCGTTGGTCACAGTGAAGCGAGGGCGTTTCTACGGTGGCGGCGTGCATTTGCCTATGTGACACAATTACAACAACTTTGAGCTGGTGTGGGGGGAAGTTTACTATATTACCAAATAACGTCCTATCGTAAAAAACCGGCATCAACTCTACTTCATCCATTATTTGGCAATTACATACATTTAGTATTTTGTGTACAATCATGCGATAAGGCTTTTTTTTTTTTTTGGACGGGTCTTGTTTTCCTTCAGGATTTGTCAATCACTCGGCTGAGCTAGCTACGTTTTCAGTCCTACAATACGGTGGTGTACTTTCGTTCTTGTTATATTTTTTGGTGTCGCCCGCTTCCCTGTTCCTTTTCTATGAAATCGTGCGGTGTGTCGCTCGACGCCGCTGCCGCTGGTGATGAGCAAAAGAAAATGGCGGCGGGAAAAGCGAATGAAATCGAATTGGACTTTCCGAAGCTAACAGCTCAGGAGAGAGACAGCTTGGTCGACATTGACAGGTTAGCGAATGAACAATGCATTTGCTTTCTTTGTCTACGTTTTTTTTTTTGTGTATTGAGTTTTCGTACATTAAAAGTCTTTTAAAACGACGTATATGTCCCAAGTAATACGGAACCGCCTGTGTTGTCCTCTGCTTGCAGTTCACTATTTGGATTTCAGAGGCTTCATGAAGATGGCGCCAGAACGAAGGCCTTGCTGTTAAAGGTATGTCACAGATAGGACCAGAGTCGCCCCTCCGCTGTCACTCCTGATTTGTGCATATCTGGAATAAGTGTCAGGGACCTGCTGGATATTTAACCACAATCCCTTTCCATTAACTAGAAGCCCAGGCGCACAAGTGGGTGGATATTACGTTAATGAATTCTCTTTCCAGTCAGTGTGAATTATAGTTGTATCTTGACAAAATGTGGAAAAGTGGCACCGGACATTTGTCCTGCAGCATTTAAACTTAACTAACGTTACAGGACAGTTGAGAAATGCATTGGGTGCGTAAACCTGATTACGGCGTCCACCCACGGTTCTCATAATGACACAAGTCACATTTAGATTATCGTAATTAATTTTAAGAGGATGCAACTGTAGGATGCAACTGCATGGGTCCTTTCCAAATTCTGATGCGCATTTAAACATGTTAGAATAACTGCCACATTTACTTTTCCTCAGCCAACAAGACCAGTAATGAACAGCAACATCACTAACCTATGTCAATCTACTATCCCCCATAGTAGAAAAGTTTACATTCTATTGGTCAGTTTTTCGTTATGTGCGAGAAAGAAATGGCCTATTCCAAACCGACTCAGGGACAGTTGTGGGAAGATGGATCTTAAATTCATACTACCAGTAGGCCTAGGCTACATCTGACAAAAATGTGACTGCAATGATGCTGATGCAACAGAACAGAATGTTGATAAAACTATTTTTCTTCTCATTATAAGCGAAGCAATGTGCACAAGGCAGTAGGCTACATACTAATGTTCGTTCCTTAAAGTGGAACTGATGGAGTTTTAAGTACTTTGCAGATATGAAACAGACAATCATCAGTCAAAAATATAAATTTCCCAGTTTATGCGACAAAACCAACTTTATAAGAGGTTTTAGTAATAGGTTCTGTTCTCCTCAACCTTCCATGACATTCACTAAGGTATTGTTGGCAGAATAGATGGATTTTATATATATATATATATATATATAAATAAATAAATAAATAAATAAATAAATAAATAAATAAATAAATAAAATAGATGGAAGCATTTCAATGCTTGATTAATATAATTCACCAATACATTTAATTCACCCACACTCTCACTCCAGTGTTTAATTGCTAAATTGTAATGACTTCGCCACTACGGCCTATTTATTGCCTTAACACCCTAAACTTACCTCATTTGCACACACTGTATATAGATTTTTTCTATTGTATTATTGACTGTGCGTTTGTTTATTCCATGTGTAACTGTGTTGTTGTTTGTGTCGCACTGCTTTGCTTTATCTTGGCCAGGTTGCAGTTGAAAATGAGAACTTGTTCTCAACTGGCCTACCTGGTTAAATAAAGGTGAAAAAATATATTTAAAAAAATAACATTTCTTGGTATTCCAAAAATATTGCTATCCGGTTGTAAATCACAGATGATCTGGTACATTGTTTGCTGCCTCCATTGGGATGCACTGTTTTAGTTTCAATGGCTCAATATAAAAAATACAAAAAAATTGAATAATGTAACTAAGGCTGGGATTGTCAATACAATCAAACTAGCAAAGATCACACGTCTGTCATAACGTGACTAATAGGCTAGCACATCTGTTTATGTAGCAAGCTAAAAACACAGAGTCTAACATTAGCTACATGTCATTGGAGGAGTGGGTGAGTGACACTTTTTCCCCTCATATTGTTTTTTGGTGGCTTTACTATACTCAGCTAGAGATGCAGATGTCATTTGGTTAGCTAGCAAGAACTTGAACAACTGTTATCCAGTTAGCATATCGCTTGCTTTCGGAAATTCACTCTCACTATCCACTCCTATTTCAAAGCACTCTCGTCTGAGTGTGCAAGAGCGCAGAATGACTGATGAATTTACGAAAGCGCAACACCCACTAAATATGACCGTCCGGGGTCAGTAAACGTAGGCAAAGAAAGTAATAGTTAGTCAAGAACGCTCAAGATAACATGTAAACAGCCTAACTAGCTCTGCTAGGGTGAGTAAAATGGTCAGAGTAAGGTGTTGTCTCATTTGTGTTTGGAAATACTGTAGCAAGTTAGCGTTGGGTGCTTGTTTGGGACAAGCATGTATTGTTGTCAGCCAAGCTGCAGAAGGACGAGTAGGCTACAATTCCCCATCGTTTCAGTGCAATTTTGAGGGTTTATGTAATGTTCCTTCGTTATATTTTAGCTCTTCTTTCTCTGTGTAGCATTAGTTGTTGATCTTTTTGTTGATATGCATGACTGAGGGAGAGAGAGCCTACCTTTTTCATGGTTGTTTGATCAATAGGACTGTGAAGTTCCCAAATGTAAGAGGACTCCCAAGTGGTATTTACATATTTGCAGAAATCCATTCATGTGTATTTTGTGGCTTTTGGCAAATGTGTTCTAATGATGTAAAGTCATGCTGTTGTTACTGCCTGTAAACACACAGTCTAGTTCAAAGTGAATGATGGCAGGCCTGTGTGGCAAATAAAGGTCTACTGTTGCTCTGATTGGCTATGGCTTCTAGTCCTGGATGAAACGGATGGTTTTATTTGCTTCAGTGTCTATTAATTGTCCAAACGCACGTCCACTTTCCCACTCTGTATTCTATAGCATTTTCACAAATTCCTTATTATATGTTAGGGGTGCACGATATATCGATGAACATATTGGAATCGGACAATATTTGCTAAAAATGCCAACATCGACCCGATGTCTAGTTTAACGGCGATGTGCAAAACCGATGTCAAAGCTGACGTGCATACCTATATAACGTAGGCACATGACGTAATGGCACCATATAAAATTTTGCGCTACACGTGCAACACAGCATTCCTAACCTAGCCCACAATGTCTGCTGTGTGGATCGAGCAGTCAACAAGTCGAGCAGTCATTTGAAAGAGTAAGAACATTTCAGTGAGACAACTCAAAGGCGAAATCCATTAACGCCAAGATAAAGGAATTCATTGCCCTTGACAATCAACCGTTCTCTGTCGTGGGTGATGTTGGCTTTTGCAAAATGTTAGAGTACCGGTACACACTACCAAGTGCGCTATTTTTCAAATGTTGCCCTACCGGAGTTACATAGTAATAGCATCACTGCTATTAGCTTCACGACTGATATTTGGACCAGCGATATCAGCCCCTATCACAGTGCGTGGTCAAGGATTTTGTACTGAGGAAAGTCGTATTGCATGCTCATGAATGTGCTGGTTGTCATACCGCTGCTGCAACTTGGAAACATCAACACACTAGCTAGCGCCATTCGAACAACTGACTCGAGAAATAAGCTCATCAACTGTGTCTGCAGCAGACGTGATACCCTCTGTCATGACATTGAAACGCCTGCTCAACAAGACTGCCGACACAGACTGTGAACAAGTTATTCGGTTGCTGCGGGGGGGGTGCAGAGCTGTTGGCCAGGGTAGCCAGGTGGAAAGCATGGCCAGCCATAGAAAAATGTTTATTGAAATTCTCGATTTTCGTGGATTTATCGATGGTGACAGTGTTTCCTAGCCTCAGTGCAGTGGGCAGCTGGGA
The DNA here is from genome assembly GCF_901001165.1 of Salmo trutta. NCBI lineage: Eukaryota > Metazoa > Chordata > Actinopteri > Salmoniformes > Salmonidae > Salmo > Salmo trutta. Next base: position 40,446,217 of record NC_042980.1, read on the forward strand.
GGAGGTGCTCTTTTTGTCCATGGACTTTACTGTGTCCCAAAACCTTTTATAATTTGTGCTATAGGATGCAAATCTATATTTTAATAAGCTAGCCTTTGCTTTCCTAACTGACTGTGTATATTGGTCCCTAACTTCCCTGAAAGGTTGCATATCGCGGGGGCTATTCGATGCTAATGCAGTACGCCACTGGATGTTTTTGTGCTGGTCAAGGGAAGGGAAGTCAAGTCTGGGGTGAACCAAGGGCTATATCTGTTCTTAGTTCTACATTTTTGGAATGGGGCATGCTTATTTAAGATCGTGAGGAAAGCACTTTTAAGGAATAACCAGGCATCCTCTACTGATGGGATGAGGTCAATATCCTTCCAGGATACCTGGGCCAGGTTGATTAGACAGGCCTGCTCGCTGACGTGTTTTAGGGAGCGTTTGACCGCAGATCCATTATTGACGCAGGCAATGAGGCAGTGATCGCTGAGATCCTGGTTGAAGACAGCAGAGGTGTATTTAGAGGGCAGGTTGGTCAGGATGATATCTATGAGGGTGGCCGTGTTTATGGATTTGGGGTTGTACCTGGTAGTTACCTTGATCATTTGTGTGAGATTGAGGGCATCTAGCTTAGATTGTAGAATGGCCGGGGTGTTAAGCATATCCCATATTTAGGTCACCTAAAAGTACGAACTCTGAAGATAAATGGGGGTCAATCAATTCGTATATGGAGTCCAGGGCACAACTGGGGCTGAGGGGGGTCTATAGCAAGCGGAAACAGTTAGAGACTTATTTCTGGAAAGGTGGATTTTTAGAAGTAGAAGCTCGAACTGTTTGGGCACAGACCTGGATATCATGACAGAACTCTGCAGACAATCTCTGCCGTAGATTGCGACCCGCCCCCTTTGGCAGTTCTATCTTGGTGGAAAATGTTGTAGTTGGATGGAAATTTCAGAATTTTTGGTGAGCTTCCTAAGCCAGGATTCAGACATGGCTAGGACATCAGGGTTGGCGGAGTGTGCTAAAGCAGTGAATAAAACAAACTTAGGGAGGAGGCTTCTGATGTTAACATGCATGAAACCATGGCTTTTATGGTTACAGAAGTCAACAAATGATAGTTCCTGGGGAATAGGTGTGGAACTGGGGGCTACAGGGCCTGGGTTAACCTCTACATCACCAGAGTAGGATAAGGGTATAGCTAAAGGCTATAAGGACTGGTTGTCTAGTGCGTTGGGAACAGAGAATACAAGGAGCAGATTTCTGGGCGTAGTAGAATAGATTCAGGGCATAATGTACAGACAAGGGTATGGTAGGATGTGAGTACAGTGGAGGTAAACCTAGGTTTTGAGTGATGAGAGGTTTAGTCTCCCCATACATGAGGTCTCCACATGTATGGGGAGTGGGACAAAAGAGCCATCTAAGGCAAGGTGAACGGGACTGAGGGCTCTACAGTAAAATATAACAATACGGACTAGCCGAGACAGCAGTAGACAAGGCATATTGACATTAGCGAGAAGCATAAAGCAGGCACAAGTGTTGATCGGGAGATCTAAGACGACAACGGTTAAATGATGACGAATGGGCAGAGCGGGTCTGTTAGGTACATACAGGACCTGAGTTCGAGGTTGGGGCCAACAGATAAACAAAATGAGGTACCATGTTATTGAAATAGTCCAGGGGGCATCAGCTGTGTAGCCGAGTGATCATAGTGTCCAATGAACAGCAATAGGTGAGTCAGGGAGCCGTTCAGTAGTCAGTACTACGCTAGGCGAGTGGGAGACACGGCGCTTAGAAAGCTAGTGGGCCGGGGCAAGAAGATAGGTCTTCGGCGGCATCGCGGAAAAAGCCTGTTGAGACCACGTCGGCAGACCAGTCGTGATGGATCGGCGGGACTCCGCGTCGACAACAAAGGGTCCAGGCCAATTGGGAAAAGAGCTATTGTAGCCCTAGAATTAGCTGGTATATGGCCCTAGCTCGTGGCTAGCTCAAGGATAACTGGTGCTTGCTTCGGGACAGAGGCGTTAGCTAACAGTAGCCACTCGGTAGCCACTCAGCTAGCTAGCTGCGATGATCCTGTGTAATGATCCAGAGCGGCAACAATCCGGTGATGTGGTAGGGAGAAGCAGTCCGATATGCTCTGGGTTGATATCGCGCTGTGCAGACTGGCATGTATTGTCTGAGTTAAAGCTGGCGGTGTCCTAGGTAAAACGTGAAGACCGCAAGCCGTGGCTAACAAAGACTAGTAGCTAGTTAGCTGGCTAGCTGCTGACGGAGGTTCCTGTTATATGGAATAAAAATAGCAGATCCGTACCACATTGGGTGAGGTGGGTTGCAGGATATTTAGTTCGTAGATAGAAAGTGAGATTAAAATGTATACAAGAAAAAATATCACATGGAATCTTGTAGTAACCAAAAAAGTGTTAAACAAATCACAATATATTTTTATATTTGAGGTTCTTCAAATAGCTACCCTTTGCCAAGAGTGGGCAAAGCAGTCATCAAGGCATTCTCTCAACCAGCTTCACCTGGAATGCTTTTCCAACAGTCTTGAAGGAGTTCCCACAAATGCTGAGCACTTCTTGGCTGCTTTTCAATCACTCTGCTGTCCGACTCATCCCAAACCATCTCAATTGGGTTGAGGTCGGGTGATTGTGGAGGCCAGGTCATCTGATGCAGCATTCCATCACTCTCCTTCTTTGTCAAATAGCCCTTTCACAGCCTGGAGGTGTGTTGGGTCATTGTCCTGTTGAGTGCCTCCCGAGTGCCTTAGACCAATGCACCACTAGGGAGGCCCCACAAATGATTTCATTTAGAATTGTTGCACAATGATTGGGCTTATGAATGCACGTTTTACTGCAGCAGCAACAGGAGCTGTAGCAGCAGCTCTCGCACTCTGACAGATTCTCTGCTTAAGCTAGGCTCTGTCTGTATGCCCTGCATGTGATAAATAATCATAGCGACTAACAAAAATACACGTCCCAATTTAATTCCACAAAATAATGTAAATTAACCCGGCCAAATGTATTTAAATTGACTGGTATTTTCACAAATGAATAGGCTAAAAATCATATTTCTTTGGGGCTTAAAGCTGGCTATTACCGGCTAACGGAAACCTCGGTTGACTATCATCAGTAGTGTTGTCACGATACCAGAATTTTGACTTCGATACCAGATTTAGTATCACGATACCGAAACGATACCGCGGCAGAAGCGTATTAGCTAATGTCACAGAATAATCACTGGGCATACTGATTTCCTATACTGTGTATTTTGTAGGCTATTTAAACATGTCATATTATAACGCTCACATGAGTGTAATGCGTGGAGGTATGTTTTCGTTAGAAACCATGCTCTTGGCATTTTCTGTCCTCTCGTTTGTTTCTCAAAAGTGGCTGTGTCAGCTGCAAGCGCAAGTAGCCTGGGTAGCTTACTGCTGCCCCATTGAGAAGACTCGGACAAATTACTAGACAGACTTGATCCTCTCAATCCGTGTATGACAGGAGACAGATTTGACAGAAGTCCCGAAAGTAACAAAAATGTCGGGTTCTAGTATCGAAAAAGTACTGATGTTTCAGTATACCGTGCAACACTAATCACCAGTCACCATGCACTTATACTATAACACAATTACATGGTAGCTAGCTACTTCATATTAAAGGGGCAATCATCAGTTACTATATCCCTTTTTGGACTTATAAAATAATTATATGATTCTTGAAGAATATAACTTAGAAACACCCCATGAGCTTAGTTCAACTGTCGTATCCCACCAGAACCCAAAATATAAGCTTGTTTTACTCTGTAAACAAAGAAAATGTAATCAAACACTACATAGTTAAAACTATAATTTTGATATCATGGATGGTCAGTCCTTGCATCCATAGCTCTCTCTATGAATTTGAGTGGTTAAGAGTTCTCCAGCCCCATCACTCAGCTTTCTACCAAACCAGGGGCGGGAGACAGCTTTGTTATTGTTTTTACGTAATTTACGTACAGGAATGCTTGCTAATAAGCAACAACACATTTTTTTGCAGTGTTGTTTTTCTGTGTTGGTGACAGACTTCATAGCTCAAATGTCCCATTCATATTGGAACTGTCCCATCATATAACCGTGTCAAGCTCAAATAAACTGCTGTTTGATCAGAGCTAGTCGTGGGGGAGGCGAGGCTGGTGGACTCCACACTTACTACTAGGTTACCTACAGACGCATGGCTGATGAAGGGCAGGCCTGGTACTTAATGGTCTACTGCTCCTGTTTGTCTGTTCTTTATATATTGAGTTTTTGTTCAGTAAAAGAGTGGCCCAATCACTGGCCACTTTAGTAAATGGATCACTAGTCACTTTAAACAATGCCACTTTAAATAATGCCACTTTAAATAATATTTACATATCTTACATCACTCATATCATATGTATATACTGCATTTTATACCATCTACTGCGCCTTGCCTATGCCGCTCGGCCATCGCTCATCCATATATTTATTTGTACATATTCTCATTCACCCGTTTAGATTTTTGTGTATAAGGTAGTTGTTTGGGAATTGTTAGATTACTTGTTAGATATTACTGCACTGTCGGAACTAGAAGCACAAGCATTTTGCTAAACTTGCATTAACATCTGCTAACCATGTGTATGTGACCAATGAAATTTGTTTTGACATTGAGGATACAGGGTTACTGAAAATTGAGAATCTGTTGAGCTGCCTAGAACTTGCCACGGTGTCCCTATCAGATTTTGCACTGGGAGCCAAATCAAGTAATCATCAATCAAAGTTGTTGGTTTCTCAGGCGCGTAAACTATCAGATTTTGAAATATGACAACACCATACATGGTGCTGATTTCCTGTGCCGTGTATTTTGTAGGTTAGTTCACTCACAGCCTAGTGTAGGTTTTTAGTGTTTATTTTTTTAGAGAGTGTTTGCATGGTAACATTGTTGGTTTATAAATGTTTTGCTTTTATATGTAGGCCTAGCTAGTTAGCTGGGAGTTAGTAGTAAGGCTACCACTTTCCTCATGGTTAATGGCAATTCAGTGTGTAATGATGACCAATCTGAAGCATTGTGACGTCTTGTAACACATCAAACAAAGAAACCACTCCATAGCATGACCCAAGACAAACCCACCGTGGGGTTCTGAGTCTGACCCACTATGTTGAAAACCATTGACCTAACTTCATCAACTTCAGAATGCAACACTGTAACACTACGTTAATATTAGCCCTTTAATATATATTTGATTGATTGAGTAATGACCCACCCTGTGAGGAGATGAAGGCGGGCCCGGCACCATGCAGGGCAGAGAGAGCTCTGCTGCTGGAGCTAAAGACATGTCACTTCATTTTTTATTTAACCTTTATTTAACTTGGCAAGTCAGTTAAGAACAAATTCTTATTTACAATGACGGCCTACCAAAAGGCAACAGGACTCCTGCGGGGACAGGGTCCTGGGATTAAAATAAATAAATACAATATAAATAGGATAAAACACACATCATAACGAGAGAGACAACACAACACTACAAAAAGAGAAACCGAAGGCAGCAACACAACATCATAACATGGTAGCAACATAACATGGTAGCAGCACAAAACATGGTACAAACATTATTGGGCAGGGACTTCGGACCACTTGGCATCCAGCCAGTACGCCACTACACTTTCCTTTTTTAAACCCTCCTCTCTTGGCACTTGGCAGGCTTTCAGCTGATAATTAAGGCATGAAAACAGAGTGTTAGCCAGCTCTGGACCTGCTCCAGAAAGGGGGAGAGAGTGGGGATGTAAAAGTGTTGCCCTGGATTGGAAGGCTTTGTTTGGTTACTGTACTGTGTGCACTAGTTCCTATTATAGAGGGAAACTGTCAACTGTTGTTTTTTCATATCAATGGATGGACAAACAGGATGGGAAAGCTTGATGTAGGCTACCCTTTTATTAGAGCATGTTTGGAGATACTATAGTAGCTTGCTTTGCTCGGACATTTCACAGACATTTGATTAGTTAACTTGGCGTTGTTAGTTTGGATTGTATCCAGATGTTGATACCGTTTCTGTACCATGTAGAGGTCGACCGATTTGTGATTTTTTTTTTCAACGCCGATACCGATTATTGGAGGCCCAAAAAAGCTGATGCCCGATTAATCGGCCGGTTATTATTTTTTTTATAATGACAATTACAACAATACTGAATGAACACTTATTTTAACTTAATATAGTACATCAATAAAATAAATTTAGCCTCAAATAAATAATGAAACATGTTCAATTTGGTTTAAATAATGCAAAACAAAGTGTTGGAGAAGAAAGTAAAAGTGCAATATGTGCCATGTAAGAAAGCTAATGTTTAAGTGCCTAGCTCAGAACATGGGAACATATGAAAGCTAGTGGTTCCTTTTAACATGAGTCTTCAATATTCCCAGGTAAGAAGTTTTAGGTTCTAGTTATTATATTATTCTAGGAATTATAGGACTATTTCTCTCTATACGATTTGTATTTCATATACGTTTGACTATTGGATGTTCTTATAGGCACTTTAGTATTGCCAGTGTAACAGTACAGCTTCCGTCCCTCTCCTCGCTCCTACCTGGGCTCAAACCAGGAACACATCGACAACAGCCACCCTCGAAGCAGCGTTACCTATGCAGAGGAAGGGAAAAAAACTACTCCAAGTCTCAGAGCGAGTGACGTTTGAAACGCTGTTAGCGTGCACCCGGCTAACTAGCTAGCCATTTCACATCGGTTACACAAGCCTAATCTCGGGAGTTGATAGGCTTGATGTCATAAACAGCACAATGCTTGAAGCATTGCGAAGAGCTGCTGGCAAACGCACGAAATTGCTGTTTGAATGAATGCTTACGAGCCTGCTGGTGCCTACCATCGCTCAGTCAGACTGCTCTATCAAATCATAGACTTAATTATAACATAACACACAGAAATATGAGCCTTTGGTCATTAAAATGGTCGAATCCGGAAACTATAATTTCCAAAATAAAACGTTTATTCTTTCAGGGAAATACGGAACCGTTCCGTATTTTATCTAACGGATGGCATCCCGAAGTCTAAATATTGCTGTTACGTTGTACAACCTTCAATGTTATGTTATAATTAATTTGTTAGGAATACATGGACTTCACACAGTTCGCAATGAGCCAGGCGGCCCAAACTGCTGCATATACCCTGACTGCTTGCATGGAACGCAAGAGAAGTGACACAATTTCTCTAGTTATAAGAAATTCATGTTAGCAGGCAATATTAACTAAATATGCAGGTTTAAAAGGCATTGACGTTTATGGTTAGGTACATTGGTGCAACGACAGTGCTTTTTTCGTAAATGCGCTTGTTAAATCATCACCCGTTTGTCGAAGTAGGCTGTGATTCGATGAGAAATTAACAGGCACCGCATCGATTATATGCAACGCAGGACACGTTAGATAACTACACATGGTTGATGATATTACTAGTTTAACTAGTGATTATGTTAAGATTGATAGTTTTTTATAAGATAAGTTTAATGCTAGCTAGCAACTTACCTTGGCTTCTTGCTGCCCTCGCGTAACAGGTCGTCAACCTGCCACGCAGGCTCGTCGTGGAGTGCAATGTAAGGCAGGTGGTTAGAGCATTGGACAAATAACCGGAAGGTTGCAAAAATGAATCCCCGAGCTGACAAGGTAAAAATCTGTCGTTCTGCCCCTGAACAAGGCAGTTAACCCACCGTTCCTAGGCCGTCATTGAAAATAAGAATGTGTTCTTAACTGACTTGCCTAGTTAAATAAAGGTGTAGAAATGTAACATTTTTTTTAAAATCGGCAAATCGGTGTTCATTAATGCCGATTGTTATGAAAACTTGAAATCGGCCCTAATTAATCGGCCATTCCGATTAATCGTTCGACCTGTAGGACCATGGTAGGACCATGGTAGGACCATGTATATGGTAGTACTGAATGTGCGCGTGAGGTGCGATTTATAAAAAATAAAAAAGGCACAAAAAAAAACTTGTGTGTATGTACAGTTGAAGTCGGAAGTTTACATACACTTAGGTTGGAGTCATTAAAGCTTAAACTGTTCCACAAATTTCTTGTTAACAAATTTCTTGTTTCTTGTTAACAAACTATACTTTGTGCATGACAGAACACATTTTTCTAACAATTTCACTTATAATTCACTGTATCACAATTCCAGTGGGTCAGAAGTTTACATACACTAAGTTGACTGTGCCTTTAAACAGCTTGGAAAATTCCAGATGTCGGGGCTTTAGAAGCTTCGGATAGGCTAATTGACATAATTTGAGTCAATTGGATGTGTACCTGTGGATGTATTTCAAGGCCTACCTTCAAACTCAGTGCCACTTTGCTTGACATCATGGGAAATTCAAAAGAAATCAGCCAAGACCTCAGAAAAACAATGGTAAACCTCCACATGTCTGGTTCATCCTTGGGAGCAATTTCCAAACGCCTGAAGGTACCACGTTCATCTGTACAAACAATAGTACGCAAGTATAAACATCATGAGACCACGCAGCCATCATACCGCTCAGGAAGTAGACGCGTTCTGTCTCCTAGAGATGAACGTACTTTGGTGCGAAAAGTGCGAATCAATCCCAGAACAACAGCAAATGACATTGTGAAGATGCTGGAGGAAACGGGTACAAAAGTATCTATATCCACAGTAAAACGAGTCCTATATGGATATAACCTGAAAGGCCACTCAGCAAGGAAGAAGCCACTGCTCCAAAACCACCATAAAAATCCAGACTACGGGTTGCAACTGCACATGGGGACAAAGATTGTACTTTTTTGATAAATGTCCTCTGGTCTGATGAAAAAAATAAATAATTGGAACTGTTTGGCCATAATGACCATCATTATGTTTGGAGGAGAAAGGGGAAGGAATGCAAGCCAAAAAACACCATCCCAAACGTGAGGACGGGGGTGGCAGCATCATGTTGTGGGGGTGCTTTGCTGCAGGAGGGACTGGTGCACTTCACAAAATAGATGGCATTAAGAGGGAGGAAAATTATGTGGATATATTGAAGCAACATCTCAAGACCTCAGTCAGGAAGTTAAAGCTTGGTCGCGAATGGGTCTTCCAAATGGACAATGACCCCAAGCATACTTCCAAAGTTGTGGCAAATTGGCTTAAGAACAAGAAAGTCAAGGTATTGGAGTGGCCATCACAAAGCCCTGACCTCAATCCCATAGAAAATTTGTAGGCAGAACTGAAAAGCGTGTGCGAGTAAGGAGGCCTACAAACCTGACTCAGTTACACCAGCTCTGTCTGGAGGAATGGGCCAAAATTCACCCAACTTATTGTGGGAAGCTTGTGGAAGGCTACCCAAAACGTTTGACCCAAATTAAACAATTTTGAGGCAATGCTACCAAATACTAATTGAGTGTGTGTAAACTTCTGACCCACTGGGAATGTGATGAAAGAAATAAAAGCTGAAATAAATCATTCTCTTTACTCTTATTCTGACATTTCACATTGTTAAAATATTGCCAAGAATCTGAAGGTCTCGTACAATGCTGTGGACTACTCCCTTCACAGAACAGCGCACACTGTCGTAACCAGAATAGAAAGATGAGTGGGAGGCCCCGGTGCACAACTGAGCAAGAGGACAACTACATTAGAGTCTAGTTTGAGAAACGGATGCCTCACAAGTCCTCAACTGGCAGCTTCATTAAATAGTACCCGCAGAACACCAGCCTCAACGTTAACAGTGAGGAGGCGACTCCGGGATGCTGACCTTCTAGGCAGAGTTCCTCTGTCCAGTGTCTGTGTTCTTTTGCCCATCTTAATCTTTTTATTTTTATTGACTGGTCTGATATATGGCTTTTTCTTTGCAACTCTGCCTAGAAGGCCAGCATCCCGGGGTCATCTCTTCACTGTTGACGTTGAGACTGGGTTTTTGCGGGTCAGAATCAGAATCTCCACAAAAGGGCTTTATTACAGACAGAACTACCCCCCCTCAGATGATCCCGCAGGTGAAAAAGCCAGATGTGACAGTCCTGGGCTGGCGTGGTTACACGTGGTCTGTAGGCCTGTTGGATGTACTGCCAAATTCTCTAAAACGATGTTAGAGGCGGCTTATGGTAGAGAAATTAATATTCAATTTGCTGGCAACAGCTCTGTTGGACATAACTGCAGTTGTGTGGCAAAACTGCACATTTTAGTGGCCTTCTATTGTCCCCAGCACAAGTTGCACCAGTGTAGTGATCATGCTGTTTAATCAGCTTCCTGATATGCCACACTTGACCTGTCAGGTAGAGGGATTATCTTTGCGAAATGCTCACTAACAGAGACGTAAACAAATTTGTGCAAAAAAATTTAGATTAAAAAGCTTTTTGTGCATATGGACATTTCTGGGATCTTTTATTTCAGCTCATGTGACATGGGACCAACACTCGACTTGTAATGTTTATATTTTCGTTTCCTGAGTCATGTTTGTGCCTGTGAGATTAGAGTCCGACAAGTAGAATCTTCTCTTCCCTTGCAGTTGAAACTCAAACAGAAAATCAACGAAGGTTGTGATCAAAACATTGTAAATAACCAAGAAACACAAGGACAAAGTTTCACTTTGGTAGACTTTTGCTTCAAGTCAATTAGACTAACTTTTATAAAAGGGCTTATAAAAATGAATCTTTCACTCAGCTCTTTGTGTGCACAGCCCCCATCCAGGAAGTGTTGCAGCGCCAGGTGGAATAGACTATTTAGGATTCGTAGTTTCACTTTCATTTACCAGCTATAAAATAAAATGTCGGAAATACTTAAAACCGCCACTGCAGCTTTTATTTGACTATAAATGGGATCATACTTGACTTTTTTTTCATTCAGGAAATGCTCAGTGTGGAGCCCTGAACACCCGCCAACGTGGCTGGTGAATAGATATCTCACCCGCCAATGCCAAAATCAACCCGCAGGCTGATTAATTTTAGACCCTGCACATCGACTCTGTACTGGTTCACCGTGTATATAACCAAGTTATCACACACTGTGCATTTTATAAATTTTTATTATAACAGTACGTGTTTCACTGTTCTATTAAATAAATATATTTTAAGTATCATTTTCTCTCTTTTCTTTCTCTCTGCATTGTTGGGAAGGGCCTGTAAGTAAGCATTTCACTGTTAGTCCACACCTGCTTTCCGAAGTATGTAAAATTAGATTTAAGGTACCTTCGCCTGCTTGCCTGAAAGTATTTTTTTACCCTGCAATAGAATTCAAGCATGTCGAGGAAGTTTGAACGTTTCTGTGGGACCATACTTCATCCCATTGTTTCCCATTCTCTGTTCTTCATTAGGCTGGCTTCTCATGCTATGGAGCCTAGCTGCAGTGCCTGATTGGACAGCTGGCTCTCTTCCTCTGGCAGCTCAGGACAGAGCCCTGTACCCAGGGGTGTATGGGAAATATTGCCCACATAGGGTGGTGAAATAGTCCTCTGGAATGGTGTGTTATTTTGGGGGAAAGTGGTAACTCTGGAGTGGTGTGTTACTTTGGGGGAAATGGGGTGACTGGAATGCCGTGTTATTTGGAGGGGAAAAAGGGGTGACCTGAAATGGTGTGTTATTTGGGGGGGGTGACATTTGTCTGGTTCATATCAGCCACTGTCTGCTTCAGTCAGGTCTCGAGTGATCCTGTAGCACAGTGTCTGGGATGTCTGTGTCTGGCTGGCTACATCTCAATGGATGAGACAGCGCTGTGGAGTGACGATTGAGACTACGCTGTCTGTGTGTCTCTGTCTCCCCTCAGGACTGCACTGACCTCTCTCCTCTCTTTCACTTCTCTTTTTCTCTCTCCTCTTTCCACTCACTCACTCACTCACTCACTCACTCACTCACTCACTCACTCACTCTGTCTGTCTGTCTGAAACCTTTGGCTGCCTGACTGACTCAGATCCCCCTCCTAGTCAGTACAGCTCTACAGTGTCACCTGCTCTACATTGTGTGTCAAATGAAGACATGACCACCGCTTTACCCTGGTTCCTGGAATGCCATTGCTCCTGCACTGTGATAACAGGCCTAACAAATGCAAATGTCGTTTTGATATCAAGTTGGAGGATTTGAAGTTGCTCGACCGAACTGCCCCCTTTTCTCTCTCTGAGTGGCTAGACTATATCCCGGCCACTGGTCCTGGTGATATACAGCTGGGCTGCACATACTTTTAATTCAGCCAGTGAATCGCCATCCTCCAGCTCACTGCCTGTTTCCAGGTGCTGCTCTCTCATTTGGCCCTCAGCCAAACTGGGTAGTCACACCTCCCTCTTTGAAAGTCTGTGGTGGTGGTTTGTGTGGCTGTTATTTACATTTTGCCAGGCTATAACCCCAACTTTGGCATGGGAGCCTTGGCTTGTCACCTTGCCAAATGACTTGGGCGGTGAAAGCCTTGCAATGCACCCTCCCACTGAAAGGTCACCTGTGTGTCTGGGGCGACCTGCCATAAACCTGTATCTATTTTTATGAGAGGTACAGCGATATGGTTCAGTGATGATCAAGTTATTTGAGGGACTTGTAGTTGCTGTTTTGTAACACATTAGATGGCTGTTATTGATTTCATATGTTGGATATTTTTTGCCATTAGACAGACCGTAACCAACATGGATAGTTTTTAGGAAACATAGGCCTATAAGCTTTAACTGATTTAGTGTGGACTTCTAAAAGTTGGGGCCTTCTTTAGACCACCATTTTTAATACGGGGTGTTGAAATGATTTCCCTCTTTCCCCTCTCCCCCTCTCTCTGCAGGCTGTAAGCTGCTATGACTCTGCCATCCTGAAGTCAGAAGGGAAAGTAGAGCCAGAGATGTTCTGCCAGCTGGGCCACTTCAATCTTCTCCTGGAGGACTATCCAAAAGGTGATCAAACATATATGCGTGCGTGCGCACACACACAGTCTACACCAGATCACATCCTTCATTTAGTAATAACAATGCTTTTGAAATATGTTTGGCAGAATGTAGGATTTCGGTGTTGGGCTTTGTCCTTTAAAGTAGCAGCAGCTGCCAGACAGACTACACGTCATCCCTCTTATTCTTCCCAAACCCTGTAAAAGGTGTCTGGGAAATTACAAACAATAGTAGGCAGTTATGTTGGTGTGTGGAATGCTCTGCTGTCTCTGTTGTCACACGGATAGTCTGAGTTCCTTCACTTGTCTGCCGTTATGTAATTCCGCTGCCATTGTTTGCGGATGGCTCTGGGCTTTATATGACTACAAGTCTGGAGGAGTTTCTTGAAGAAATGCAGTTTGTGTGCGTTTTCATGCTTGAGTGTTTTTTAAGTTCGAAGAGCTGTTTGTTATACTTTGGGTTTTATTTGGCCTGTATTGCTGATGAGGTAGTGGATTGTGTGTTGAGTGGATGAAGATGATGTAATGTAGGCTAATTGTTACAGCATTGTTTTGATCTGTTCACTAACTGGTCTCTCCTCTCAGCATTATCTGCATATCAGAGGTACTACAGTTTACAGTCGGACTACTGGAAGGTGAGTGGCTACTTTCTGAAACACCATGTATCCAAGTAGGTCTAGCTGTCGACTTCTACTTTCCGAAACACCATGTATCCAAGTAGGTCTAGCTGTCGACTGATACTTTCTGAAACACCATGTATCCAAGTAGATCTAGCTGTCGAATGCTACTTTCTGAAACACCATGTATCCAAGTAGGTCTAGCTGTCGACTGCTACTTTCTGAAACACCATGTATCCAAGTAGGTCTAGCTGTCGAATGCTACTTTCTGAAACACCATGTATCCAAGTAGGTCTAGCTGTCGACTACTACTTTCTGAAACACCATGAATCCAAGTAGGTCTAGCTGTCGACTGATACTTTCTGAAACACCATGAATCCAAGTAGGTCTAGCTGTCGAATGCTACTTTCTGAAACACCATGAATCCAAGTAGGTCTAGCTGTCGACTGATACTTTCTGAAACACCATGAATCCAAGTAGGTCTAGCTGTCGACTGATACTTTCTGAAACACCATGAATCCAAGTAGGTCTAGCTGTCGACTGCTACTTTCTGAAACACCATGAATCCAAGTAGGTCTAGCTGTCGACTGCTACTTTCTGAAACACCATGAATCCAAGTAGGTCTAGCTGTCGACTGCTACTTTCTGAAACACCATGTATCCAAGTAGGTCTAGCTGTCGACTGCTACTTTCTGAAACACCATGTATCCAAGTAGGTCTAGCTGTCGACTGCTACTTTCTGAAACACCATGTATCCAAGTAGGTCTAGCTGTTGACCCCTTGTTGTCTTGGCATTTAACTGCATACAACCACCTTGACGATGACAGTCTGTTCATAAAGGAACGGTGTTAGACTAGGGAAGCTGTTCTCCAGTGTCTGGGTCATATTCAGTCGGCCGTTTGACCCGGCCAGGCCAGCCACCAGCTCTTATCATGCGGTGTGTCCTCTCCCTGCCCAGTGTGTGTGGATAAGAGGAGGATGGATGTTGGTTCCAGTCTGCCGTGGTGCCCATTGGCGTGTGAGTGGAGATAAGGTGTTGGGGATGTGACCATGATGGGGACAGACAGCGTTGTGTTTCTGCCCCTGTTCACTGCTGGGGAAGTGTTTGATGATCTCTCCCGGGCTGCGGTTCGTGCCTGGGAGAAAGGGCTATGGCTTTAGACTGGAGTAAGGAAGGGCTACCTGGGACTGGGCAGAGCGCTGAAGCTGGGGTGTAGGGTTGGAGATTGATTGAGGATCTCTAGACTGAGCATCAGGTTGGGCTTTGGACTAGGGGCTGGGTGTAGGGTTGGAGATTGATTGAGGATCTCTGGACTGAGCATCAGGTTGGGCTTTGGACTAGGGGCTGGGTGTAGGGTTGGAGATTGATTGAGGATCTCTGGACTGAGCATCAGGTTGGGCTTTGGACTAGGGGCTGGGTGTAGGGTTGGAGATTGAGTGTGAGACTGTTGGCGAGGAGCCAGGTCTGGGGTAGAGGACTTGACTGGGAGGAGCAGGGAGGTAGGCTATACTCCCTGAGTCTGTGGAAGAAATGGTCAAAACATTGACTGAACTTGACTGAGTCTGTCTGTCTCATGGGATACGTGAGGTGAATGTGAAGGGTAGGCTGCCAGGCTGTCAGAAACGTTCTTACTCAGACTCACGCATCCTCTCTCACATCGTCGAACTCTGGGGACCGATGCGTATCGATTAATTATTACTGGTGTTGCATGGTATACTGAAACTTCTGTACTTTTTCCCATATTAGAACCTGAAAAAACGGTTTGGTACTAAAATGTTTGTTGCTTTCGGTACTTCTCTCATGTGTCTCAAGTCGTCTACTGACTGAGAGAGTATCAAGTCTGTCAGTGCAGCCGATGTCCCCTTGTCGTCTGCTCCACTTACTCATTGCTAGTTGTAGCGGCTAGAGTCTGTCTGTCCTGAGGAACCACTGCACTCACTGGGAGTCTGGGCTGCATCAATTATGCTGCACAGAAGTTCAACTCTAATGCATGTAGAATTGTTGAAAATATTTAATTACTCTTCGCAAAACAATGTCCATTATATAACTTGATTCATTCACTTCATCTCCCCCGCTTCACCTCTTTCCCAGTCAAGATCATCTTAGCTCGAGCCTCGCTGTCTGTCTGTGTCTGTGTCTGAGATGTCATGGGTCTTAAAGAGACAGCACAGACTTTTATAAAATAACAGATTGCTTCTTCTATGCAGATGTTGTTGATCAATAAAATAAGTCCCAAATGGAAGGGAAACAGTTTGTCAAATTGACTGTGATTTATATAATTGATTCATTAATGCATACATTCAAATCTAAAAACGGCCATGCTGTCTGTCTGATCCGCTCTCCTCCTAACTCCTCAGCCATGCTGTCTGTTTCATCCTCTCTCCTCCTAACTCCTCAGCCATGCTGTCTGTCTGATCCTCTCTCCTTCTAACTCCTCAGTCATGCTGTCTGATCCTAACTCCTCAGCCATGCTGTCTGTCTGATCCGCTCTCCTCCTAACTCCTCAGCCATGCTGTCTGTCTGATCCTCTCCTCTCACCTCCAAAAAAATATAATTGTTATTAAGAACATTTATATCTGATTGGTGTTGAAAATTACATTTGTTTTCTGGTTGATTGGTATGTCTGTATGAGTAGGAGGTTCTGTGGTTAGAGGCTTTCGGTTGTGACTGATACCGGTACTATAGTGTCATGTGAAACTATGGCACAATGGTAACCTCTGAAAGGTGAATTACTGGGACACAATGGTAACCTCTGAAAGGTGAATTACTGGGACACAATGGTAACCTCTGAATTTCACTCTTTGGAAATGAACTGCAGTATGTATTTAGGCCTCTACTCTACCATTGCCTTTATGGGCATAGAATGCACTTTAATCCTGAGAGGGAGGAGGAGCTACTCTTTTTTGGCTAGGCCAACTAAACACTTTCCATTTAGATGACTCAGTCAGGACTGTATGTTAGTAATATCAATCCCTCCAGGATTGCATTATCATTTTTTGTGGGCAAAATCAACAATTCCCTTCATATTAGGCTATGCTAGGGCCTGCAAACTTCACTAATCACGACACTATTTCCTCATAAAACAGTCAAATCATCTCCAAGATCTTTGCATATTGTAATGCAAAAATGTCAGAATAGTGCACTGTGAAGTCAAGTGTCCCCCCCTCCCCTCCCCTGCAAATATCACACCAAAATCCCAGCTAAATCCTAGAGGGACTGTGAAGTGTCCTGTTTTGTTGAAACTTGACTGAGTAATCAGCGCTGTTCAGACATTTTATTTTTGTAATAATTTTTTTACCAATGCTGTTTGAGAAATAGACTAAATGTTCCTGCCACTAATGTTTTTTCTCCCTCTCTCAAGAATGCTGGCTTTTTATATGGCCTTGGTTTGGTCTACTTCCATTACAACACATTTCACTGGTAAGTACACATTCACAGTATATTCATTTGGACTGTAGTGCGTTTTTATTAGCTAGAGACCTGAGATCTGGATTTGCCTGGCCTTGTGGGCCTGTGTAGTGATACACAGGCTATATAGTACATTACATTTGTGTAGCTATTGTATGTTCCTTACTGTGTGTATGTTGTGTTTTCATTGAACCCTTACCTGACTGGTGGGATTGACTATTGAGTAGTCAATTATGCTTCTTTCATTCTATAAACTCATAGTTTAAATTCAAATAACATTTTATTGGTCATATACACGTGGTTAGCAGATGTTTAGCAAAATGCTTGTGCTTCTAGTTCTGACAGTAATATCTAACAAGTAATCTAACAATTCCCCAACAACTACCTAATACACACAAATCTAAAGGGGTGAATGAGAATATGTACATGTAAGTATATGGATGAGCGATGGCTGAGCGGCATAGGCAAGGTGCAGTAGATGGTATAAAATACAGTATATACATGTGATATGAGTAATGTAAACATTATTAAAGTGCCATTATTTAAAGTGACTAGTGATCCATTTATTAAAGTGTCCTGTGATTGGGTCTCAATGTAGGTAGCAGCCTCTGTGAGTTAGGCTGCTAAACAGCAATCACTAATGGCCTTGAGATAGAAGCTGTTTTTCAATCTCTCTGTAAATTCTGTTTATCAGTGCTGCCATTGGTTTGTATGACACTTGTTTTTCTAAGAATGTTGATATTTACTGCCACTGTCAATTGTAGGTCAGACAGCCCAGAATACTACTTACAGCAAATATAGAAGATTTGATATGCAGCAAGACTAGAGCCTGTGCGTTTCAGGAGGGGGGGGTTGGAATGAGGAAGTTAGGCAGCTGACAGTTCAGGGAAAGGAAATCCTTTTACGTTCATACACTCGAGCTTAAGTTACGGTCATGAAAAGGTTAAAGCGTGGGGAGAGGGCGTAGTGTAATATGCTGTCTTAAACTCTTGTCCGCAGTAATGCTAGTTATGTGTTGGGGGTGCGACCAGTCTCAACGTCAACAGTGAAGAGGCGATTCTGGGACGCTGGCCTTCTAGGCAGAGTTCCACTGTCCGGTGGCTGTGTTCTTTTGCCCGTCTTATTCTTTTATTGGCCAGTCTGAGATATTTCTTTTTCTTTGCAACTCTGCCTATAAGGCCAGCGTCCCGGAGTCGCCTCTTCACTGTTGACGTTGAGACTGGTCTTCTGCGGGTACTATTTAATGAAGCTGCCAGTTGAGGACTTGTGAGGCATCTGTTTCTCAAACTAGACACTCTAATGTACTTGTCCTGTAATCGAATCCACAAATGCTGATGCTCCAGATACTCAACTAGTCTAAAGAAGGCCAGTTTTATTGCTTCTTTAAATCAACACAACAGTGTTCAGCTGTGCTAACATAATTGCAAAAGGATTTTCTAATGATCAATTAGCCTTTTAAAATGATAAACTTGGATTAGCTAAAACAACGTGCCATTGGATCACAAGTGATGGATGCTGATAATGGGCCTTTGTACGCCTATGTAGATATTCCATTGAAAACCAGCCGTTTCCAGCTACAATAGTCATTTACAACATTAACAATGTTATTTTAATGGACAACATTTTTTGCTTTTCTTTCAAAAACAAGACTATTTCTAAGTGACCACAAACTTTTGAACAGTAGTTTGTATATAAGGCTTATGAGAAGGGGGGGAGACGAATAGAATATGACGTTAATCTAAACTGGAGGGGGAAATGATTGTCTAAACAAACACCCAACAATGATAGTGAATATGCACAGTGCCTCACTCACCGGGAATATGGCCGATGCTTTCCACTGGCGCCAATAAGATAGGCTATAGGCCTACTGTTGTTAGCTCAATTAAGTTGAGAATTTTGATAATTAAAAAGCGGATTTGTTTTAAAAAAAATTGTGTTCTCTTTACAGCAAGAGCCATTTGCTTTCCAAACGTATGTTTTCCCGCAATTACATGTTTTAAATATTGCAGTATGCCTGGCTGGGCCTCTACTTTTCGCTGACAGTTGCAACTCAACAATCGTCTATTTGGTATAACTCACGCGCGTTGCCCAAATTACATGCGCTGCCTGCCTTTCCTTCCAACTGTAGGCAATGCGGTTTAAAACAAGCTAACGATCCTCTGTGTTCAAATCATGCTTTAGTGGCCTATTTTGAATGATTGTATTTATTTCTGTATAGACAGAAGTAGGCTATATAATTACTAGGGGAAAGCTTCCCCTAACCTTATGGACACGCCGCCTATGAGCCTATGTCAATCTACTATTCCCCCATAGTAGAAAAGTTGACCTATTCAATTGGTCAACTTGTCGAGAAAGAAATAACCCAAACAGACTCTAGGACAGTTGTGTGGCGATAGATCCCAAATTCATACAACCAGTAGGTCTAGACGACATAAAAAAATAAAATACTTAAAAAGCAATGAATCTGATCAGAACATTTAGCTTAAAATGTTGATAAACTATAATTTCTTAAAATGATTAGCGCACAAGGCTGTAGGCTAGGCACAAATGTGCCTTTGGCTACTGGACGATGAAAGGAAGTTGAAAACCAATAGAAATAGGCTACTGGTTTCAAAGGCTTTTGGAAGTCTTTATAAAATAATTGCCTCCGGATATGGTCACATTTTTGCCTAAGCTACTTTGAAGCGAGGTAAAAAATGCCTCGTAGTGAAACGTTCAAGTAAAAATAAAATGAAGTAGCTATACGTTTTAAAAATGCCTACAGCCTCCAGCTCCTAAGCATTTGAATGGCGAATGAGAAGCACAATTTTTAATCATGGCCCCAAAACTTTTTTTAACACACGATTGCATTTAGAATTGTTGCGCTATGATTGGGCTTATAAAAGCGTTGTCTGGCGGTTTTTCCGTTCTGTCTGTATGCTGTGTGCATGTGATAAATAAGATGCATAACGAATACACATCAATTCAGTTCCTTTAAATTATGCAAATGAAGCCATAGACCGATTTACATCAACTGGTATTTCCGTCGATGAATAGGCTAAAAAGCATTATTTCGCAATGGGATATTATTTTTCTCCCGGACAATTTTATTTACACACAGAGCACTCTGCATTGAGGTGCTCTGTGTGTGGAATCCAGTGTTCAGTCTTCGTTGTCTGTCTCAGCCAGGTAACCAGTTACCAGACCCTGCTGTGTTGTTAACAGTACTGTCTCTCGGTCTCTTCACATGCTTACCTCACTGTTTTCTACCACTACCCAAGCCTGTAAAGTGTATGGGACGAGTGACTACCACAGATGCCACTATAACCAAATAAGCCTAACTAAATATTTTTAAATCACAAAATAAAAATTACACCAGAAGCTTACGAACTAAATACTCTCCCTCCCCATATACCTATTATATGGAATATATTACTGTACTTTAGAGTTGAAGTTGGGACCTTGTTGAGTAAGAACTTTGCTGTGGCTGTGTAGTGGTGTTAGGCGTCTGTGGCATTGCCTGATATTGACTACTGTAGGTCCCCTTTCTCCCTGTCTAGG
This sequence comes from Salmo trutta, assembly GCF_901001165.1. Lineage (NCBI taxonomy): Eukaryota > Metazoa > Chordata > Actinopteri > Salmoniformes > Salmonidae > Salmo > Salmo trutta. Next base: position 40,466,592 of record NC_042980.1, read on the forward strand.
TCAGTGCAGCCCTCCTCCTCAGAGGCCCAGGCAGGACAGAGAAGGTAGGCCCACTATGTTGGTTTCCATATGGAGAAATTCTGCTAGAATGTGTCTTTGATGCAACTTGATGCCATCTTGAATCTACATGTTGTCTAGGCAGTCATTATACATTTTAGTAATTCCATAGAGAATAATGCAGCTAGGAAGTGTTACTGCCCTGACTAGGAGCCATCTTGAATCTACGTGTTGTAAAGCCAACAGTCACGGTAGACAACTCTAGTGTCGCCCTCCCAGAGTGCAAAGAAACTTGGCGTGACCCTGGAGAACACCCTGTCGTTCACTGCAAACATCAAAGCAGTGACCTGCTCCTGCAGGTTTATGCTCTACAACATCCTACCTCACACAGGAAGTGGCGCAGGTCCTAATCCAGGCACTTGTCCTCTCCCGTCTGGACTACTGCAACTCACTGTTGGCTGGGCTCCCTGCTTGTGCCATCAAACCCCTGCAACTTATCCAGAACACTGGAGCTCGCCTGGTCTTTAACCTTCCTAAGTTCTCTCATGTAACCCTGCTCCTACGTACACTCCACTGGGTTCCAGTCGAAGCACGCATCCACTACAAGACCATGGTTCTTACCTACGGAACTGGAAGAAGAACTGCCCCTCCAACCTTCAGGCTATGCTCAAACCCTACACCCCAATCCGAGCACTCTGTTCTGCCACCTCAGGTCTCTTGGCCCTCCCACCCCTACGGGAGGGCAGCTCCCACTCCGGTAGGACAGCAGAGCCCTGGCCATCTTCCGAAAACATCTGAAACCCTAACCTTCAAACAGTATCTTTTAAATAATTCTCACCTCAACCTGGATTATATATCTATTGTTGGATTTTTTTAAATCTAGGTCTGACTGCCCTGTTGGAGCTAGAAACACAAACATTTCTGCAAATCTGTGTATGCAAACAAACTTTGATTAGGGGGCTACAGGGAAGCATGTAATCTGGGTTCCCTCTATGTACTACAAGTTACTTTCAAATGCTAGAGGCTACAGAGGAATGCAGCACTATCAGATGTAATGTTACCAGATTTCTCCAACCAACCCTGGTCCTAGAGAGCTACAGGGCTAGAGCTGTGGTCTCCAACCAACCCTGGTCCTAGAGAGCTACAGGGTTAGAGCTGTGGTCTCCAACCAACCCTGGTCCTAGAGAGCTACAGGGCTAGAGCTGTGGTCTCCAACCAACCCTGGTCCTAGAGAGCTACAGGGTTAGAGCTGTGGTCTCCAACCAACCCTGGTCCCAGAGAGCTACAGGGCTGGACTAGTAGAGCAGTGGTCTGGTCCCAGAGAGCTACAGGGCTGGACTAGTAGAGCAGTGGTCTGGTCCCAGAGAGCTACAGGGCTGGACTAGTAGAACAGTGGTCTGGTCCCAGAGAGCTACAGGGCTGGACTAGTAGAGCAGTGGTCTGGTCCCAGAGAGCTACAGGGCTGGACTAGTAGAGCAGTGGTCTGGTCCCAGAGAGCTACAGGGCTGGACTAGTAGAGCAGTGGGACATATTCCCTACATTCGATAATACAACAGGATTTTGTCAGTAATAGCATAATTCTGGTATTATTGGGGTTCAGTCAGAGAACTTGGCATTGTGTGGTGTTGTCCCTCTGTCTCTACCAGTCTGTCTGGCCTGGGGACTGTTTAATGTTATTCTTCTGTCTCTACCAGTCTGTCTGGCCTGGGGACTGTTTATTGTTATGCTTCTGTCTCTACCAGTCTGGTTTTCTGTTAGCTTGTCTGCTGTACACTCAGTTTCACTGCCAGTCTGTTCCAGCCTAGAGAAGCTAATGTGCCTACCACTCTGGAAGGAACGTATGAATAAGAGAGTGGGAGGGAGGGAGGGAGAGTGGGAGGGAGGGATGAAGGATTGGAACAGGGAAAGGAGGGGGAGTGAGGCCAATGGGTTCAGAATGCTTATCCTGTGTGTTTGTGTGTAGTGAGATCAGTGTTTCTACAGTAGTCTCTCGTGCTGTGGCAGTCCCCTGTCATGCGATAGCCTTTGTTTTCACAACTGCACTGTGAGTGGATTTTTGTTTGTTTGTATAGGTTCTTGTAATTGTTTGTTTATGTGTTGAATATGGGTATTTGTATATCAGAGGGGTGAAGCAGTAGAGTGGGTCAGGTTTATTTTGCAGCCTATATAGTTTATGTGGTTTACATCAGTGTTATGGGTGGGGGTTATGTTGCCAAGGTAACAGCAGTGCTTGCTCTCTTGCTTCTGTTCATTCTCGCTCTCTCTGAATCCAGAGATGCTCTAGCAGGGTAAAGAACCGGAGGACTCTACAATGCCTCTGAATGTGAAATAGAAATGTATTTTACAACAGTAGGAGCGTGTCAAGGTTTTTCTTACTCACTCGATTTTTATCCCAGAAAAAAAAAGCAGCCTCATTTAACATATGTGGTCATTTCTACACATTTGGCTTTTTTTTGTGTGTGTTTTGTTCCATCCTATGTTTAACGCTCTCCTCCTGTTTCTCTCTGTATGCAGGGCCATAAAAGCATTTCAGGATGGGCTCTATATTGACCCCAGTTTCTCCCGAGCCACAGAGATCCACATGAGGCTAGGCCTCATGTTTAAAGGCAACACTGATTACGAGTCCAGTCTGAAGGTATGTACTGCTACTATTAAAGGGCTGATCCCAATTAGTCGTCTGCATTTGATTTTTAGTCTATATCACTTCCCCATTACATGTATCACCAGTGATACATTTTCTGTAATTCCTATCATTTCTAATCTACGTTTGTTAGATTATGGTAATTTATGTTAATGCATTCAATTTATTATAATTATTCCAGTCTTACCGTTCACATTGTTGGAGTGGACACATTGTTTGCAGAGCGCACAACCTATGCTACGCTTGCAAGAAACAAGTTTTTTTGTTTATTTCATTCCATTTACAAGTTTTGTCAATTCAATTTGGTCATTATCTTTAGTTTGGATTGATTCAGTCAGTGTTGAGTAAGGACGCGCACCTGATTACGCATAGACGTATATAGGCCTATAGGCAACCTGGGCTGTGAGAAAATGCATACGGGGATGTGATAGTATTTCTGATTGGCTTAACACACAACCACTAATGACCTGTGGAGCTTCTCAGAGTAATGTTCTCTTCACCTCAAACATCAAGCAAACAAAGTCTGTTTATACATCCATTGAGAATGACATCAGTTCCTCAATGTATTTGAAACATCTTTCCAGGGCTCTCCGTTTTCGATAACCTCTCAGCATGAAAGAGAAAAATGTCATGTTCTGATCCAGTGGAAACATCATAGAACAGGCCTACCTGATTATTACTTATTAGTGCTTGACTTGGACTGAAATAGGTTCCGGTACTCATTTTGGTTAGTGATGCACCGATATGACATTTTTGGCCGATTCCGATATTTTCCTTGCCAAAAAAAAGATACCGATAACTGATATTTAAAAATGTTGTATAGTTAACACACACACACACACGGACACACACACGGACACAGTGGTCTAAGGCACTGCATCTCAGTGCAAGAGGCATCACTACAGTCTCTGGTTTGAATCCAGACTGTATCACATCCGGCTGTGATTGGGAGTCCCATAGGGCGGTGCGCAATTGGCCCAGCATCGTCCAGGTTTGGCCGTCATTGTAAATAAGAATTTATTCCTAACTGACTTGCCTAGTTAAATAAAGGTTACACACACCACACTGACCAAAAAGTTATTTTCTTGGCATTTACGTATGTCCCCATTACCAGTAAAACATAATCAAAACCTATTTCTTTCACTTCCTGTGCTGTTTCGTTGTTCATTCGTTTCATTCAAAACCAGGATTTCTATGGAACGCCGTTTGGGTCTCTGCTATGGAACGCCGTTTGGGTCTCTGCTATGGAACGCCTTGTGGGTCTTTGCTATGGAACGCCTTGTGGGTCTCTGCTATGGAACGCCGTTTGGGTCTCTGCTATGGAACGCCGTTTGGGTCTCTGCTATGGAACGCCGTTTGGGTCTCTGCTATGGAACGCCGTTTGGGTCTCTGCTATGGAACGCCTTGTGGGTCTCTGCTATGGAACGCCGTTTGGGTCTCTGCTATGGAACGCCGTTTGGGTCTTTGCTATGGAACGCCGTTTGGGTCTTTGCTATGGAACGCCGTTTGGGTTTTGCGTGCCAAATAAGCTTGTTGACCAATCAGGACCTGAATATGACTGCACGTCACATAAATTTAACGCGTTTTGTACATTTTTTACATAGTTATTACACATTGATTACACTATTACTCGTATTTCATGTCACAACGATTCATTGATACGTATGCTATGATGCTGGTAAAGTTGTCTCGTGTACCTACAGTGCTGGTCATAAAAAAAAAAGCTAGCTCATGGATGCAAACAATTTTCTTCCCCAAAAACATAGCAAAACGACAGTCTAGGTGTTATCATCTAAAATAACCCTAATTTATAAGACGGTTCTAATTTTATTAATGGTGGCCAGACCCATCTATGTGAAGCTAGCCACAGTAAGGATTAGTCACATAGTGGAGTTTGCAGTTAGCCTTCAAAATAAAAGTATGACATAATTCTACTTTTTGTATTAATTTGCATCACTGTCAATGACTTACTTTTATTTTGAAGGCAAACCACAAATTCCTCTTGCGCCTAATCCTTATTGTGAGCAAATCAAGTGCCCTATAAATCTACCGCTGGCCAATCGGATGGCTGAGATGACCCTGTCTTCAGTAACATAGCAAGCATAAAGAAAAGCTACAGCAAAGTTGATACTGTGAGATTTCAAAACGTCTAAAACCATGACTAGAGAGAGACTGTCAACGAATACAGCAAAGAGATGCTGTTTTTGAGTGAATTCATGTTTAAGTTCTTACTCAGCACTTTCAACACTTTTTTTTTTTTTATAAGACAGGAAATGTTCTTCCTATTTCCGCTCAGCGCTACATCACACACTGCAGCAGTAATGAATGATTGGAGAAGTGTATCATTAGGCATGTGTTGTTATTATTGGCGTGGGTCTTTTTTTTTTTTTAGAATATCAACAATATCGAGTGTCAACATATCTAGATCTCTCTCTTGTCATTTTGTCTTATTTCATCAAACCGTAAGCGTAAAGCTTCAGACCAGCTCAATGCATATAGTTGATTTTATTAAAACACATAGGGTGTGTCTATATATGTAAAAATACACTTTTAAAAATGTAAACCAATCGATTGGTTAAAAGAACAGACAACTTTTGATCGACCAAGATTTCCTTTAGTCGGGGACAGCCTGCTGCTGTGTAAGCCTAGGTATGTAGCCTATCTAGTACTGTACACGATACACACCCCTCTTAGCCAGCACACAGCAGCCCTCCAGAACTAGGAGTGAGACCCACTGCCCTAGTACCCTCTAGGGGTCAACAGGTCCCTCCCCAGTCTAACACTAGCATGGTCTTACCAGCCTCTCTAATGAGCGATTAAATCAGTGCTCTCCTTTATGACAGTCTATGTCTCCTATTTCACAGAACGACCTTCCCTACTGGATTATGTGTAGAAAAGAATGGCCTGTCTGGTGCCATTGACATTGACACTATAAGCCAGGGTGGATTTTTGTCCTCTGTGAAAGTGATACATCTGAATGTATACATTGTTCTGCTTTGTTTTGCCCAGACCAGACACCTGAGGGCTTCTGAACCAGACAGGGTTAGAGCTGCCATGCATTGGATAGGGCTAGGGGTTGAATGGTGCTATTATTCCCAGCAGAGCTCACAGAGGAGTAGCATGTAGTAGACTGTCTGAGTCTAACGGTGGGTTTACATGCTATATGAATCTATGGGTTTACATGCTATATGGAGCGGTGGGTTTACATGCTATATGGAGCGGTGGGTTTACATGCTAAATGGAGCGGTGGGTTTACATGCTAAATGGAGCGGTGGGTTTACATGCTAAATGGAGCGGTGGGTTTACATGCTATATGGAGCGGTGGGTTTACATGCTATATGGAACGGTGGGTTTACATGCTATATGGAGCGGTGGGTTTACATGCTATATGGAGCGGTGGGTTTACATGCTATATGGAGCGGTGGGTTTACATGCTATATGGAGCGGTGGGTTTACATGCTATATGGAGCGGTGGGTTTACATGCTATATGGAGCGGTGGGTTTACATGCTATATGGAGCGGTGGGTTTACATGCTATATGGAGCGGTGGGTTTATATAGAATATGGAGCGGTGGGTTTACATGCTATATGAAACGGTGGGTTTACATGCTATATGGAGCGGTGGGTTTACATGCTATATGGAACAGTGGGTTTACATGCTATATGAAACGGTGGGTTTACATGCTATATGAAACGGTGGGTTTACATGCTATATGAAACGGTGGGTTTACATGCTATATGGAGCGGTGGGTTTACATGCTATATGGAACGGTGGGTTTACATGCTATATGGAACGGTGGGTTTATATAGAATATGGAGCGGTGGGTTTACATGCTATATGGAGCGGTGGGTTTACATGCTATATGGAGCGGTGGGTTTACATGCTATATGGAATATGGAACGGTGGGTTTATATAGAATATGGAGCGGTGGGTTTACATGCTATATGAAACGGTGGGTTTACATGCTATATGAAACGGTGGGTTTACATGCTATATGAAACGGTGGGTTTACATGCTATATGGAGCGGTGGGTTTACATGCTATATGGAACGGTGGGTTTACATGCTATATGGAACGGTGGGTTTATATAGAATATGGAACGGTGGGTATACATGCTATATGGAGCGGTGGGTTTACATGCTATATGGAGCGGTGGGTTTATATAGAATATGAAACGGTGGGTATACATGCTATATGGAGCGGTGGGTTTACATGCTATATGGAGCGGTGGGTTTATATAGAATATGAAACGGTGGGTATACATGCTATATGGAGCGGTGGGTTTATATGCTATATGGAACGGTGGGTTTACATGCTATATGGAACGGTGGGTTTATATAGAATATGGAACGGTGGGTTTATATAGAATATGAAACGGTGGGTTTACATGCTATATGGAGCGGTGGGTTTACATGCTATATGGAGCGGTGGGTTTACATGCTATATGGAACGGTGGGTTTACATGCTATATGGAGCGGTGGGTTTATATAGAATATGGAGCGGTGGGTTTACATGCTATATGGAACGGTGGGTTTATATAGAATATGGAGCGGTGGGTTTACATGCTATATGGAGCGGTGGGTTTACATGCTATATGGAACGGTGGGTTTACATGCTATATGGAGCGGTGGGTTTACATGCTATATGAAACGGTGGGTTTACATGCTATATGGAGCGGTGGGTTTACATGCTATATGGAGCGGTGGGTTTACATGCTATATGGAGCGGTGGGTTTACATGCTATATGGAGCGGTGGGTTTACATGCTATATGGAACGGTGGGTTTACATGCTATATGGAGCGGTGGGTTTACATGCTATATGGAGCGGTGGGTTTACATGCTATATGGAGCGGTGGGTTTATATAGAATATGGAGCGGTGGGTTTATATAGAATTTGGAACGGTGGGTTTACATGCTATATGAAACGGTGGGTTTACATGCTATATGGAGCGGTGGGTTTATATAGAATATGGAGCGGTGGGTTTATATAGAATTTGGAACGGTGGGTTTACATGCTAAATGGAACGGTGGGTTTACATGCTATATGGAGCGGTGGGTTTACATGCTATATGGAACGGTGGGTTTATATAGAATATGGAGCGGTGGGTTTACATGCTATATGGAGCGGTGGGTTTACATGCTATATGGAACGGTGGGTTTACATGCTATATGGAACGGTGGGTTTATATAGAATATGGAACGGTGGGTTTACATGCTATATGGAGCGGTGGGTTTACATGCTATATGGAGCGGTGGGTTTACATGCTATATGGAACGGTGGGTTTACATGCTATATGGAACGGTGGGTTTACATGCTATATGGAACTAAGTGTAAACTCTGACAGTCTATTAGCTAGAAAGGTATCTTGGCGGTGTAGAGAACATGTTGCTGTTGTAAAGCACATTTTCTGCCATTCTAGAAATGTTTCCATTGAGCTAAGAGAACATTTGCAGTTTTTAAGCAAACTTTTGGAAATTATACACGTTTTGGCATGGAGATGAGGAAGAATTTTGCAGTTAATGGCTAATGTTGTTCCTCTGTTCATTAACATGAACTAAATCAATGTGCATGTTCCCTGAATGTTTTATTCTCCCTGACTGTCTAGATTTTATTTGATTGTTAGTTCTCAGAGATAGTATTATAAAATATATGTACTTTTTATCTGGTTTTGGTCGTTTAAGTTGACGCAAACTGTTTGTACATTCCGAAAATTACCACTAAGTCGGCCCGCCTAAGAATTATCTATACAGAAAAAACCCTGTAATTAGCTCCATATTAAAGGGATAGTTTGAGATTTTGTCAATGAATCCCTTTATCTACTTCCCCAGAGTCGGATGAACAGGAACAGCTAGCATGATAACTTCCTTCATTCTGGACGCAGAGACATATAAATGGTATCCACGATGGTATTCTGTTGCAGCTAGCGATATTTATAAAATAATGATTTTTACATGGACAAATCCCTACAAATATTTTTTTCAATAGTGGACACAGTTTGAAAACCCTATGCGCTAGGCTACTTACTATGTATTTGCATGCTATATGTAACTGGATTTGCATGCAGTATATTGGATTAGGGGAGTAGTCCTCAGGGATCTGTCCAAATAAGGCTGCTACAGCTCTCCCTCTCAGCATGTTGAATTCCATCACTCTCGGCCTAGAAAGTGACCTCATCTAAATGACTGGCTGTGTTGGCTGTGGATGGATACACATGTTGTTATGGAGACTCTGGGTTCTCTCAGGACTGGGGAGATGGCCAGCGAGGGACATCCTACCCTGGGAGAGGAAAGGAACAGGCCATTTGTCTGTCTCTGGTTCTGCACTGGCTTCCCGTTGATTGGCTTCTGACGGCCTATCAGCTCTGTGGAACACTGTGTGTGTGTGTGTGTGTGTGTGTGTGTGTGTGTGTGCAGCACTGGGTTCATGAGGCTGCCGTGTGTGTGTGCAAGCAGCAGTATTGAGCTGTACAGGCTACACATGCTGCACGTCCTCTCTCTTCCTTAGTCACACACACACTGGCCCAGTTATCTACACAGAGAGAGAGATGGAGAGGTGTGAGCAGAGAGAAAATAATAGGAGGGGAGGTGGAGAGAGTACGAGCAGACGCAATGGGAGGCTGAGTGATGAGAGGGTACGAGCAGATGCAATGGAAGGGAGGCTGAGTGATGAGAGGGTATGAGCAGATGCAATGGAAGGGAGGCTGAGTGATGAGAGGGTGCGAGCAGACGGAATGGAAGGAAGGCTGAGTGATGAGAGGGTACGAGCAGATGCAATGGAAGGGAGGCTGAGTGATGAGCGGGAACAAGCAGACAGAATGGAAGGGAGGCTGAGGGATGAGAGGGTACGAGCAGACTGAATGGAAGGGAGGCTGAGTGATGAGAGGGTACTAGCAGATGCAATGGAAGGGAGGCTGAGTGATGAGAGGGTACGAGCAGATGCAATGGAAGGGAGGCTGAGTGATGAGAGGGTATGAGCAGATGCAATGGAAGGGAGGCTGAGTGATGAGAGGGTACGAGCAGATGCAATGGAAGGGAGGCTGAGTGATGAGAGGGTACGAGCAGATGCAATGGAAGGGAGGCTGAGTGATGAGAGGGTACGAGCAGACAGAATGGGCGGGAGGCTGAGTGATGAGAGGGTATGAGCAGACGGAATGGAAGGGAGGCTGAGTGATGAGGGTACGAGCAGACAGAATGGGAGGGAGGCTGAGTGATGAGAGGGTACGAGCAGACAGAATGGAAGGGAGGCTGAGTGATGAGAGGGTACGAGCAGACTGAATGGAAGGGAGGCTGAGTGATGAGAGGGTAAAGGAGGGGAGAGAAATAGAGAAGGGAGGGGTGGAGCATACGGCCTAGTGGAAGTGGTTTCCATCCCTCCTGAAAGAGGGAGGGGGGGGAGAGGCAGTGGTAAGTTGGCTGGATGGAGAAAAGGCATAGAGACGGTTTGTATTTTCATGTAAAAGGAATCAATGAGCCAACTTATGGAAATAACCAGCCATTTTGCATAAATTGATGTGCTTTTGACAACACATGCTACTGTATTTACAACAAACACACCCACTCAGTCACTCTCAGCAGGTGTTAATGTAGGCAGTGAGAGAGACAGATGGAGAAGGTAAGAGATCACTAGAGTAACTGACTGGTACATATTAGTCAGCTGATGAGAATCCTTCCTGGGGAGGGAGGGAGAGGGAGATCCTCTACTGCAGCCATCTGCAGTAGAGGATCTATATATTTATTTTAGACAGGCGGCTCTCTGTTATTTTTGATGAGGTGTTATGCCTTATCTATTTGATGTGGGTTACATTCCTTTGCTTCCTGTTTTCAGTGTTGCATTAACAGTACAGTGTGCTTCCAGTTTCCAGTGTTGCGTTACCAGTACAGTATGTGCATATGTTACAGTATGTATTTTATTATAAACTGGGTGGTTTGAGCCCTGAATGCTGATTGGCTGACAGCCATGGTATATCAGACCGTATACCACATTTATGACAAAACATGTATTTTTACTGCTCTAATTATGTTGGTAGCCAGTTTATAATAGCAATAAGGCACCTCGGGAGTTTGTGTCGTGTCTAACAGCCCTTAGTCGTGATATATTGGCCATATACCACAGCCCCTCGTGCCTGTTTGCTTAATTATACTATGTTCTGTTGGTATGTCACAGGCTGGTGATGGTGATAAGATGTTGTCTAAATAAGGCGTGTTGCAGAACCTGTGATATGAATGTTTTTTTAAGCATTATTGTCATGGTGTATTTGTGTAGGGGTCAGAGTATGTGAGCTGAGCGGTCAGAAATCCCGCTCATAGCTCATGGAGTGGTGCTTGTGCATGTCCTTTCCAACCGCTCCGCTAAAAACTGCTCCTCAAAAAAATCTGACGCTCCAAATTCGCTCCATTCATTAAAATCACTCATCATTTGAAATAGGCTACATGTCGTTTTTAAAAAGCATATAAACACTAAATATTTCAGGATTCAGACAGGTTGCCTAAAAACGAACTAAAATGTATTATTTAGGCTATTTTATTTCAATTATTTTTAGGCCATAGCCTACAAAGAACTACATTGTGAAGCATTTGTGAGAGTGACACTCTAGGCTGGCAGTGACATTAAGCGCTCAGCATTTAAACAACATTTCGAAACATGAGTTTGGCCAGAGTTTGTGGCTTCAGGCTCATGCGATGGTGTCTGGAGAGCAGGCCAGCAGTAGTAGAGACTACCCTCTCAGCGCTTGGAGAGCAGGCCAGCAGTAGTAGAGACTACCCTCTCAACGCTTGGAGAGCAGGCCAGCAGTAGTAGAGACTACCCTCTCAGCGCTTGGAGAGCAGGCCAGCAGTGGAGACTACCCTCTCAGCGCTTGGAGAGCAGGCCAGCAGTGGAGACTACCCTCTCAGCGCTTGGAGAGCAGGCCAGCAGTAGAGACTACCCTCTCAGCGCTTGGAGAGCAGGCCAGCAGTAGAGACTACCCTCTCAGCGCTTGGAGAGCAGGCCAGCAGTAGAGACTACCCTCTCAACGCTTGGAGAGCAGGCCAGCAGTAGTAGAGACTACCCTCTCAGCGCTTGGAGAGCAGGCCAGCAGTAGTAGAGACTACCCTCTCAGCGCTTGGAGAGCAGGCCAGCAGTAGTAGAGACTACCCTCTCAGCGCTTGGAGAGCAGGCCAGCAGTAGAGACTACCCTCTCAACGCTTGGAGAGCAGGCCAGCAGTAGAGACTACCCTCTCAACGCTTGGAGAGCAGGCCAGCAGTGGAGACTACCCTCTCAACGCTTGGAGAGCAGGCCAGCAGTAGAGACTACCCTCTCAGCGCTTGGAGAGCAGGCCAGCAGTAGTAGAGACTACCCTCTCAGCGCTTGGAGAGCAGGCCAGCAGTAGTAGAGACTACCCTCTCAGCGCTTGGAGAGCAGGCCAGCAGTAGAGACTACCCTCTCAGCGCTTGGAGAGCAGGCCAGCAGTAGAGACTACCCTCTCAACGCTTGGAGAGCAGGCCAGCAGTGGAGACTACCCTCTCAACGCTTGGAGAGCAGGCCAGCAGTAGAGACTACCCTCTCAGCGCTTGGAGAGCAGGCCAGCAGTAGTAGAGACTACCCTCTCAGCGCTTGGAGAGCAGGCCAGCAGTAGTAGAGACTACCCTCTCAACGCTTGGAGAGCAGGCCAGCAGTAGAGACTACCCTCTCAGCGCTTGGAGAGCAGGCCAGCAGTAGAGACTACCCTCTCAGCGCTTGGAGAGAAGGCCAGCAGTAGTAGAGACTACCCTCTCAGCGCTTGGAGAGCAGGCCAGCAGTAGAGACTACCCTCTCAGCGCTTGGAGAGAAGGCCAGCAGTAGTAGAGACTACCCTCTCAGCGCTTGGAGAGCAGGCCAGTAGTAGAGACTACCCTCTCAGCGCTTGGAGAGAAGGCCAGCAGTAGTAGAGACTACCCTCTCAGCGCTTGGAGAGCAGGCCAGCAGTAGAGACTACCCTCTCAGCGCTTGGAGAGCAGGCCAGCAGTGGAGACTACCCTCTCAGCGCTTGGAGAGCAGGCCAGCAGTAGTAGAGACTACCCTCTCAGCGCTTGGAGAGCAGGCCAGCAGTAGAGACTACCCTCTCAGCGCTTGGAGAGCAGGCCAGCAGTAGAGACTACCCTCTCAACGCTTGGAGAGCAGGCCAGCAGTGGAGACTACCCTCTCAACGCTTGGAGAGCAGGCCAGCAGTAGAGACTACCCTCTCAGCGCTTGGAGAGCAGGCCAGCAGTAGTAGAGACTACCCTCTCAGCGCTTGGAGAGCAGGCCAGCAGTAGTAGAGACTACCCTCTCAGCGCTTGGAGAGCAGGCCAGCAGTAGAGACTACCCTCTCAGCGCTTGGAGAGCAGGCCAGCAGCAGTAGAGACTACCGTCTCAGCGCTTGGAGAGCAGGCCAGCAGTAGAGACTACCCTCTCAGCGCTTGGAGAGCAGGCCAGCAGTAGTAGAGACTACCCTCTCAGCGCTTGGAGAGCAGGCCAGCAGTAGTAGAGACTACCCTCTCAGCGCTTGGAGAGCAGGCCAGCAGTAGAGACTACCCTCTCAGCGCTTGGAGAGCAGGCCAGCAGCAGTAGAGACTACCGTCTCAGCGCTTGGAGAGCAGGCCAGCAGTGGAGACTACCCTCTCAGCGCTTGGAGAGCAGGCCAGCAGTAGAGACTACCCTCTCAGCGCTTGGAGAGCAGGCCAGCAGTAGAGACTACCCTCTCAGCGCTTGGAGAGCAGGCCAGCAGTGGAGACTACCCTCTCAGCGCTTGGAGAGCAGGCCAGCAGTGGAGACTACCCTCTCAGCGCTTGGAGAGCAGGCCAGCAGTGGAGACTACCCTCTCAGCGCTTGGAGAGCAGGCCAGCAGTGGAGACTACCCTCTCAGCGCTTGGAGAGCAGGCCAGCAGTGGAGACTACCCTCTCAGCGCTTGGAGAGCAGGCCAGCAGTAGAGACTACCCTCTCAGCGCTTGGAGAGCAGGCCAGCAGTAGAGACTACCCTCAGCGCTTGCAGAGCCACTGGGGATGCTAAACACCCATCGGGCCACTCTTACCAGGCTGGGCAGGGATATGTTTTATAATTTTTTTCTGTTGGTAGGCCTACGGGTTATTTTACCTAATATCCTTATCCAAACGGAAAGCTCCTTGAAAGAGGTAAAATACCAGGCATATTGGGCCAAAATCAATGATGGCCTATTGTATAGATAATAGAACAAATGAACAAAACTTTTAAGAGATCTGGTTTTTAGTTTAGAAATACTTTGCTACAGTGACACACTTAGCTAGCTACCCACCTGGTTCCTTTGTGTTTTAGCATGTGCACGTACTAAGTACACCATCATGCTTTTGGGATACCTATCTTTTCAGATTTCACAAGGATTCTTTATTTGTGGACACTACATTTCCTCCTCATCTTTGACTACCAATGCATGCTGCGTAAGGCATGCCCTGAGCTCGTGAAGTGAGCATTACTGGAGCGAAATTGGACCAGGCAAGAAGGCCAACACTCCAGCCTTTGGGGAAATTGGCGCCACGCTCCAGTCAAATTGAGCACGATCCATTGCTCGCTCCACTCCAGCTTTGCTCTGCTTGTAATATTCTGATAGGGGTATAGCATGTGCAGGCTTTCGCTCCAGCCCAACACTTACCACAACCTACATTTAGGCACCAAGTGTTATCAGGTGTGGTATAGCTCAGCTGGAACAAAAGCCGGCAGCTCTCCAGGATTACCGGATCATGACCAGAACATGACACTGAAACCAATAGAGGCCTAAACTACATGTTGAGACTGGGGCCTGCCGCCTACCTCGGGTACAGGAGAGGGAGATACTGCTAGGCCCGGGTGGCTGAGCTGGCTGACTAGTTGGCTGCACTGTCTGCAGCGGATGGCTTTCTGCTTGGCTGATTGGCAGGGATTATTAATGGGATTGGGACGTTTGTTGCTAAAGTGTCAGACAGGGCAGGATTAAAGTAACTGGAATCTCCAACCTATTCTAAAGCAATGAGCGGATTCTTGGCCTTTGTACTGTGAAGCTTGGTGGTGCTGACCTGACTGACAATCTGGCTCTGGGTTAATATCTGTGAGCCATGGGTGGTGTTAGCGCTTAGCGTTTAGCCAAATGTTAACATTTGCACCAGCTTCCAGGCTAATTAAGCTCCTAACCCTCTGCCAAGCGTCAGCATAAGCATCCAAGCTACTCTTGAGCCCTGTCATCTGCCCATTGCCCCCCCCCCCCCCCCCCATTGGGGTTTGTGACGGTACCAAACAGCAGAAGAATGGTGTGTGTGAGTGTAGAAGAGAGAAATGGGGGTGTAATGGTTCTTACTTTCAGCTTTGGACAAAGTGCAGGGGTTGGAGACAATCAAAGCCAGCTGAAAATGCTGCAGAGAGAGAATGCATGTCATTAAGGAGGGTTTCTATGCAGCGTTGGTTAGCATTTCACATGAAGTATACAAACATGTCTGGTCCCGCCAGGCTTACAAACAAGAGCTAAAGTATGACAGTGCAACGGACAGAGAGGACGTTCAAAGACGGGGTTGACCATGTGACTAGCCTCCACAACCCTGCTGCAGCGTCCGCCCCCCCGACAGACGGTTACTAGGAATAAGATGAATGGACATATGATGTGGTGAGATGGATGGATCGGAAAAGAATGAGGATATCCTGCAGGAATTCTGTGACAAAAATCTAGCAAGCGATGAGTGTCGATTAGGCTTGGGCAGTATCCTGTGTATTCCGGGGGTTTGGATATGGCAATGAGATGGTTTTTCAGTACCGTTGAAACCATTTCCTTTAAGTTTTTTTTTTTATATGTTTGAATATTTATAGTTACTTTTAAAGTAAATACATGCGGTCAACATGTGCAATTTGTTAGGAAATAAAGAAGATCTATGAAAAAAAGAAGATTGTGTTCTTAATTTCACGTCACAATTTTTCATTATGAAGCTTACCGGTAGTTCCCAGTGGTGGTGTATGTTTACAAGCACACCACAACGAGAGACCGGAGCCTTGCTAGTCACTCACTGTTGTGGTGTTTGTTTACAAGCACACCACAACGAGAGACCGGAGCCTTGCTAGTCACTCACTGTTGTGCAGCACTCGGCATGTGATCTAGTTACAGTATAGAGTTCACAACTAAATGTTTGCCAGTTAGATATCATAACTATCAAGATAACTGTCTAAAATGTGATAAATGCTCTGCAGTTGTGCATCTGGTTTGCTAATTTAGTAGCTAGTTAGATATCTAGCTAAGTGGTTAGCTTTTTTTCCAAATCAAGCTTCACTTGGTAACAGCAGAGAACCCCCTCCTAGATCAAGAGCCCTGTTTTCTGATATTTGTTTTGCGCAGCAAACTTTCAGTAGCATTTTTTTGTAACTTGTATAACTTTAAGAGCGGGGATGTCTATCCTACAAATAATTTAGGTCAGATACTTAAATGTTCAATGCGCTTGTTAGAATTTCAGTAGCATTACATGTACTTGTTGGCATTGCTAACCTTCGTTTGCAGATGTTCAGTGGTGTTTGACAATATCTCCCCTTGTGTTCAGTGCAGGTATTATGGAATATCCCGATATGGCATGAGGTCGGTATGAAGGTTTGACAATCTGTATGCTGCCCAAGCCTAATGTGGAGCAGAGTATGTGAGCAAAGCGTGGCCAATTTGACTGGAGTTTGGAGCGAGTTTCCGAAAGGCTGGAGCGTATGACTTCTCGCCCGCTACAATTTCCCTCCAGTATCACTCACTTCACGAGCTCAGGGCATGCCTAGCCCAGCATGCATTGGTGGTCTACTTGTGTACTGCTAAAGATTAAGAGGACCAAGAGCAAGAGAGGGAGTGTGGTGATGTAGTGTCCACAATTAAAGAATCATTGTGAAATCTGAAAAGACAAGTATCCCAAAAGCATGATGGTGTACTTAGTACATGCACATGCTATAATATAAAGGAATGAGGTGGGGAGCTAGCTAAGTGTGTCATTGTAGCAAAACAAAAAAATCAGATCTCTTAAAAGTTTCATTAGTTTTCGTTATATTATCTATACAATAGGCCGTCATTGATTTTGGCCCAATAGTTACCTCTCAAGGAGCTTTCTGTTTTGATAGGGTTATTTTACCTAAAGTCCTTTAAGCCCACCTACAGGAGAAAAAAAAACAAAAAAAAAACTACTAATCATCCCTGCCCAACCTGGAAAGAGTGACCAGAAGTGTGTTTAGCATTCTCAGTGGCTCTGCAAGCTCTGCTATTCTCCGCTGCTGGTCTGCTATTCAGGCACCATCGCATGAGCCTGAAGCCACAGACTCTGGCCACACTCATGTTTGTGAAAAATGATTCAAAGGCACTGTAGATAGAGCATAATAAGGCATTTTTCATTTCATTTGCAATTCATTCTAAGTCACAGTTTAGACTATAATGATTTAATACAACAAAATGTTGAAATACTGTAGCCTTGAGAAGGTAGAACCTTCCAGATGGAAGATCAACAATCTCCACAGAGGAGCTCTGGAGCTCTGTCAGTGACCATCGGGTTCTTGGTCACCTCCCTGACCAAGGCCCTTCTCCCGTGATTGCTCAGTTTGGCCGGGCGGCCAGCTCTAGGAAGAGTCTTGGTGGTTCCAAACTTCTTCCATTTAAGAATGATGGCCACTGTTTTCTTGAGGACCTTCAATGCTGCAGACGTTTTTTGGTACCCTTCCCCAGATCTGTGCCTCGATACAATCCTATCTTGGAGATCTACGGACAATTCATTCGACCTCATGGCTTGGTTTTTGCTCTGACATGCACTGTCAACTGTGGGACCTTTATATAGACAGGTTTGTGCCTTTCCAAATCATGTCCATTCAATTGAATTTACCACAGGTGGACTCCATTCATATTGTAGAAACATCTCAAGGATTATCAATGAAAACAGGATGCACCTGAGCTCAATTTTGAGTCTCATAGCAAAGGGTCTGAATGGTTATGTAAATAAGGTATTTGTTTCTTATTTTAAATACATTTCCAAAGAATGTCTAAAACCTGTTTTTGCTTTGTCATGATGGTGTATTGTGTGTAGATTAATGAGGAAAACAATGAATTTAATCCATTTTAGGACAAGGCTGTAACTTAACAAAAGGGGGAAAAAGTCAAGTGGTCTGAATACTTTCGAATGTATTATATGTAGAGCAGACAATTGACTACTCATATTCCACATCAATCTGAACTTGCAATATTGGGTTACATTACCTTATGTGCCCCTCCCCCCATAATTACTATTCACTGTTTGAGATCAGGGTGTGTCAAAATATCTATAGATTTAACAACTTTTGCAGTAAAATATTTTTACACAACCATCCATTTCATATATGGGTGACCTTGGTGGTGTTTTGTTATACAGTGGGGGGAAAAAAGGATTTGATCCCCTGCTGATTTTGTGTGTTTGCCCACTGACAAAGAAATGATCAGTGTATAATTTTAATGGTAGGTTTATTTGAACAGTGAGAGACAGAATAACAACAAAAATATCCAGAAAAACTCATGTCAAAAATGTTATAAAACTATTTGCATTTTAATGAGGGAAATAAGTATTTGACCCCTCTGCAAAACATGACTTAGTACTTGGTGGCAAAACCCTTGTTGGCAATCATAGAGGTCAGACGTTTCTTGTAGTTGGCCACCAGGTTTGCACACATCTCAGGAGGGATTTTGTCCCACTCCTCTTTGCAGATCTCCAAGTCATTAAGGTTTCGAGGCTGACGTTTGGCAACTCGAACCTTCAGCTCCCTCCACAGATTTTCTATGGGATTAAGGTCTGGAGACTGGCTAGGCCCCTCCAGGACCTTAATGTGCTTCTTCTTGAGCCACTCCTTTGTTGCCTTGGCCGTGTGTTTTGGGTCATTGTCATGCTGGAATACCCATCCACGACCCATTTTCAATGCCCTGGCTGAGGGAAGGAGGTTCTCACCCAAGATTTGATAGTACATGGCCCCGTCAAATGACGCGGTGAAGTTGTCCTGTCCCCTTAGCAGAAAAACACCCCCAAAGCGTAATGTTTCCACCTCCATGTTTGACGGTGGAGGTGTGTAAACATTATTCAAGTTGCCAGTGATTCCATGTCTATGTACATAGGGCAGCAGCCTCTAGGTGCAGGGTTGAGTTGCCGGGTGGAAGCCGGCTAGTGATTGCTATTTAAGTCTGATGCCCATGAGATAGAAGCTGTTTTTCAGTCCCTTGGTCCCAGCTTTGATGCACCTGTACTGACCTCGCCTTCTGGATGATAGTGGGGTGAACAGGCCGTGGCTGCCTCTGCTGTTTCCTGAAGTCCACTATCAGCTCCTTTGTTTTGTTGACGTCTAGAGAGAGGTTATTTTCCTGGCCTCACTCTGTCAAGGCCCTCACCTTTTTCCTGTTGGCTGTCTCGTCGTTGTTGGTAATCAGGCCTACTAACGTTCTCATTTGCAAACTTGATGGTTGATTTGGAAGTGTGCGTGGAAGTGTTCAGTCATGGGTGAACAGGGAGTACAGGAGGGGGCTAAGCACGCAACTTTGTGGGTCCCCTGTGTTGAGGATCAGCGAAGTGGAGATGTTGTTCCCTACCTTCACCACCTGGGGGGCGGCCCGTCAGGAGTCCAGGACCCAGTTGCACAGGGCTGGGTTCAGACCCAGTGCCCCGAGCTTAATGATGTGCTTGGTGGGTACTATGGTGTTGAAGGCTGAGCTGCAGTCAATGAACAGCATTTTGATGTAGGTATTCGTCTTGTCCAGATGGGATAGGGCAGTCTGCAGTGCAATGGCGTTGTCTGTGGATCTTTTGGGGCGTTAAGCAAATTGAAGTGGGTCTATTGTGTCATGTAAGGTGGCGTTGATATGATCCAAACCAGCCTCTCAAAGCACTTCGTGATGACAGAAGTGAGTGCTACAGGGCGATAGTTCAGTTACCTTTGATTTCTTGGGTACAGGAACAATGATGGACATCTTGAAGCATGTGGGGACAGCAGACTGGGATAGGGAGAGATTGAATATGTTTGTAAACACTCCAGCCAGCTGGTCTGCGCATGCTCTGAGGACTCTAGGTTTTGAGTAGGTTTTAATAGTCACCATGGGAACAACATACCCTATACACACATCCAGTCCCATTCAGGTCTACACACACTAGACTAGGGGAGTTGGGAAAATGACATGTTCTAAGTCAGGGCTCTCCAACCCTTTCCCTGGAGAGCTACCCTCCTGTATATTTTCACTCCAACCCTTTCCCTGGAGAGCTACCCTCCTGTATATTTTCACTCCAACACTTTCCCTGGAGAGCTACCCTCCTGTATATTTTCACTCCAACCCTTTCCCTGGAGAGCTACCCTCCTGTATATTTTCACTCCAACCCTTTCCCTGGAGAGCTACCCTCCTGTATATTTTCACTCCAACACTTTCCCTGGAGAGCTACCCTCCTGTATATTTTCACTCCAACCCTTTCCCTGGAGAGAGACCCTGCTGTAGGTTTTCACTCCAACCCCAGTTGTAACTGACCTGATTCAGCTTATCAACTAGCTAATTATTAGATTTGGGTGTGCTATATTCGGGTTGGAAAACCCCCCTGCAGGACGGTAGCTCTCCAGGAACAGGGTTGGAGAGCCTGGTTGTAAGGCCGTGTGCATCCGCAGAGAGTTGGGTCTGCTGTTGAGGAGACACTGCAGCAGAGTTGTGGAGGCTAGTCACATGGTCAACCCCGTCTTTGAACGTCCTCTCTGTCCGTTGCACTGTCATACTTTAGCTCTTGTTTGTAAGCCTGGCGGGACCAGACATGTTTGTATACTTCATGTGAAATGCTAACCAACGCTGCATAGAAACCCTCCTTAATGACATGCATTCTCTCTCTGCAGCATTTTCAGCTGGCTTTGATTGGCTCCAACCCCTGCACTTTGTCCAAAGCTGAAAGTAAGAACCATTACACCCCCATGTCGCTCTTCTACACTCACACACACCATTCTTCTGCTGTTTGGTACTGTCACTGAAACCCCAATGAATTCCCCTTCCTGTTTTTTCCCCAGCATGTGGAGTTGTGTACTCACTAGCTATGTGAGATGATGCATTATCCATAATGACAGTGTCAGGTTGACTTGGTCATTTGTCAGTATTAACCACGTAAAGGAAAGGGCACAGAACGCTGTCTGGATATTTTTATCATTTCATTATTTACTCCCGGTTGCCGTGCAATTTCCCCATGGTCTGTACGCCTGACCCTGGGGTTTTCAAGGCGACACACACACTCATTCCGACCACCTTCCTGAGATTGAGTTGCCTAGGAGACCATATTAGAAGGGATCGGCAGAGCTCAGACTAGAGCTCAGACTCTGCCACACGTACACTTACATGTGAGCAGTTTTATGCACACACACACACACACACACACACATTGGAGACCTAACCTCTCTCCCATCTGTAGCCACACACCATGCAGACCCCTTCCTTCTGCACCCAGGGGAGTCAGAGGCAGTGCCACAGGGGAGTCAGAGGCAGTGCCACAGGGGAGTCAGAGGCAGTGCCACAGGGGAGTCAGAGGCAGTGCCACAGGGGAGTCAGAGGCAGTGCCACAGGGGAGTCAGAGGCAGTGCCACAGGGGAGTCAGAGGCAGTGCCACAGGGGAGTCAGAGGCAGTGCCACAGGGGAGTCAGAGGCAGTGCATGGATTTATTTGCCATAGCCCTCTCTGTAAAAACACGTTTTTCTCCATTTCATGAATTTCTACCAGCTGGAGCTTCTGTTTGGTTTCATCACTAAGGGGAAATGTGAGAGCACACTATGTAAGTAATCTCCAGTCCTTTGTGTCAGTTTGTAACTCTCTCTTTCTATTTACAGTCCAGTTCCACATCGCTCATTTATATGAGATTCAGGTAAGAAATCCTTCCTTATTTCCCCTTTTTCTCTGGTGCTGGTAGTGAAGTCTGCGGTGAAGTCTGCTGTACATATTTCTTGGTGGATAGGTTGAGTTGACCTCATAGAATATAGATCTTCTCATGACCTAGTATCACTATATACCTTATCATATAGCCTATCTTGTAATCCATTATCAGTTGTTGTCATTACTCCTAAAAGGGAAGTTAGCTGTGGTCTGTTTACCTTGTGGTCTGCACAAACCGTTATTTCTTTGTCCTCTGTGACAGCAGGAAGTAGGCATATACAAACTGAAACAAGGCAACAGTAAACATGAATGATGCAGCCCTCCCCTCCCTTGGGCCTGTTAGTGACAACTAGAAACATGAACAACATTTATTGTCAACTGTATCTGTATGGAATTAAAGTACCTATACATAGTCTAGTAGATATACATAGTTCAACAACAAATAGTTTCAAATGTCCATGGTTAATGAGGTGTTTTAGGGGCGAACATGGTTATTTTCTGAATAGTAGACATGTTCAATTGGTTAAGACAGCTACTGCTTGTCAACACCTTGCTGTTGGTCCCTGAAACACACTGTGGTGACAGCAAGCCATAGGACGGCTACCTGCCCTGCTGCTTTTAGCCGTTCGTGGTGTGTCCAAAGCTTTAGAATGAGTTGAATTTCAGATGTACAGTTGGTAGGACTAGTTTTAATCAGCCTTTGAAACATATATTGACTCCTCATGGCTGTTGTCCCTCTGCAGCAGACATATGGTGAGCAATATGTTTGGAATATCGAATCGCAGTAAAATCTCAGTATTGAATCGCAATACATATAAACTCAGCAAAAAAAGAAATGTCCGTTTTTCAGGACCCTGTCTTTGAAATATAATTCGTAAAAATCCAAATAACTTCACAGATCTTCATTGTAAAGGGTTTAAGCACTTTCCCATGCTTGTTCAATGAACCATAAACAATTAATGAACATGTAACTGTGGAACGGTCGTTAAGACAAGAACAGCTTACAGACGGTAGGCAATTAAGGTCACAGTTATGAAAACTTAGGACGCTAAAGAGGCCTTTCTACTGACTCTGGAAAAACACCAAAAGGAAGATGCCCAGGGTCCCTGCCCATCTGTGTGAACGTTCCTTAGGCATGCTGCAAGGAGGCATGAGGACTGCAGAGGTGGCCAGGACAATAAATTGCAATGTCCGTACTGTGAGACGCCTAAGACAGCGTTACAGGGAGACAGGACGGACAGCTGATCATCCCTGCAGTAGCAGACCACGTGTAACAACACCTGTACAGGGTCGGTACATCCGAACATCACACCTGCGGGACAGGTACAGGATGGCAGCAACAAATGCCCGAGTTACTCCAGGAACGCACAATCCCTCCATCAGTGCTCAGACTGTCCGCAATAGACTGAGAGAGGCTGGACTGAGGGCTTGTAGGCCTGTTGTAAGGCAGGTCTTCATCAAACGTCACCGGCAACAACGTCGCCTATGGGCACAAACCCACCGTCGCTGAACCAGATAGGACTGGCAAAAAGTGCTCTTCACTGACGAGTCGCGGTTTTGTCTCACCAGGGGTGATGGTCGGATTCTCATTTATCATCGATGGAATGAGCGTTACACCGAGGCCTGTACTCTGGAGCGGGATCGATTTGGAGGTCCGTCATGGTCTGGGGTGACTGTGTCACAGCATCATCGGACTGAGCTTGTTGTCATTGCAGGCAATCTCAATGCTGTGCGTTACAGGGAAGACATCCTCCTCCCTCATATGGTACCCTTCCTGCAGGCTCATCCTGACATGACCCTCCAGCATGACAATGCCACCACGCACAGAACGAGCAGTATGGCTGATTTCCTGCAAGACAGGAATTTCAGTGTTCTGCCATGGCCAGCGAAGAGCCCGGATCTCAATCCCATTGAGCATGTCTGGGACCTATTGGATCGGAGGTTGAGGGCTAGGGCCATTCCCCCCAGAAATGTCCGGGAACTTGCAGGTGACTTGGTGGAAGAGTGGGGTAACATCTCACAGCAAGAACCTTCAAATCGGGTGCAGTCCATGAGGAGGAGATGCACTGCAGTATTTAATGCAGCTGTTGGCCACACCAGATACTGACTTTCTTTTGGTTTGACACCACCCTTTGTTAACCTGTTGGGGATAGGGGGCAGTATTTGCACGGCCGGATAAAAAACGTACCCGATTTAATCTGGTTACTACTCCTGCCCAGTAATATATGCATATAATTGGCTTTGGATAGAAAACACCCTAAAGTTTCTAAAACTGTTTGAATGGTGTCTGTGAGTATAACAGAACTCATATGGCAGGCCAAAACCTGAGAAGATTCTGAACAGGAAGTGGCCTGTCTGACAAGTTCTTGTTCATCTTGGCTCTTTTTATTGAAGACTGAGGATCTTTGCTGTAACGTGACACTTCCTACGGCTCCCATAAGCTCTCAGAGCCCGGGAAAAGCTGAATGACGTAATTCAATGCCCAGGCTGAAACACACTAGCTCGTTTGGCAAGTGCTCTATCAGACGGCCATTAGACGAGGCTCGTGCATGAGGGGATAGCATGCTTTTACTTTTTCTCTCGTTGAATGTAAACAGGCTTTGCCGGTCGGAATATTAT
Source organism: Salmo trutta (assembly GCF_901001165.1). Classification (NCBI taxonomy): domain Eukaryota; kingdom Metazoa; phylum Chordata; class Actinopteri; order Salmoniformes; family Salmonidae; genus Salmo; species Salmo trutta. Next base: position 40,490,692 of record NC_042980.1, read on the forward strand.
CGCTTTTTTATGAGAAAAGTGGCATAAAAATTGATTTTAAACAGCGGTTGACATGCTTCGAAGTACGGTAATGGAATATTTAGAAATGTTTTGTCACGAAATGCGCAATGCTCGTAACCCTTATTTACCCTTCGGATAGTGTCTTGAACGCACGAACAAAACGCCGCTGTTGGAACATAACTATGGATTATTTGGGACCAAACCAACATTTGTTATAGAAGTAGAAGTCCTGGGAGTGCATTCTGACGAAGACAGCAAAGGTAATAACATTTTTCTTATAGTAAATCTGACTTTGGTGAATGCTAAACTTGCTGGGTGTCTAAATAGCTAGCCCTGTGATGCCGGACTATCTACTTAGAATATTGCAAAATGTGCTTTCACCGAAAAGCTATTTTAAAATCGGACATTTCGAGTGCATAGAGGAGTTCTGTATCTATAATTCTTAAAATAATTATGTTTTTTGTGAACGTTTATCGTGAGTAATTTAGTAAATTCACCGGAAGTGTTCGGTGGGAATGCTAGTCACCTGCTAATGTAAAAAGCTGGTTTTTGATATAAATATGAACTTGATTAAACAGACATGCATGTATTGTATAACATAATGTCCTAAGATTGTCATCTGATGAAGATCATCAAAGGTTAGTGCTGCATTTAGCTGTGGTTTGGGTTTATGTGACATTATATGCTAGCTTGAAAAATGGGTGTCTGATTATTTCTGGCTGTGTACTCTGCTGACATAATCTAATGTTTTGCTTTCGTTGTAAAGCCTTTTTGAAATCGGACAGTGTGGTTAGATTAACGAGACTCTTGTCTTTAAAATGCTGTAAAATAGTCATATGTTTGAGAAATTGAAGTAATAGCATTTCTAAGGTATTTGAATATCGCGCCACGGGATTCAACTGGCTGCGTCCCACCTAGCCCAGAGAGGTTAAGGGGCACATTATTTCATTTCTGTTAGTCACATGTCTGTGGAACATGTCCAGTTTATAGCTTAGTTGTTGAATCTTATGTTCATACCAATATTTACACATGTTAAGTTTGCTGAAAATAAACGTAGTTGACAGTGAGAGGATGTTTCTTTTTTTGCTGCGTTTAGAATTGTGAGAATCGCAATGCGTATCTTATCGTGATAATATCGTATTGTAAGGTCCCTGGCAAATCCCAGGCCTATTAATACACTTATTTTCCAATGGGATGTATTGGAAAGGTAAACACCACCTCACGTTGAGATGTAGTGACTGGTAATGGTTGGTGCATTAGATCCTGGTGGTTGGGGGGCTGTGTGTACAACTGGGTTTGATTACCCTGGTTTTTATAACCAGACAGGAAGAGCCCAAAGCCAGACTGCTTTATGGCAGTGTGTGTGTGTGTGTGTGTGTGTGTGTGTGTGTGTGTGTGTGTGTGTGTGTGTGTGTGTGTGTGTGTATCAGGGCCTTTACGGCTACAGACATGGAGGTGCTTCGACTTGGTGATGGCTGAGTAAGAGCAGATGAGAACAGAGACCTCCAGACTACACACAACCGGATCAGACCCAATATCAATGAGAATAATTAACAAGTCTCAGAGTGTGCTTTTCAGGGTTACCCAGATACAAAACAGCACTGAAGGTGGGATAATACACACACACACACACACACACACTTTTCCACAAGCACATGGAGTAGCTAGCCAAATACAAAAAGTAGCCAGCCAGGCTCCCCGGACAAGCTCTATTTTGGTGTCCTCTGGTACATTCTAATGTATTTTTAACCAGCAACTGGTTTAAAAAAAAAAAAAGGTGTCCTCTGGTACATTCTAATGTATTTTTAACCAGCAACTATCAGGAAATAACACTGAATTTTTAAAAAGTCACACTTTTACAGTGTTAGTTTCATTAACTGTTGTACAATATGATATAAAACCCCAGACAAACATCATTTCTACTGCCGACTTCCACAGGATTCAAGCTTCCTTTTTAAGAGGCACTTTCTCAGCTTCCTGCAATACAGGTATGATTGAAGAATGAAGCAGGTCTTAACTTTTTTTAAACAATTCAATCTGTTTTCTTTTATCATATTTCAAATCAAAATCCAATAACATTTTATTTTGTCACATGCTTTGTTAACAACATGTATAGAGTAACAGTGAAATGCTTACGATCCCTTCCCAACAAAGAAACATTTTATAGAAAAATGATAACACAAGAAATAAATGGAAAAATGATAACACAAGAATTAAATACAAAATTAGTAACAATAACTTGGCTATATACACGGGGTACCAGTACCGAGTCGATGTGCAGGTGTACAAGGTAATTGAGGTAGATATGTACATAGACAGTGTCTTCAGAAAGTATTCACTCCCCTTGACTTTTTCCAAATTTTCTTGTGTTACAGTACGTGTCAAACTCTGTCTGTTACAACAAAAGTGTCTGTGGGTTTTCGCTCCTCCCTTGTTCTTGATTGATGAAATGAGGTCACTAATTAGTAAGGAACTCCCCTCACCTGGTTGTCTGTCTTAATTAAAAGGAAAAAAACTAACCCCGCAGACACTAGACCCTCCATGGAATGAGTTTGTCGTCCCTGTGTTACAGCCTGAATTTAAAATGTATTAAATTGATGTTGCGGGAGAGGTTGTTGTCCTGGCACCACACTGCCAGGTCTCTGACTTCCCTGTATGCTCTCTCATCGTCTTCAGTAATCAGGCCTACTACCGTTGTCGTCTGCCAACTTAATGATGTTGTGGGTGTACAGGAGGGGGACTAAGCACCCACCCCTGAGGGGCCCCCGTGGCAATCTCAATGCTTAATGGGTCAGCGTGGTGGATGTGTTGTTGCCTATTGTCACCAACCTGGGGGGCCTTTAGGAAGTCCAGGATTCAGTTGCAGAGGGAGGTGTTTTTTTTTCTCCCCCACGGTCCTTAGCTTAGTAATGAGCTTGGAGGGCATGTAGGTGTTCCTTTCGTCCAGGTGAGAAAGGGCATTGTGGAGTGCAATAGAGATTGTGTCATCTGTGGATCTGTTGGGGCGGTAAGCAAATTGTTGTGTGTCTGGGATGATGGTGTAGAAGATGTGAGCCATGATCAGCCTTTCAAAGCATGTCATGGCTACAGATGTGAGTGCTACAGGGCGATAGTCATTTAGACAGGTTACCTTGGCATTCTTGAGCACAGAGACAATGGTGGTCTGCTTAAAACATGTAGGTATTACAGACTGGGTCAGGGAGAGGTTGAAAAAGTCATTGTAGATACTTGCCAGCTGGTCAGCGCATGCGCTGAGTACGAGTCCTGGTATCCCCTTCTGCCTTGTGAATGTTGACCTGTTTAAAGGTCTTACTCACATCGGCTACAGAGAGTTTGATCACACAGTCATCCGGAACAGCTGGTGCATAGTTCAATGTTGCTTGCCTTGAAGCCAACATAGAAGGTATTTAGCTTGTCTTGTAGGCTCACATCACTGGACTACTTGTGGCTGGGTTTCCCTTTGTAATCCATGATAGTTTGCAAGCCCTGCCACATCAGTGTCCCGCTCATTGAAAGCACCAGCTCTAGCCTTTAGTGCTCCCGAGTGGCACAGCGATCTAAGGCACTGCATCTCAATGCAAGAGGCGTCACCACAGTCCCTGGTTTGAATCCAGGCTGTATCACATCCGGCCGTGATTGGGAGTCCCATAGGGCGGCACACAATTGGCCCAGCATTGTCCGGGGTAAGCACTTATTAATGAAGCCGGTGACTGATGTGATTAACTCCTCAATGCCATCGAATCAATCCCGGAACATATTTCAGTCTGCTACTTCCTGTTTGAGTTTTTGCTTGTAAGCAGGAATCAGGAGGATGGAGTTATGGTCAGATTTGCCAAATGGAGGGTGAGGGAGAGCTTTGAATGCGTCTGATTGATAGTGCCGTAAAGGTGATCTAGAGTTTTTTTTCGCATCTAGTTGGACAGGTGACGTTGGTAGAAATTGGGTAAAGCGGATTTCAGTTTTCCTGCATTAAAGCCGCCGGCCACTAGGAGTGCCTCCTCTGGGTGAGTATTTTCTTGTTTGCTTATGGCCCTATACATCTCATTGAGTGTCACCTTAGTGCCAGCATCGGTTTTTGGCAGTAAAACGGCTACAAACAATAGATTAAATTATCTTTCTAGATAGTGAGGTCTACAGCTTATCATGAGGTATTCTGTCTCAGGTGAGCAGAACCTCGAGACTTCCTTAATATTAGAGATGGTGCACCAGCTGTTGTTAACAAAGAGACACACCCCTTCTGAGCTTCCCTGATGCAGCTGTTCTGTCCTGCTGATGTATAGAAAAACCAGCTAGATTTTTTAAAAATCTTTTATACTATGTCCTTGTTCAGCCACGACCTGGAGAAACCTAGGATATTACAGCTCTTCAGATCACGTTGATAGGATGGACTCGAACGGAGCTGATCCAGTTTACTCTCCAGTGATTGCATGTTCGCCAATAGTAGAGGCGAATTATCCACACTGCGACATTGTCTCGTTAGTTATCCCGCTCGGTGGTCTCTATAGCGATGTCTCCTCCTTTGAGTGTCAGTGTTTTGGGCCTGGTCTGCGATAATCAATGTCCTTTGCCTCCAACTCATCGAAGTAGAAGTTCTTGTCTAAATGGAGGTCTGGTGATAACTGTCCTGATGTCCAGAAGCTCTTTTCAGTCATAGAAACAAGTTACCATCAGCGCCGAAAATACACAAAATGGCACAATTGGTCAGGACCCCGTAAAATGGTCGCCATTCCCTCCTGCGCCATTATCCCATTTTGGACCACAGTGAGGCTCTCTCCACTACCCTACCTATTGTTCTTGCAGTAAGGAGTATCCACCATCTTTATTGAATGTTTTCATAATTTAGCTGCAGATAATTGCCAAAAAGCCTACCAGTATGAAAATTAGGGAGCCAAATGAACAGCTCTCTAACCGAGACAATTCAGTAGGCTACTGACGAGTCACTCACTTCAATGTCACTTTCTGGCAAGTCCGGATGGACTTCATATCGATAAATGCAAACAAGATCTTTACAGTACTTGTCTGAATGCGATACCATGGACATATAACTAGGTTGTATGATTTATGAATGGAAATGATATGAGATCGACTTTATTCAGTCAGTTCGACAACTTATAAACTAGTCAAGCTTGCTGTTTTGTCAATCAAAGCACAGTAAATAGTATGGGTGTGCCGACATGGCCTACTCGTAATCGTATCCATAAATTGACAGTTGATAATGGGATGGAATAATACTTTTTGAATGAAAATAACAGAAGTGTTTTAATATGCTTAAGTAGATGTTGGCAAAAATAACTACGTGCCCATTTTAACTGCTACAGATTTTGAGCAGGGTGCGCGTGTGTGTGCGCGTGTGTGTGCGCGTGTGTGTGTGTGCGCGTGTGTGTGTGCGCGTGTGTGTGCGCGCGCGTGTGTGTGTGTGCGCGCGCGTGTGTGTGTGTGTGTGTGTCCTCAACTTGCAGCCGGGAGCCAAGTTTGCTGTCACTCAGTCAGAATGTGCATCACTTTTTCATATTTTTCCCTACCCATGCCTCGCTTGTTAGATATTATGCAAAATGACGGCTTGATAGCAAACGTCCTTCGGCATGTGATTTACTATGGGAACAGGCAGCGGCAATCTAAATGATCAAACCGAAAACATGCAAGGGAAAACTGATTGGGTGAAATTATGAAGCGAGCGGATGGAGAAATACAACTTCACTCTATCCAATCAGAGCAGCAGGATCAACATACAGCCCGTCCTTCTCTTTACAGACAGCCACATGACTGACTGACATGAGAAAGATGTGTGCTGGCACCCGAAAATGTATTTCTTTTTAAAAATAATCACATCCTAGTCGTATACAGTAAATTGCCCACATCCGTTAAGATGCTTGTTTTGTCCGACTATTTGGCACACCGTTAGTAAATAACCTATACACCACCACGTGGCATTCAGAAAGTATTCACACCCCTCGACTTTTGTTACTTTACAGCCATATTCTAAAATGGAAGAAATAGTTTGTTTTCCCTCATCAATCTACACAAAATAACTCATAATGACAAAGCAATTTTTTAAACGAAATCAGATTAACATAAGTATTCAGACCCTTTACACAGTACTTCATTGAAGCACCTTTGGCAGCGATTACAGCCTTGAGTCTTATTATGACGCTACAAGCTTGGTACACCTGTATTTGTGGAGTTTCTCCCATTCTTCTCTGCAGATCCTCTCAAGCTCTGTCAGGTTGGATGGGGAGCATCGCTACACAGCTATTTTCAGGTCTCTCTAGAGATGTTAGATCAGGTTCAAGTCCGGGCTCTGGCTATTATGTACCCTACTCAGGGGGAGTGGTCAAGTTAAACCCAGCCTCACTGTGTATCAATGCTACAGTAGGTGTCTTTCTAGCTTTCTATCAACCGTAGCTAGCATATTTTATGTTCACTATTAAAGGTTTACTTTTGTAAATTACTTTTTCTAAAATAAGCTCAGCAAGTAGATTGATGGGCACCTGTTTTTGCTCTGAACAGCTGACGTGTGCTGTGTGAAGGCATCAACTCATGTACTGCTCCAGATGTTGTGACTAGTGATGCTAGCGCGTGCTGTGTGAAGGCATCAACTCATGTACTGCTCCAGATGTTGTGACTAGTGGCAGCGTGGTGGTGCTTGAATGAACGGCCAGTCATGTTGCTTAAATTCAAATGGCATGAAATTTACACATGTAGTCTTAAATGTTTCTTCAATGTTTTTAATGATAGACTGTGACAGAGCAGGTAAATGTTGAACTGGAATGCAAAAACACTTCTGCACTTGGCGGTCCCGTTCTGTGGGCTTGTGTGGCCTACCATTCCGTGGCTGAGACGTTGTTGCTCCTAGACGTTCCCACTTCACAATAACAGTACTTACAGTTGACCGGGCAGCTCTAGCAGGGCAGAAATTTGATGAACTGACTTGTTGGAAAGGTGGCATCCTATGACGTTGTTACGTTCTACTGCCAATGTTTGTATATGGAGATGGCATGGCTTTGTGCTCGATTTTTATACACCTGTCAGCAATGGGTGTGGCTGAAATAGCCGAATCCACTAATTTGAAGGGGTGTCCACATACTTTTAGCCTGTAGTGTATCTGGGAGTGGTCTGAGGTGTCCAAACTTCTTAGTTACTGACCAGTGAGACCATAAAACACACTGACTCTTCGGTCTGGCTTAAACATCCTTCCTCTCTCTCTTTTCCTTCCCCTCTCTATCACTCTCTTTCCCCCACTGTCATTCGGCAGAAGAAATTCAGAGCAGCAAAAGAAGCGTATGAGAGTTTACTACAGACAGAGAATCTACCTGCACAGGTGAAGGCTGCTACACTGCAGCAACTAGGTAAGTCCTCCTCTCTCCTATGTACCACTGCATCAAAGACGATACATTTGGGCCTACTTGTTACAAGCAATATGTCACTTGTTGACATGTCCTTTTGGTAACGTTAACCTATCATTTTCTTTGCGTCTTGTTGAAAATATATCCTAGTTTGTTCTTGAAGGTTCTATTTGAAAAGTGCAGTCTTTTACATGTTATGTATAAAAAGTGTTGAACTTTCTAGAGCAGTGTCTATAGGTGTGGTGTTTTAGTCGTCAGTTACTTTACCACATGCCTCTAGTACTTTGTATTTTATTTTTTATGATTTATAAAATATATTTTTATTTTATAAACAATAGAAAACATACACACAAACATTACTGCATCACACCTGCCCATATCCACTAGCCCTATCTCCAGCACCCTAATACATTTCTTCCACATGTCCTCAAACTGCACCATTTGTTGCTGATGGTACTAATATGTATAAGGCTGATAACACAGGATTGCATTGTGTTCTGGGAGAAGTTGTGCTCCTTGTTGTTTACCATATTCCCAACTGGACAGTATTCCCAGATCCCCACCTCTTCTCCCTGCTCCCATCGCAGTTTTCCCAAGTCTCTCCCAAGCCTCCAGTCTCTCTCTGCCCTGGACTGACTGACTGCACACACATACCTTCCCCGACGTAGTCCTCTCTGAACACAGACAGCTCTTGTCTTGTTTCTTGCCGTCCTCCCCCAATTTGGGATGTTCCCTAGGGTCTGAAAAACATTCTCTCTTTCTGCCCTGCCAGCCACCCTGCTGGGGAACACAAGTGTTTCGCTACACCCGCAACAACATCTGATATTAATATGTGTATGTGACCGATAAAATGTTATTTGGTGGTGGCCTTCCAGCAAGGCTCGCCACAGCTGTTGTGTGGAGAGATGGGGAGGTGTGTGTGTACAGAGAGAGAGGTGGGAGCGACCCCAGGGGTGAGTTGTTTAGACCTTTGAAGACACGGCTGATGTGTGGACAATGAATCCCCCGCTCTCCTTCCCTCCCTCCCTCTTTCTCCTCCCTCTTCTTCAGAAAGCTCTAGATAGATGTGCCTTTTGGTCCTTTTATGAGACTGGTGCTTTTACACACCAGACAGACAGCAGTGTTCCCCTCTGTGACTGACTGTCTAGTGTAGTTTTAATATGTACTGTATATTAGTGTAGTACTAGACCTTCTAATGGACTAGCAGAAGCACCTGCAGGATCAGTTGTGTTGACTTACTATTGGAGACAGTAAAGTGTAGTGGTTCTGTTGACCAGCTAGCAGAAGGCTAGCCCTGGACCCAGACTAGCAGTGGCGTAAAGTGTAGTGGTTCTGTTGACCAGCTAGCAGAAGGGTAGCCCTGGACCCAGACTAGCAGTGGCGTAAAGTGTAGTGTTTCTGTTGACCGGCTAGCCCTGGACCCAGACTAGCAGTGGCGGAAAGTGTAGTGGTTCTGTTGACCGGCTAGCCCTGGACCCAGACTAGCAGTGGCATAAAGTGTAGTGGTTCTGTTGACCGGCTAGCAGAAGGCTAGCCCTGGACCCAGACTAGCAGTGGCGTAAAGTGTAGTGGTTCTGTTGACCGGCTAGCAGAAGGCTAGCCCTGGACCCAGACGAGCAGTGGCGTAAAGTGTAGTGGTTCTGTTGACCGGCTAGCAGAAGGCTAGCCCTGGACCCAGACTAGCAGTGGCGTAAAGTGTAGTGGTTCTGTTGACCGGCTAGCAGAAGGCTAGCCCTGGACCCAGACTAGCAGTGGTGTAAAGTGTAGTGGTTCTGTTGACTGGCTAGCAGAAGGCTAGCCCTGGACCCAGACTAGCGGTGGTGGTTGTTGCATCCTTCAGCCTGCTAACTCCCCTGGTCTCCTCCAGGCTGGATGCATCACACAGTGGAGCAGTTAGGGGACCAAGGCTCCAAGGACAGCTATGCCATCCAGTGTCTGCAGAAGTCACTAGAAGCAGACCCCAACTCTGGACAGTCCTGGTACTTCCTCGGCAGGTAAACGTATTTTCTTTCGTAAACATTTTGGCATTTTCTTTCGTAGTGAATTCCTGCTGGCTATTGTTTCCCTTTTAGCAAGTGTGTAAAACGTTAAACCGCTGTGTGTAGAATAAGACTCTGCCCTGAAGGTCTTTTCTCTCTTCAGCTCCTGTCTCACCTGTTTCTCTACAATCTATAGAGCTGTTTCAGAGCTGCTCCTCTGATCACGCTGATTTTTATTGATTCAAGTCTGTACTCTCTGGGAAGACAGCGTGTTACACAGAGACCTAATGATTAATAGCTCTGTAAATCTGACCTATTAATTAGATGGAATTTTTCCTTTCTGTTATTCCACACGCTTTTATAAAGGCTTTTATATAGTGCTTACTTATTGAATCCACTTATTTTAGTATAGATCATTAGACCACAGTTGACCTGGTTTGGCTAGTGTAGCAGACAGTGTTGCAGTGGATAGATGGCCTCCTGTCTGTAGTACAACTAAGGGCTGCAGCAGTATGTTGTTGTGTTAGCGGCTGTGAGAGAAGTTAATGGCTAGCAAGCAGGGTTTGGTAGGTTACTTTATAAATGTAATATGTTAGTTACTAGTTACCTGTCCAAAATTGTAATCGGTAACGAAACATTTGGATTACCCAAACTCAGTAATGATTACATTCCGTTACTTTTAGATTAATTTCCCCTTAAGAGGCATTAGAAGAAGACAAAATGTATGTTACCAATTGAACCACATCTATTGCAGGATAAATCAATGTTAAAGTTTACATAGCTGGTCATATATGGATGTTATATTTTACTATATGGGTTGGTTATGTAGGCTTCTTCTAACCCATCACTTTCTACTACATATAATAATATGATTAAATTACATCTTTACGTTAAAAACCAAAATCTATCAGAATTCCAGTCATTCCAATAAATGTTATACCCCTTGATCTTCAAGAATAGGACTTGGAAATATGGAAGTATAGATTAGCCAAATGGTTTTACCTGAGCATGACCCAAAACTAAGGATTTATTAGCCAGCCCTACTCTGTTGTTTATGATCGTGTTGTCATGGAGGACTGATTGGGCTCATTGATTCCAGTTGATAAATAAATGCTGCGCTCATGGAATGGCTTTGAGCACTACTGAAAAGTGTTTCGGAAGCCGTGTGGCTCAGTTGGTAGAGCATGGTGTTTGCAACGCCAGGGTTGTGGGTTCGATTCCCACGGGGGACCAGTACGGGGGAATGTTTTTAATCAAATGTATGCATTCACTACTGTAAGTCGCTCTGGATAAGAGCGTCTGCTAAATGACTAAAATGTAAATGTAAAATGTTATTTATATGTGAAAAATGAATGCCATATGCTGCATTTGCTATAGGCCTGTTGCTTACCTTTTCGTTGGGGACACTTTGATATCTTGATAATATGCAGCTGTTTAAAGGGCAAATCAACAAATCTGTTTTGGTAAAAAGCTGAGGGATGGGCCTGGAGAAATGTAACCACTCAGATTAATAGACAGAGCTATTAATTCAAGGACTGACCATACATGATATGAAGATTATTGTTTTAACCATGTTATGAGGCTGTACAGCGTTTATTTACACTACCGGTCCAAAGTTTTAGAACACCTACTTCAAGGGTTTTTCTTTATTTTCTACTATTTTCTACATTGTAGAATAGTAGTGAAGACATAAACTATGAAATAACACATATGGAATCATGTGTTAAATAGGGTTAAGTGTTAAACAAATCAAAATATATTTTATATTTAAGATTCTTCAAATAGCCACCCTTTGCCATGATGACAGCTTTCCACACTCTTGGCATTCTCTCAACCAGCTTCTCCTGGAATGCATTTCCAACAGTCTTGAAGGAGTTCCCACATATGCTGAGCACTTGTTGACTGTGTCGTGTCTTTGGGGTACCATTAAACTGAAGACATGTTTATCAATTAACTCCCTGTAATTATTATCACGCGATTAAACTAATTAATCGTTTAATTGTAATTAACTAGGAGATCGGGGTACCAAGGAAAATACTCAGATTACAAAGTTATAATTTTCCTAATATAACTTTCCTATATTATAGTATAGGCCGATTATCTTCTGGTTTAAATGGTGTATTTTACCTCGAGTCCAGTCTCATTCCAAATGTCGTAAATTGTTGTATCTGCACGAACCCAGTCTTTACTAAAATCATCCATACATCAATTGTCTTAAAATCATTTATTTACTACACTAAGTAATTAACAGAAAACATACAAACAGTAATTATCGTCACAAAGGATTGGTATAGTAATGTGCCCTAATGGCTAACAGGCATGGCTGGTCTGTTAGACAATGGGTCATAAACGGTCAGCTGAGAAGGTACACAGAGTTCATTAATATTAACAATTGACAATTGAAGGCTCACTCATTCGGGAACAATTGCAATCAATATATATTTACGCTCATGTGCCGTCGGGATCCTTGTTCGAGCGTCGTTCTGATGGAGAGTTCTCTCTCTCTCTCGGTTAGAATGGATATTTCAAAGCGACATTCATTAATGTCGTTATAGAATGGATGTTTCGTTGGTCTTCGCGTTCGATGATATAATTTACTTAGCTGCAGACTAATAATTAATATCAAAGACTTGTTCTTATTCTGTCGGTCTCGATAGTCTAAAAGTTAACCACGTGGTATAGTTCACTTTCAGTAGAGGAATTGGATGGTAAAACCTATTGGCCATGGAGTGGAGGCCTGTTCTGGAGAAATGTAGCTCAGGGTATAGTTTTATAGTGACCCTTGAACAGGCTTGTCAAATGACGCCTGGTCCTGTCTGTGTCCCTTGGGGGGCGTGCCGATGGCTGAGTGAAGCTTGGTACAGAAATCCAATTCTATCACATTAACATCAGTACATAGCATCTCAATGTATTACAAATAGCTTTATCCTTATTAATACATTTTATACAACCATTATGATGCAATTCTCATCGCTGAGGCTATTATATAAACAGTTTTATGGTAATATGGCTATATTGTCTCTTCTGAGTATCACAAAATTGTACCAAGCGGACCAGTTCGTAGCTGGATTCTTCACCAATCTTCCATACCTTCTCCAGAACACACATGTCGCTCGGTTCTCCAATTCTATGAGTTGGAAGAATTTCCTTTGTCTCTCTATGAAACATGTGGTAGGAGATTCTCCTCTTAGAGTTTTTACAACCCTTTCACACAGGGCCTGGGTTGGGGGGAAGGTAGGTTGGGGGATGGTACAAAGGGGAGGGATTCAACTGTCCTCCCTGTACCCAAAGAGGCCAACGTCATGACAACTGCTTTTCCTTCACTCTGCGGTCCAGCTCACCCCAAACCATGTTATATTTGTGGTTCTGATGGAGTATGACAGTTGAACTAAGCTTATGAAGCGTTTGTAGGTTATATTATTCAAGAATGAGTGGGTATATATATCCAGTGCCTTCAGCAGGGTTGCACATTTTGGGGAGTATTGAGGTGGAAACTTTCCAGGGGAATTAACGGGAATATATGGGAATTAACGGAAAAAGATGCAAATTAATATTAATACCATTTAAATGTAATTTGCATTGGATATATTTACCATATCATATGGAGACAGAAACATAAACCTTTTACCTTATCAAAATTGAATCATTTGCAATTGTCTAATCTTTCCTGTAGAAATAAATAAAAAACAATTTAGTTACGATTTTAACTTTAATTAAATGATTCGACTCTTCTCATGGGATGATTTCACTGAACAACAAAAGAAAGTGAATATTGAAGGATCCAAATGATCCAGGAGTTTTAGGTTGCTTACCACTCTCTCCCAAAATACATCATCCAGGAGGATCCTCTTGATGGGGCTGTCCATATTGGCAGACTGTGATATGGCCATTTCTTGGAGAGACTCCTTCCCCTCCAGGAGACTGTCAAACATGATGACAACACCACCCCAATGGGTGTTGCTGGGCAGCTTCAATGTGGTGCTCTTATTCTTCTCACTTTGCTTGGTGAGGTAGATTGCTGCTATAACTTGATGACTCTTCACATACCTAACCATTTCCTTGGCTCTCTTGTAGAGTGTATCCATTGTTTTCAGTGCCATGATGTCCTTGAGGAGCAGATTCAATGCATGAGCAGCACAGCCAATGGGTGTGATCTGAGGGTAGGACTCCTCCACTTTAGACCAAGCAGCCTTCATGTTTGCAGCATTGTCTGTCACCAGTGCAAATACCTTCTGCGTTCCAAGGTCATTGATGACTGCCTTCAGCTCATCTGTAATGTAGAGACCGGTGTGTCTGTCCCTTGTGTCTGTGCTCTTGTAGAATACTGGTTGAGGGGTGGAGATGATGTAGTTAATTCTTCCTTTCCCACGAACATTCAACCACCCATCAGAGATGATTGCAATACAGTCTGCTTTCTCTATGATTTGCTTGACCTTCACTTGAACTCCGTGGAACTCTGCATCTAGCAAATGAGTAGATAAAGCATGTCTGGGTGGAAGGGTGTATGCTGGGTTAAGAACATTCAGAAATCTCTTCCAATATATATTGCCTGTGAGCATCAGAGGTGAACCAGTTGCATACGCAGCTCGAGCAAGACATTCATCAGCATTTCTCTGTTTCTCCATTGAGTCAAAAAAACTTCTGATTCCAGGAGGACCATGAGCTGTTGCTATCGATAAGGTGTCTGATTCATCATTTTCACCTTGTATAGAAGTAGAGTGACTTTTGTCAGAGGTTGCATGTTGTGAGCGCTGAGGGAACTTTATGCACTTGGCCAGATGATTCTGCATCTTTGTTGCATTCTTCACATATGATTTGGCACAGTATTTGCAAATGTACACAGCATGTCCTTCTATATTATCTGCAATGAAATGTCTCCACACATCAGATAGTGCCCGTGGCATTTTGCTGTAAAGATTAGAAAAAAACAAAATACAATTCCATGTACAGATAAATAGATAAGCAGTTAGATTAAACAACTCCTTTGTAAGATAATGTTTTCAAATGACACATGTATTGAAACAGGTGAATTAACACTCCTCAGTTAGCAGGCTCAAGCAAGCTAAAACTAACTAACAGAAATTGTTATGATTTAAAATGATTTAGAAATTATTTAAACACACTTTGCTGTAGGCTACTATTTACTAATTAACAAAAACAAAATATGTCATATAAAATATATTCACCCCACCCAGTATTGTAATCAAAACTTACCAGAAAGCATGAAGTCCTTGGCTCAGACAGTGTAGTAGTGTGGGCTCAATAGCATCTCATTAGTGTACAAGATCTTGAGAATCAGCTGTACATGTGATGAAGAATGCACTGTGCACGCAGAGGGTTGCATTTCCATTGAATTGGGGATAGTTTAACCAAAATATGCCACAAGACCAAGAATTGCCTTATGTGTATCCCACAAAAAAAGGTTCAACGTTATACGCTAACATTTTTGATGAATTTTAAGCAAAATTCCCAGGCTTAACTTACCATGGAAAATTTCCGCAACCCTAGCCTTGAGACAGCATTCACACCCCTTGACTTATTCCACATTTGGTTGTTATAGCCTGAATTTAAAATGGATTAAATTGATATATTTATTTTGTCACTGGTGTCGATACAATACCCCATAATGTCAAAGTGGAATTATGTTTTACTAAATGTTTACAATTTAATAACAAATGAAAAGCTGAAATGTCTTGTCAATAAGTATTAAACCCCTTTGTTATGGCAAGCCTAAATAAGTTCAGTAGTAAAAATAAGCTTAACAAGTCAAATAATTAGTTGCATTGATTCACTCTGTGTGCAATAAGTGTTTAACATGATGTTTGAATGACTACCTCATCTCTGTACCCTACACATATAATTATTTGTAAGGTCCCTCAGTCCAGCAGTGAATTTCAAACACAGATTAAACTGTGAGGTTTAAACAGGGAGGTTTTCCAATGCCTCGCAAAGAAGGGCACCTATTGGTAGATGAGTAAAAATAATAAAAGCAGACATTGAATATCCCTTTGAGCATAGTGAAGTTATTAATTACTCTTTGGATGGTGTATCAATACATCCAGTCACTACAACGATACAGGTGTCCTTCCTAACTCAGTTGCCAGAGAGGAAGGAAACCGCTCAGGGATTTTACCATGAGGCCAATGGTGACTTTAAAACAGTTACGGAGTTTAATGGCTGTGATAGG
The DNA here is from genome assembly GCF_901001165.1 of Salmo trutta. Lineage (NCBI taxonomy): Eukaryota > Metazoa > Chordata > Actinopteri > Salmoniformes > Salmonidae > Salmo > Salmo trutta. The sequence continues at coordinate 40,506,201 of NC_042980.1, forward strand.
AGAACTGAGGATGGATCAACAACATTGTAGTTACTCCACAATACTAACCTAATTGACAGTGAAATGAAGGAAGCCTGTACAGACAAAAAAATATCGCCAAAACATGCATCCCGGTATCAACAAGGCACTGAAGTAATACTGCAAAAAATGTGACGACAGCAATTCACTTTTTGTCCTGACTGCAAAGTGTTATGTTTGGGGCAAATCCAATATAACACTGAGTACCACCCTCATCATGTTATGGGTATCGTTGTAATTGTTAAAGACTGGGAAGTTTTTTCAAGATTAAAAAAAGGAATAGAATGGCGGTCAGCACAGGCAAAATCCTAGAGGGGAAACCTGGTTGTCTGCTTTCCACCAGACACTGGGAGATGAATTCTCCTTTCAGCAGGACAATAACATAAAACAAAAGGCCAAATCTACACTAGAGTTGTTTACCAAGAAGACAGTGAATGTTCCTGAGTGGCCCAGTTACCGTTTTGACTTAAATAACTTGAAAATCTATGGCAAGACCTGAAAATGGTTGTCTAGCAATGACCAACAACCAATTTGGCAGAGCTTGAAGAATGTTGAAAAGAATAATGGGCAAATGTTGCAAAATCCAGGTGTGGAAAGCTCTTGGAGACTTACCCAGAAACACTCGCAGCTGCAATCGCTGCCAAAGGTGCTATTACAAAGTATTGACTCGAGGGGGGGTGAATACTTATGGAAATGAGATTTCTGTATTTCATTTTCAATAAATGTGCAAACATTTCTAAAATCATGTTTTCACTTTATCATTATGGGGTATTTTGTGTAGATGAGTTCAGGCTGTAACACAACAAAATGTGCAATAAGTCAAAGGGTATAAATACTTTCTGAAGGCACTACAGATTGTCCCTTTATTGTTTTTATTTCATTTAACATTTAGCTAGGCAAGTCCGTTAAGAACAAATTCTTATTTACAACGACGGCCTAGCCCGGCCAAACCCTAAGGCAGATGACGTTGGGCCAGTTGTGCGCCACCCTATGGGACTCCCAATCACTGCCGGTTGTGATTCAGCCTGGATTCCAACCAGTGCCTTAGACCGCTGCGCCACTCAGGAGCCTGAGCTAGGTGAGGTCGCTAGGTGAGACAACCTAGCGACCGTAGGTCGTAGCAAGTACATTTTCGCTCAATAAAGTAGTTATCGTCAAAGTTGGTGCAAGTAGGAAAAGTCAAGTGCAGGCCGTGGGATTTTTGCTATTGGTTGTTGTGTGATAGAACCACTGAATGCATGGTTCTGCATGAGCTGTAGTCACCCTTTGAGCTTGTAGATGTGCAGTTGCATAACTGTGTGTAGAGTGTTAGCTTTAGGGCTGACCCCATTTAGTCAACCGGTCAATTGTTTGGTTGATAGGCTGTTGGTCGGCCAAGATTTCTTTAATGGAGCACTAGCAGCAACAACAATAAATGGTGTACAAGACACCTGTCTCATTGGCTCCTGTTTGAGTGGACTGATCCATTGTGGAGGCTGTTGTAATGAGCTTTATTGGCATGGGAAGCATATGTTCACATTGCTAAAGCAAGTGGAATAGATAATAAACAAAAGTGAAATAAAAAATACGAAATGGACAGTAAACATTACACTTACAAAAATTCCAAAGGAATAGAGACATCTTATGTCAATATACAGTGTTGTAACGATGTGCAAATAGTTAAAGTTCAAAAGGGAAAATAAATAAACATACATGTGGGTTGTATTTAAAATTGTGTTTGTTCTTCACTGGTTGCCCTTTTCTTGTGGCAACAGGTCACACATCTTGCTGCTGTGATGGCACACTGTGGTATTTCACCCAGTAGATAAGGGAGTTTATCAAAATTGGATTTGTTTTGGAATTCTTTGTGCGTCTGTCTAATCTGAGGGAAATACGTGTCTCTAATATGGTCATACATTTGGCAGGAGGTTAGGAAGTGAAGCTCCGTTTCCACCTCATTTTGTGGGTAGTGTGCATATAGCCTGTCTTCTCTTGAGAGCCAGGTCGACCTACGGCGGCCTTTCTCAATAGCAAGTCTATGCTCACTGAGTCTGTACATACCGTAAATTCCGGACTATAAGCCGCAACTTTTTTCCCAGGCTTTGAACCTCGCGGCTTAAACAATGACGCGGCTAATATATGGATTTTACCCGCTTTCAAAATGTTTTTCTCCAAAAAAACACATTCTGTGACGTGCTCAGTTTTTTGGCAGCATGAAGCTTTCATTAGACCAATGAAATTGCCGAACGGGTTAAGGTCAAACAACTTTTTTGTTTACTGTTTAGATTAAATCGAGCGCTCTCAAACTTCCCATCATTCTGATTACGGTAGTCATTTTGTCACCCTCATCATGGCAAAGACACGGAGAAATGCATATGATACAGCTTTCAAGTTGAAGGCGATTGATCTGGCTGTTGGAAAAGGAAATGGAGCTGCTGCACGGGAGCTTGGTCTTAATGAGTCGATGATAAGACGTTGGAAACAGCAGCGTGAGGAATTGACTCAGTGCAAAAAGACAAAGCTTACTGCTAATTAAAACATTTTGTTACAAGCTGTGTTTCGTTAAAGGCTTTTTTATTTTTGTTACAAGCCGTGTTTCGTTAAAGCCTGTGTAAAGTTAATTTGTTTCAATGTACCGGTAGGCACCTGCGGCTTATAGACATGTGCAACTTATTTATGTTCAAAATAAAAAAAAAAATGTAATTCAGTGGGTGCGGCTTATATTCAGGTGCACTTAATAGTCCGGAGATTACGGTAGTCAAAGCTTTCCTTCATTTTGGGTCAGTCACAGTGGTCAGGTATTCTGCCACTGTGTAATCTCTGTTTAGGGCCAAATAGCATTCTAGTTTTCAGTTTTTTGTTAATTCTGTCTCTCGTTCTTGCAACCTCGCTCCCTCTGTTTCACTCTCGCTCCCTCTGTTTCGCTCCCGCTCTCGCTCCCCCTCTCTCGCTCCCCCTCTCTGTCTCGCTCCCCCTCTCTCTCTCGCGCCCTCTAAGTCTCGCGCCCTCTCGGTCTCTGACAGTCTGACAGTATCTCTCTCTTCATACTCATATTGATAGTACTAAGCATAATGTGTGTTCTCTCCAGGTGCTACTCCAGTATTGGGAAAGTCCAGGATGCCTTCATCTCCTACAGACAGTCCATTGACAAGTCTGAGGCCAGCGCTGACACCTGGTGCTCCATAGGGTAAGACCTGACACACTGCAGCCAGCGTGTACTCACCTATCATCTGTCTGTAGGAACCTTGGAGAAGTCTTAAAGGATTACTCAATCTGAAGGCTTATAGGTGTTGGCCATGGCAACAGGAGGGAGGTAGTGGTCCCTAGAGTTAAATATGGATAGACTTGGCGTGTGGCCACCCGAGGGAGGGAGGACACTAAAAACTCCATGCACTCCCCCTCTCCCATCACTTGCTCTTTCTCTCTTCCTTCTTCCCTCCCTCCCCTCTCTCTCCTTTCCCTCCCCTCTCTCTCCTTTCCCTCCCCTCTCTCTCCTTTCCCTCCCCTCTCTCTCTTTTCCCTCCCCTCTCTCTCCCTCCTCTCTTTCTTCCCTTCCCTTCCTACCTTCCTTCCCCTCTCTCTCTCTCTCCTTCCCTCCCTCCCTTCGCACCCTCCTGCCCTCCCTCCCCTCTCTCTCCTCCCCCCCTCCCTCCCCCAGTGTTCTGTACCAGCAGCAGAACCAGCCTATGGACGCTCTGCAGGCGTACATCTGTGCAGTGCAGCTGGACCACAGTCATGCGGCTGCCTGGATGGACCTGGGCACGCTCTACGAGTCCTGCGGGCAGCCGCACGACGCCATCAAGTGTTACATCAACGCCACGCGCAGCAAGGCCTGCACCAACACCGCTGTCCTCACACACCGCATTAAGCTGCTGCAGGTAGGCATGGATGCAGAGAGGGAGGGATACACACACACACACACATGCAGAGATATGAAAACCCTCACACACACACACACCAAGCAGAAGCAAATGATTTGACTGTCTGTTTTCTGTTAAACGTAGTGCTGTGAGTTGTGTTGCAGTGTTTGTATGTGTTTTAAAGCCAATGACATTATTCACTCTCTGAAAGAGTTGTATTTTATACATGTGTGTATCCTTGTTTATTGTACAGGATGTGATTATTCAGCTTTTTTATTTGAATCATTGAGATATGAACACTTGATTCATATTGATGCGATACTACACATTCTCACCAGTAATCGTAAGACATAATCTCATGGCATTGACCATTCTTTAAGTGATTATTTTCATTTGACTTCATCTCATCTCTGGAGAGGCTGTATTTCATGTGCAATTACCTATAGTGAAACAAGGTGCTCAGTCAGTGGGTTGTCCTACCATAACGTAGAGCAGTACTGAAATGTGTCTTTATGCCATTCCCCCTCCTATAGGCTCGGTTGTGTAACCCTCAGACAGGTAGTGTTGCGGGGGGGGAGGGTGGTAAAATGCTTCCTAGTATTGAGGAGGCGTGGAGCCTGCCCATCCCCGCTGAGCTCACCTCCAGACAGGGGGGCCTGAACACTGCAGCAGGCAGCCCAGGGCCACAGGCACAGCAGCAGGTGAGACCTCTAGAGACACACACACCCCCCCCCCCCCCCCCCAGCTAACAAACCCCTGTTTCTACCTAAACTAACCTGTCCTGGTGCATCTTAATAGCTTTCATCTTTCCTCGTCTTCCTCCTCTCATTGGCACTGATCTGCAAACTCAGGATAGTTGAATACAGTGGATGCCCTCTAGCAATATATACATTCACCTGACCGGTCTAGAAACGTTTTGCATCAGTGCAGACCAACCAAAGGAGTTGAGTTGAGAGAATCCCCCTCACAAACACTAAGCTCACATACAGTAGATTTACTAGGTGTAATTCTCTGGTTCATAATACAGTAGATTTACTAGGTGTAATTCTCTGGTTCATAATACAGTAGATTTACTAGGTGTAATTCTCTGGTTCATAATACAGTAGATTTACTAGGTGTAATTCTCTGGTTCATAATACAGTAGATTTACTAGGTGTAATTCTCTGGTTCATAATACAGTAGATTTACTAGGTGTAATTCTCTGTGTGGTTCATAATACAGCAGATTTACTAGGTGTAATTCTCTGTCTGGTCCATAATACAGCAGATTTACTAGGTGTAATTCTCTGGTTCATAATACAGTAGATTTACTAGGTGTAATTCTCTGGTTCATAATACAGTAGATTTACTAGGTGTAATTCTCTGTGTGGTTCATAATACAGCAGATTTACTAGGTGTAATTCTCTGTCTGGTCCATAATACAGCAGATTTACTAGGTGTAATTCTCTGTGTGCTTCATAATACAGTAGATTTACTAGGTGTAATTCTCTGTGTGGTTCATAATACAGTAGATTTACTAGGTGTAATTCTCTGTGTGGTTCATAATACAGTAGATTTACTAGGTGTAATTCTCTGTCTGGTCCATAATACAGTAGATTTACTAGGTGTAATTCTCTGTGTGGTTCATAATACAGTAGATTTACTAGGTGTAATTCTCTGTGTGGTTCATAATACAGTAGATTTACTAGGTGTAATTCTCTGGTCCATAATACAGTAGATTTACTAGGTGTAATTCTCTGTGTGGTCCATAATACAGTAGATTTACTAGGTGTAATTCTCTGGTTCATAATACAGTATATTTACTAGGTGTAATTCTCTGTGTGGTTCATAATACAGTAGATTTACTAGGTGTAATTCTCTGGTCCATAATACAGTAGATTTACTAGGTGTAATTCTCTGGTTCATAATACAGTAGATTTACTAGGTGTAATTCTCTGGTTCATAATACAGTAGATTTACTAGGTGTAATTCTCTGGTTCATAATACAGTAGATTTACTCGGTGTAATTCTCTGTGTGGTTCATAATACAGCAGATTTACTAGGTGTAATTCTCTGTGTGGTTCATAATACAGCAGTACAGGTCATAAGTCAAGTCCTTTTCTCACTCACCCCATCTCCTCACCCTGACTAGCTGTTTGACATGACATGACAGAATGAATGTAAACTACTGATATGCTGTTGATATCTGTTAGTGACTATGAATATTTAATTCCTTGTCAACTTGCATGTCTTGTCTTTTTTTCTTGGATGACCGTTTGACATTAAAACTACCATGGCACCAAAGGTTTGATGGTAAACGGTGGTAACCCAGATATTTTTGTTCCTTAAGTTTCTCACATTAAAATTCATCTCATTCCTCTTGCCAAGAAAAATACTTTCACACAGTTTGTTGGCTATGAGATTCCTGATTAGAAGTATCACTTAGGTTGTTGTCAGGATTGTGGCATCTGCTCTGACCCCCTCCTCTCTTCCTTCCCCCCATAACCCCCACACTCCTCTCCTGCCTCCCCTTATAACCATCCCACTCCTCTCCTGCCTCCCACATACCCTCCTCTCCTTCCTTCCTGCCTCCCCCCTATAACCTTCCTCTCCACTCCTGCCCCCCCCCTCCCTCCTCTCCTGCCTCCCCCTATAACCTTCCTCTCCACTCCTGCCCCCCCCATACCCTCCTCTCCTTCCTTCCTGCCTCCCCCCTATAACCTTCCTCTCCACTCCTGCCCCCCCTCCCTCCTCTCCTGCCTCCCCCCTATAACCTTCCTCTCCACTCCTGCCCCCCCTCCCTCCTCTCCTGCCTCCCCCCTATAACCTTCCTCTCCACTCCTGCCCCCCCTCCCTCCTCTCCTGCCTCCCCCCTATAACCTTCCTCTCCACTCCTGCCCCCCCTCCCTCCTCTCCTGCCTCCCCCCTATAACCTTCCTCTCCACTCCTGCCCCCCCCCCTCCTCTCCTGCCTCCCCCCTATAACCTTCCTCTCCACTCCTGCCCCCCCTCCTCTCCTGCCTCCCCCCTATAACCTTCCTCTCCACTCCTGCCCCCCCTCCTCTCCTGCCTCCCCCCTATAACCTTCCTCTCCACTCCTGCCCCCCCCCCCCTCCCTCCTCTCCTGCCCTTCCAGGCATGTAAGCCCCACCAGGTAGGTGAGGTAGGCCAGGTACAGACACAGGTCTCTCCCCATCCCTGCCACACTGACAGTCAGGCCAGCCCTGCCAAGAGGAAACGCACCACCAGCCCAGCTAAGGTAGGGTTCAGTCTTTTACCCAGCCCAACTGATATATTTACAGTGTAAAGATGGTTAAAACTGCTGATTTTAGTGACAATGCTTTGATTTATAAAATCGCTTTTATAAATCAAAGCATTGTCACTAAATCAGCAGTTTTAACCATCTTTACACTGTAAATATCTTGTCTCCAAGTCCAGCATTTACATGTCAATTAAAACAGGTTTGAAAAGGAGGATTGTGGGAAAGCAGAACACAAAACTGCATTAAGGAGAGGGTACTCCTGCCCCTGGTTCAGTGGCGATGAATAACCCTAAACCAGGGTTATATTCATTAAGGCATTCATTCATTAAGGAGAGGGGACTCCTGCCCCTGGTTCAGCGGCGATGAATAACCCTAAACCAGGGTTATATTCATTAAGGCATTCATTCAAATGTCTTTCACCGGATAACTAAAGTGAGTGTTTCTTATTGGACATAGTCCCGCCCTTTTTCAGTAAGTTTTCATCCATTTGGTGCCTAATGACAACAATCCAGCTCGGGTACTAAAGCCTGGGAACTATCCACTCCATCACACAACTGGTGAACGCAAAAAGGAATGACGCTGAAACGTTTACAAGGTATATTGACGAGCATCTCTCTCTTCTTTCTCTCTCTCTCTCTTCTCTGAGCACAGAGTGATGTACAACAGCAGATCCCCAGCTGGTACCTAACAGCACAGAGACTACAGGTGGGTTCTTCTCTGTCAGAGTCAGACCTGAACTGTATTTGTTAACCCCTGTAGGTCTAAGCCCTTAAATTGCAATATCTACTAAGTTAACATATGGAATTTTTAAGATGATGAAGCCATTTGATTGTAAATTTTAGGACCCCTGTAGGTATAAAAATAAGACATAAATATATCTAAACTCAGCAAACTGTTTATTTTCAGCAAACTTAACATGTTATGTTCATACAAATATTTACACAAGATTCAACAACTGAGACATAAACTGAACACGTTCCACAGACATGTGACTAACAGAAATGGAATCATGTGTCCTTGAACAAAGGGGGGGGGGGGGTCAAAATCATAAGTAACAGTCAGTATCTGATGTGGCCACCATCTCCTCCTCATGGACTGCACCAGATTTGCCAGTTCTTGCTGTGAGATGTTACCGCACTCTTCCACCAAGTCACCTGCAAGTTCCCGGACATTTCTGGGGGTATTGGCCCTAGCCCTCACCCTCCGATCCAACAGGTCCCAGACGTGCTCAATGGGATTGAGATCCGGGCTCTTCGCTGGCTATGGCAGAACACTGACATTCCTGTCTTGATGTCTGTGAATTGAACCATTTTCCTGTCCTGCTAAGCATTCGAAATGTAACGAGTACTTTTAGTTGGCAGAGAAAATGTATGGATTAAAAAGTACATTTTCTTTATGAATGTAGTGAAGTAGAAGTTGTAAAAAATAGTAAATTAAAGTACAGATATCCCAAAAAACTACTTAAGTAGTACTTTAAAGTATTTTTACGTAAGTACTTTACACCACTGGTTCTGGGTTACCTTCAGACAACGCCCCCTGAAGCTCGTGTGCGCCGTAGAGCAGATCAAACGACACCTTTGTGTTTGAGAGTGTCCCTATTAGATATTGGTGACATTTGTTTGTAGCGCCAACGGTTTGGTCTGGACAGTTGGTTTTGTGAGAAGACTTCTTCAAAGTCAGAATCTGTAAAATGTGTGGGTGTCGTAGAGCCAAACACCTGACACTATCGTGTTTGTGAGAGTCTCCCCTTTCCATAATGGTGACATAATACACTGAAATTATTGCATGTTGCGTTTATATATATTTTTTCAAAGATTTTACTGAGTTACAGTTCATATAAGGAAATCAGTCAATTGAAATAAATTCATTAGGCCCTAATCTATGTATTTTACGACTGGGAATACAGCTATGCATCTGTTGGTCACAGATATGGATCAGAAAACCAGTCAGTATCTAGTGTGACCACCATTTGCCTCATGCAGGGCGACACATCTCCTTCGCATACAGTTGATCAGGCTGTTGATTGTGGCCTGTGGAATGTTGTCCCACTCCTCTTCAATGGCTGCGCGAAGTTGATGGGTATTGGCAGGAAGTGGAACACGCTGTCAGACATGTTGATCCAGAGCATCCCAAACGTGCTCAATGGGTGGCATGTCTGAGTTTGCAGGCCATGGGAGAACTGGGACATTTTCAGCATCCAAGAATTGTGTGCAGATCCTTGCGACATGGGGCCGTGCATTATCATGCTGAAACATGACGTGATGAATGGCACGACAATGGGCCTCAGGATCTCGTCACGGTATCTCTGTGCATTCAAATTGTCATCAATAAAATGTAATTGTGTTCGTTGTCCTTAGCTTATGCCTGCCCGTACCATAACCCCACCTCCACCATGGGGCACTCTGTTCACATTGTTGACATCAGCAAACCGCTTGCCCACATGATGCCCGCCATCTGCCTGGTACAGTTGAAACCAGGATTCATCCATGAAGAGCACACTTCTCCAGTGTGCCAGTGGCCATCGAAGGTGAGCATTTGCCCACTGAAGTTGGTTATGACCCTGGTACCCTGGTAAGGACGAAGAGCACGCAAATTAGCTTCTCTGAGACTTTCTGACAGTTTGGGAAGAAATTATTTGGTTGTGCTAAACCACACTTTCACCCTGTCCGGGTGGCTGGTCTCAGATGATCCCGCAGGTGAAGAAATCGGATGTGGAGGTCCTGGGCTGGCGTGGTTACACGTGGTCTTCAGTTGTGAGGCTGGTTGGATGTGCTGCCAAATTCTCTAAAATGACGTTGGAGGTGGCTTATAGTAGATAAATTGACATTCAATTCTCTGGCAACAGCTCTGGAGAGCATTCCTGCAGTCTGCATGCCAATTGCACGCTCCCTCAAAACTTGAGTGTATGCATCTGGAGTATGACAAAACTGCACATTTTAGTGGCCTTTTATTGTCCCAGCACAAGGTGTACCTGTGTAATGATCATGCTGTTTAATAAACTTCTTGACATGCCACATCTGTCAGGTGGACGAATTATCTTGGCAAAGGAGAAATGCTCACTACCAGGGATGTAAACACATTTTCACAACATTTGAAAGAAATTAGCTTCTTGTATGTATGGAACATTTCTGTAATCTTTTGTTTCAGCTTGAGAAACATGGGACCGACACTGTACATGTTGCGTTTATATTTTTGTTCAGTGTAGTTTGTAGCTTACATGGTTCAGGTTTTAGACGATATCATGACGATTCTCTTGTCTGGATCCGTGTAGAAAAAGTCAGCTTTCACAAGCCCAATGTTATGGAATAGGCGCACATTTTATAACAGGGGAAAGAAAGCGGGCCATGAGCTGCAGCTCAACGGTATGTCTCTAGTATAAACACACAGGGGGAGCTGCGGCTCAACGGTATGTCTCTAGTATAAACACACAGGGAGAGCTGCGGCTCAACGGTATGTCTATAGTATAAACACACAGGGGGAGCTGCAGCTCAACGGTATGTCTCTAGTATAAACACACAGGGGGAGCTGCAGCTCAACGGTATGTCTCTAGTATAAACACACGGGGAGCTGCGGCTCAACGGTATGTCTCTAGTATAAACACACAGGGGGAGCTGCAGCTCAACGGTATGTCTCTAGAATAAACACACAGGGGGAGCTGCGGCTCAACGGTATGTCTCTAGTATAAACACACAGGGGGAGCTGCAGCTCAACGGTATGTCTCTAGTATAAACACACAGGGGGAGCTGCAGCTCAACGGTATGTCTCTAGTATAAACACACAGGGGGAGCTGCAGCTCAACGGTATGTCTCTAGTATAAACACACGGGGAGCTGCAGCTCAACGGTATGTCTCTAGTATAAACACACGGGGAGCTGCGGCTCAACGGTATGTCTCTAGTATAAACACACGGGGAGAGATTCAGGATTCAAAATGCCGTCAGTGTTTGATGCTGTGGAGCATCAATCAGCTTTGCAGGGTTTTAATGCGAGTAATTTTAGACCCTACAGCCCTTTTCCGAAGCATCTTGAGGACTGAATAGTAAGAATAAAAGTCGTAAGCGAAACAATTCAGAATGTAAATGGTTAAGGATGGTTCTAAATGCCTTTCCCTCCACCTCTAGCTCCTGGATCAGCTCCGGGCCAACCGGACCAGTCTGAAACCACCACAGGTACAGATGCTGGATCAGCTGGAAAACCAGTTCTCTCTCATGCAGCAGCATCAACAGCAGGTACACACAGTCACACACACACACTCAAACAAACCTGTGGCTTTATGTATGAATAACTTCAGCCATCATTCTCTTCCAGTGTTTAAAGACATTTGGAGTGCTATATATAAGAAAAATACCTGTTAGTATAGACAGTAGTTTTATTTAAATTTCCAATAACGATACTTTTCTGTTTCTCTCCCTTTTAATTGGCTAGGTGAAACAGCAGGCAGCAGGCCAGTTGTGGCCCACCCTACCCAACGGCCCCTCGCTATCCCCAAACTCCCTCCCCTCGCCTCACCCCCTCTCCCGGACTTCACCTGTCAGTCACACCACAGCCCACCCTCCCTGCACTCTTCAGCCAATGGCCAACGGACCTTTATCTTTAAGTCACCTGGGACAGCTGGATAATCAGGAGGCGGGGACCATGGGCAATAATCACACTCCCGGTTTACCGGGTGCAGGGACTTTACCGGGAGGTCTAACAGGAGGTGGCAGGAGTAACAGAAACGTGCCTTACCTGCAGCAGAACTGTCTACCTCACAACTGCACAGCCACTAGTGATACCAGTACCCCTACCAGCAACAACACGAGTCACCGCAGTAACAGTACCAGTAATGCAGAGGAGGCCTGGAAGAGCCAGCAACACACCAACTCCACTCAGGTACCTATTGATGGTACTGTCTCTGTTGAGCTGCTCTTGTCTGTCTTGTCTATCTCCTTCGTTCTAGCTCTCTTTCACTCTGACTTGGTCTCACACTCACTCTTTCTTGTTTTGTCTCACCCTCTAATGTTCGTTGCTGTTTTGTTTCTCCGTCAGGGGCTTCACAAAGGTCCAGGTTCATATTCGGCAGGTCCCAATGGAGAACACCCTTCCTCCCCCTCCCATCCCACCCAGGCTGCTGGCCTTGGTGCTCAAAGTCTAAATCAGGTCGGACATTCCACCGGGCCCTGCCCTGCCTCCTCTTCCTCCTCCTGTTCCTCCCTCTCCTCCTTCTCCTCTTCGCCACAGAGGGGCGGTGCCCCCAACCATCTCCCCTCCTCTCCTCTCCCCTCCGCCACCACTACCTCAGGGGCCCAAACCAAAGAGACCACGCCTTTAGGAAGCAGCAGCGGATTGGCTACCCCTGCAGGGACATTGCTCAGTCCCAGTCCCAGTCTCACCGCCCTTACACATGGATTGGCTAATCACATCCAGCAGGGAGCGGTGACCACCACGTACAGCACGGGGAGCCAATCCCAGCCCGGCTCTCCTCCTCCGGGCGCGCAGAGTTCAGACAATCCTCAGCTCTCAGCCTTGCTCAGAGGAAAGGACAATAATAAGGATGATGAAAACCACAATAGTAATAATAATCATCATCGTGGCGTTAATCAAGGAGCCACCATGGACGATAACATCAAGGTCAACAACATCCACCCGGGTGTCCACCATGGAGGTCCCAAACCCCTGTCGGAACACTCTGTGGCCTCCTCGCCCCTCTCAGCCATGTCCGTCACCACCACCTCCCCCCCTCGCTCCACTAACCCCCACTCCCCCACAGCCATCAACCTCGCCAGCCTTAACAGCAGCCCGTCCAACAGCGGAACCAGCGGTACCACCATTACCCCACAGGTCAATGGTAAGGGGCTAGAGGACTCTCGCAGCCCAGTCAAGGCGGATCTCACTGAGCTGGCTCACAGAAGGCCAGCCCTGGCCTCATGGTCCTCAGTATCAATCTACCCCAGCTCCAACCAGGTGCTCAAAGCATGCAGGTAGGACATCATATCCTTCTGTCACATCAGTCACACTTCAATTGTAGCCAATCTGCGTTTTGATCGGAGTGTATGCCCATTAGATGGATGTGGTAAAGGCTATGTGTTGTTATGCAGTGTTTCATTGTAAATGTCATACTAACTAGAGTTCACTGTCTGAGTCACATGGAGCTGACTGTGGTGGCTGACTGTGGTGGCTGACTGTGGTGGCTTGCAGAGTCGCTGATGACTTGTTTATTTTGGTGAGAAAGACGACTGTGGTTTGAGTTGCCTCTTGAAGGTCTTTGTGTTGTAGCCAACCTGGCCTTAAGGGCCTGTAGCCCTTAGTTAGCCTTTAGCTGGCAGCAGGTAGCCTAGTGGTTAGAGTGTTGGACATGTAACCGGAAGGTTGCTGGATCGAATCCCCGAGCTGACAAGGTAAAAATATGTCGTTCTGCCCCTGAACAAGGCAGTTAACCTACTGTTCCTAGGCCGTCATTGAAAATAAGAATTTTTTCTTAACTGACTCGCCAAGTTAAATAAAAAATTTAATAAATAAAAAGTGTAGATGTGAAGGACTTGGGCATGATGAACATGGCAGTATCTCCGCTAGCTTTCTTCTCTGATAGGCTAAGGGGATGTCCTCAGATGTACACCAGTGACTAGGCCGGGCCCTAGTGGATGTTTCTGGGTGCGATGGGTTATTAGTTTTACCACATCTGGAGTCCCCATTCTGTTTAGTGTGTCTACAGGGAGTGGCCAGTAACGGACAGGGCTGTAGAGTTCCTGAGCAGTAAGCCCTGTGTGTACACAACCTGAGACATAGCTGTTATTCTACTGTACATCTACAGCTCTGTATATGACTGGAGCTTCGGTTAACCTCTTCTACAGGCTTCTTTTTCTTACTGAAGCACTTCATAGGCTGTTTACACAGGCAGCCCAGTTATAATATTTTTTCCACTATTTGGTCTTTAGACCAATCACATTTTCATATCAGATTTTTTTTTCCAAAGCTAATCTGATTTGTCAAAAGTAAAAAATAAAATAAAAAATGAATTAAAAAAATGTTTATCTGAATTGGACTGCCTGTGTAAAAACAACCATAGTACCAGTTAATCTGTAATCTGTTTTAACGGTGATCTGTTTTAAGTGTTTTCCGCTCCACAATGCATGTCTAGACTCCAGATTCATTGTGTTGGTTTGTGCTGCTGCTATTAGCTGAAAAGTGATCTGTGCTGTCTCACCTAGCCAATTAAAGAGGAGAGATGAGAGAGATACAACAAAAAGCATCGTTATTGGAACAGTTTAAAAATACTGTTTATACTAAGACCTGGTGTTTTCTCTATATCACCCCCCCCGTGTCTTTAGGAACCTGGGGAAGAACGGCCTGTCCAGCCGCAGTATCCTCCTTGATCAGTGTCCCCCGCCCCGGCCCCCCCTGCCCCCCTCACCCTCGCTGCCGAAGGACAAACTCAACCCCTCCACACCCAGTATCTACGTGAGTAAATCGCTGTGAGGGTTTTTAGTCATGTCTGTATGTTGGGATTAGGGTTTCCGTTAGCCTGTAATAGCCGGCTTTTGGACAATACATTTTTTATTTTTAGAAAACCAGATGAATGAAATTGGCGCTGGCCAATTGTCCGGAAGAAGAAGAAAAAATCCCATTGTGAAATAAGGCTTTTTAGCCTCTTGAATGATGGAAATTACCAGTCGATGGAAATACATTTGACTGCTCATGCTTATCGGTCTATAGGTAAATTAGCAACATTTTATGGAATTAAATTGATGTGTGTGTAGGCTACAGTATATTCATTATATATCTTATTTATCACACGCATACAACATACAGATACAGAGCCTTTGAGTGTAAAATGCTGCAGCATCTCAAACATTCATCAGAAGGCAGGCTTCATCAGCGTGTCACACGCCACATTGCAATAAGCTGAAGGCAGTAGACTATGCCTACTTAATTGTTTGAAACCTGAACATTTTAAATCATATGAGGCATGTCTTATCTTGCTTCAAAGTAGCCTATTAGATCTCCTCTCGTTCTATATTTCGAACAGATTTTGGAATCTCTGTCACATGAAACCGTTTGTGTGAGAGTCACCCTTTTGACACTGTGGTTTCCTGCTAATTGCATTATGGAACAAACATTCACTTGTAGCCTACTGCCTTGTGCGCATTGCTGCGCTTATAATGTGAAGAAATAATAGCTTATTAACATTTTAAGATAAATGTTCTGATCTGTTGCATCAGACTTTTTAAGGTTGCATCCTCTACTTGCATGTTCTGTTAATATGAATTACCATATTCTAAATGTGATGTCATTCTGAGCACTTGTGGGTGGACGCCCTAATCAGGTTACGCATATGGGTCCGGCAGATTTCTCGAATGTCCGGTAAATTTAAAATGTTTCCGGTCAAATATCCGGCGCCACATTTTCCTAACAGAAACCCTGGTTGGGATTTCATTCCTCTGTGCTTTTTACTCTCTCAGGTAAATGTAGTTGTCATCCCCCCGGAGTTCCTACTGGCCTGGGCTCTATGACTGGCCTGGGCTCTATGACTGGCCTGGGCTCTATGGCTGGCCTGGGCTCTATGGCTGGCCGGCCGGCCTGGGCTCTATGGCTGGCCGGCCGGCCGGCCTGGGCTCTATGGCTGGGCTCAATGGCTGGGCTCTATGGCTGGGCTCTATGGCTGGCTGACCTGGGCTCTATGGCTGGGCTCTATGGCTGGGCAGGCTCTATGGCTGGCTGGCCTGGGCTCTATGGCTGGCTGACCTGGGCTCTATGGCTGGCTGGCCTGGGCTCTATGGCTGGCTGACCTGGGCTCTATGGCTGGCTGGCCTGGGCTCTGTGGCTGGCCGACCTGGGCTCTGTGGCTGGCTGACCTGGGCTCTATGGCTGGGCTAGTGGTTGGAGGTGGGCTAGTGGTTGGAGGTGGGCTAGTGGTTGGAGGTGGGCTAGTGGTTGGAGGTGGGCTAGTGGTTGGAGGTGGGCTAGTGGTTGGAGGTGGGCTAGTGGTTGGAGGTGGGCTAGTGGTTGGAGGTGGGCAGGTGGGCTAGTGGTTGGAGGTGGGCAGGTGGGCTAGTGGTTGGAGGTGGGCAGGTGGGCTAGAGGTGGGCAGGTGGGCTAGTGGTAAGAGGTGGGCAGGTGGGCTAGTGGTTGGAGGTGGGCAGGTGGGCTAGTGGTTGGAGGTGGGCTAGTGGTTGGAGGTGGGCAGGTGGGCTAGTGGTTGGAGGTGGGCAGGTGGGCTAGTGGTTGGAGGTGGGCTAGTGGTTGGAGGTGGGCAGGTGGGCTAGTGGTTGGAGGTGGGCAGGTGGGTTAGAGGTGGGCAGGTGGGTTAGAGGTGGGCTAGTGGTAAGAGGTGGGCAGGTGGGCTAGTGGTAAGAGCGTTTGGCCTGTAACTGAAATGTTGCTGGTTCAAATGCCCGGGCTGACAAGGCTCTGTCGATGTGCCCTTGAGCAAGGCACTTAACCCCAATTGCTCCTGTAAGTCGCTCTGAATAAGAGCATCTGCTAAATGACTTAAATGTAAATCATTTGGTATTCAGTTGGTTACAGTTTTGTAGTGTGGTTTGGCTATACTCGACATTAGAGCGTGTGTGTGTGTGTGTGTGTGTGTGTGTGGTCTCTGATCTGTCTGTTTCTCCCATGGTGTGTAGCTGGAGAATAAGAGAGACGCCTTCTTCCCTCCACTTCATCAGTTCTGTACCAACCCCTCCAACCCTGTCACTGTCATCAGAGGGCTGGCCGGGGCGCTCAAACTGGGTGAGTTACACACACTGCTGGCAGTCATATACCGTCATTACATACAGTACTGCTGCTGGAGGCATTCCACTCCAGCAAAATCAATAATAGTCTTCCTTCTAGTCCTGTTTGGGAAATCATTACAATTTTGTTTAATGTAGTAAAAGGTGTGTGTGTGTGTGTGTGTGTGTGTGTGTGTTTGCACTCTTTTCTTTGTGTGTGTGTGTGTGTGTGTGTGTGTGTGTGTTTGCACTCATTCACTGGCTTGGGGGGTGTGTGTGTGTGTGTCTGTTTAACAACTTTACATGTATGAGAACAGCACCACCTGCAAGCAGAGAGTGTCATTACATTCAATGTAGCATGTGGAGTAAAGTATTTGCTGCAAAGAAAATATATTGGCTCCATCAGTTCTCTACTGTTGCATGCCACATCAACACACAATGGATAGGTGCAATGAAATGTGTTGTTTTACAGGGTCAGCCATAGTAGTATGATAGGTGCAATGAAATGTGTTGTTTTACAGGGTCAGCCATAGTAGTATGATAGGTGCAGTGTAATGTGTTGTTTTACAGGGTCAGCCATAGTAGTACGATAGGTGCAGTGTAATGTTGTTTTACAGGGTCAGCCATAGTAGTACGGCGCCCCTGGAGCAAATTAGCCGCTAGTGCACCTGCTAGAAACTCACTCAAAATATCTGGATGGATAAATAGTTTGTATTTCATTAAGCTAGAGTGCTTCTGAACTCTGTGTTTTACTACACTGGGAAATACTTTCCAGCCATGCTGTTACTACACTGGGAAATACTTTCCAGCCATGCTGTCACTACACTGGGAAATACTTTCCAGCCATGCTGTTACTACACTGGGAAATACTTTCCAGCCATGCTGTTACTACACTGGGAAATACTTTCCAGCCATGCTGTTACTACACTGGGAAATACTTTCCAGCCATGCTGTCACTACACTGGGAAATACTTTCCAGCCATGCTGTCACTACACTGGGAAATACTTTCCAGCCATGCTGTCACTACACTGGGAAATACTTTCCAGCCATGCTGTTACTACACTGGGAAATACTTTCCAGCCATGCTGTTACTACACTGGGAAATACTTTCCAGCCATGCTGTTACTACACTGGGAAATACTTTCCAGCCATGCTGTTACTACACTGGGAAATACTTTCCAGCCATGCTGTCACTACACTGGGAAATACTTTCCAGCCATGCTGTTACTACACTGGGAAATACTTTCCAGCCATGCTGTCACTACACTGGGAAATACTTTCCAGCCATGCTGTCACTACACTGGGAAATACTTTCCAGCCATGCTGTCACTACACTGGGAAATACTTTCCAGCCATGCTGTTACTACACTGGGAAATACTTTCCAGCCATGCTGTTACTACACTGGGAAATACTTTCCAGCCATGCTGTTACTACACTGGGAAATACTTTCCAGCCATGCTGTTACTACACTGGGAAATACTTTCCAGCCATGCTGTCACTACACTGGGAAATACTTTCCAGCCATGCTGTTACTACACTGGGAAATACTTTCCAGCCATGCTGTTACTACACTGGGAAATACTTTCCAGCCATGCTGTTACTACACTGGGAAATACTTTCCAGCCATGCTGTTACTACACTGGGAAATACTTTCCAGCCATGCTGTTACTACACTGGGAAATACTTTCCAGCCATGCTGTTACTACACTGGGAAATACTTTCCAGCCATGCTGTTACTACACTGGGAAATACTTTCCAGCCATGCTGTTACTACACTGGGAAATACTTTCCAGCCATGCTGTTACTACACTGGGAAATACTTTCCAGCCATGCTGTCACTACACTGGGAAATACTTTCCAGCCATGCTGTCACTACACTGGGAAATACTTTCCATGCCATGCTGTTACTACACTGGGAAATACTTTCCAGCCATGCTGTTACTACACTGGGAAATACTTTCCAGCCATGCTGTTACTACACTGGGAAATACTTTCCAGCCATGCTGTTACTACACTGGGAAATACTTTCCAGCCATGCTGTTACTACACTGGGAAATACTTTCCAGCCATGCTGTTACTACACTGGGAAATACTTTCCAGCCATGCTGTTACTACACTGGGAAATACTTTCCAGCCATGCTGTTACTACACTGGGAAATACTTTCCAGCCATGCTGTTACTACACTGGGAAATACTTTCCAGCCATGCTGTTACTACACTGGGAAATACTTTCCAGCCATGCTGTACTACACTGGGAAATACTTTCCAGCCATGCTGTCACTACACTGGGAAATACTTTCCAGCCATGCTGTCACTACACTGGGAAATACTTTCCAGCCATGCTGTACTACACTGGGAAATACTTTCCAGCCATGCTGTTACTACACTGGGAAATACTTTCCAGCCATGCTGTTACTACACTGGGAAATACTTTCCAGCCATGCTGTTACTACACTGGGAAATACTTTCCAGCCATGCTGTTACTACACTGGGAAATACTTTCCAGCCATGCTGTTACTACACTGGGAAATACTTTCCAGCCATGCTGTTACTACACTGGGAAATACTTTCCAGCCATGCTGTTACTACACTGGGAAATACTTTCCAGCCATGCTGTTACTACACTGGGAAATACTTTCCAGCCATGCTGTTACTACACTGGGAAATACTTTCCAGCCATGCTGTTACTACACTGGGAATACTTTCCAGCCATGCTGTTACTACACTGGGAAATACTTTCCAGCCATGCTGTTACTACACTGGGAAATACTTTCCAGCCATGCTGTTACTACACTGGGAAATACTTTCCAGCCATGCTGTTACTACACTGGGAAATACTTTCCAGCCATGCTGTTACTACACTGGGAAATACTTTCCAGCCATGCTGTTACTACACTGGGAAATACTTTCCAGCCATGCTGTTACTACACTGGGAAATACTTTCCAGCCATGCTGTTACTACACTGGGAAATACTTTCCAGCCATGCTGTTACTACACTGGGAAATACTTTCCAGCCATGCTGTCACTACACTGGGAAATACTTTCCAGCTGTCAGAAATGAGCTGTTTTTCAGTGACATATTTTTGTAGATGCAGGTTGTGAGTTTTACTAAACATCACATTTCTCTTTTGTTTCTCCACTTTTCCTCATTTCCCATCCCTTTCTCTGTCTCCCACTTCTTTCCTCTCCTTCGCTATCTTCTCTCCCTCCACCCTTCTCTCTCTCTCCCTCTCTCCCTCCACCCTTCTCTCTCTCCCTCTCTCCCTCCACCCTTCTCTCTCTCCCTCTCTCCCTCCACCCTTCTCTCTCTCCCTCTCTCCCTCCACCCTTCTCTCTCTCCCTCTCTCCCTCCACCCTTCTCTCTCTCCCTCTCTCCCTCCACCCTTCTCTCTCTCCTCTCTCCCTCCACCCTTCTCTCTCTCCCTCTCTCCCTCCACCCTTCTCTCTCTCCCTCTCTCCCTCCACCCTTCTCTCTCTCTCCCTCTCTCCCCTCCACCCTTCTCTCTCTCCCTCTCTCCCTCCACCCTTCTCTCTCTCCCTCTCTCCCTCCACCCTTCTCTCTCCTCTCCCTCTTCTCCCTCCACCCTTCTCTCTCTCCCTTTCTCCCTCCACCCTTCTCTCTCTCCCTCTCTCCCTCCACCCTTCTCTCTCTCCCTCTCTCCTCCACCCTTCTCTCTCTCCCTCTCTCCCTCCACCCTGCTCTCTCTCCCTCTCTCCCTCCACCCTTCTCTCTCTCCCTCTCTCCCTCCACCCTTCTCTCTCTCCCTCTCTCCCTCCACCCTTCTCTCTCTCCCTCTCTCCCTCCACCCTTCTCTCTCTCCCTCTCTCCCTCCACCCTTCTCTCTCTCCCTCTCTCCCTCCACCCTTCTCTCTCTCCCTCTCTCCCTCCACCCTTCTCTCTCTCCCTCTCTCCCTCCACCCTTCTCTCTCTCCCTCTCTCCCTCCACCCTTCTCTCTCTCCCTCTCTCCCTCCACCCTTCTCTCTCTCCCTCTCTCCCCTCCACCCTTCTCTCTCTCCCTCTCTCCCTCCACCCTTCTCTCTCTCCCTCTCTCCCTCCACCCTTCTCTCTCTCCCTCTCTCCCTCCACCCTTCTCTCTCTCCCTCCACCCTTCTCTCTCTCCCTCCACCCTTCTCTCTCTCCCTCTCTCCTTCCACCCTTCTCTCCCACCCCCGTCCACTCTCTCAGACCTGGGTCTGTTCTCTACTAAGACCCTGGTGGAGGCTAACCCAGACCACCTGGTGGAGGTCCGGACCCAGCTGTCTCAGCCCACCGATGAGAACTGGGACCTGAGCGGCAGCAGGAAGATGTGGCGCTGCCAGAGCAGCCAGTCACACACCACCATCGCCAAGTACGCCCAATACCAGGCGTCGTCCTTCCAGGAATCACTACGGGTTAGTAGAGGGAGCGGGTGAAGGATACAGACACAGACCAACACAGAGAACCATCACCATTGCAAATGCTCTCAATACAAGGCCTTGTTGATTAGAGACACAAGGAGTTTTAAGCGGGGTCCTGTTCTCTGAAGGCCGTGTGCTCACTGTGCTGAGACCTGCCCCTGTCAGGCACTGAATATTCACATGTTCTCTCCTGACTCTGTCACTCAAACTAGACAACCTAAATCTATATTGGATGTATTTCCCAGGAGGAAAAGAAGATGGAGCTGGAAGCAGAGGCAGCCAACGCAGAGAGGTAAGACGTCTCTGTCTGGCCGTCTGTCTGTCTGGCCGTCTGTCTGTCTGGCCGTCTGTCTTTCTGGCCGTCTGTCTTTCTGGCCGTCTGTCTTTCTGGCCGTCTGTCTTTCTGGCCGTCTGTCTTTCTGGCCGTCTGTCTGTCTGGCCGTCTGTCTGTCTGTCTGGCCGTCTGTCTGTCTGGCCGTCTGTCTGTCTGGCCGTCTGTCTGTCTGGCCGTCTGTCTGTCTGGCCGTCTGTCTGTCTGGCCGTCTGTCTGTCTGGCCGTCTGTCTGTCTGGCCGTCTGTCTGTCTGGCCGTCTGTCTGTCTGTCTGTCTGGCCGTCTGTCTGTCTGTCTGTCTGGCCGTCTGTCCGTCTGTCTGGCCCTCTGGCTGTCTGTCTGGCCGTCTGTCTGGCCGTCTGTCTGGCCGTCTGGCTGTCTGTCTGGCCGTCTGGCTGTCTGTCTGGCTGTCTGGCTGGCCGTCTGGCTGTCTGGCTGGCCGTCTGGCTGTCTGGCCGTCTGTCTGGCTGGCCGTCTGTCTGGCTGGCCGTCTGTCTGGCTGGCCGTCTGTCTGGCTGGCCGTCTGTCTGTCTGGCCGTCTCTGTCTGTCTGGCCGTCCGTCTGGCCGTCTCTGTCTGTCTAGCCGTCTGTCTGTCTGTCTGTCTGTCTGGCCGTCTGTCCCTCCCTCCCTCCCTCCCTCCCTGGCCGTCTGTCTGTCTGTCTGTCTGGCCGTCTGTCCCTCCCTCCCTCCCTCCCTGGCCGTCTGTCTCTCTCTCAGTCTGTGTGTCATATCGCTCTGCTCTATCTAAACTACATATGCCATGATCCCGTAGTGCGGCGTGGCGGAAGAAAGGGCCCTTCAAACACATCAAGTTTGGCACCAACATCGACCTCTCTGACGATAGGAAGTAAGTGTTCCACACAACTCTCACTGACAACATTATGTAGTTCTGTTAACGAGAGACTTTAGTTTGACCATTTTAATGTGAGTCGATTTTACCTTTTCATATAAACCAGATTATATCATGGTCCAAAAACAGACTGGTTAGGGTCTACAGGTGGAGCTGCCTCCAGACCGTTTGGTTGTGGAAACAGACACGGGGTATGGCCTAGGGAGAAGGGACAAGGGCTGGTTTTGGATTAGGCATTGTTATCATCATGAGGATCTCAGCGGTTGGGTGCGGTGTGTGTCTGTGCAGTAGAGTTTACTGCTGACCCTTGCCCTCTGACCTCATCCAAGGTGGAAACTGCATCTGCAGGAGCTCAGTAAACTGCCAGCCTTTGCCAGGGTGGTGTCTGCTGGAAACCTGCTCAGCCACGTAGGACACACCATCCTGGGCATGAACACTGTCCAGCTTTACATGAAGGTCCCTGGGAGTAGGACGCCAGGTACACACACACACACACACAGATGCGCTCATACACACTGTACACACACACACACACACACACACACACACACACACACACACACACACACACACACTTTATGAACACCTAAATGCAACACAAACACCAGACCTGGGTTCAAATACTATTTCAAATATCTACGTTACTTTCACATACATTTACAAGTAAATATTGAAATTTACATTTTTTATTTTTTTTTAAGAGGAGGAGTTGAGTATTGGAATGTATTTAGAAATACTCAAATACACTGACTCAAATTAAGTCCCATGCATTTAACCCAGGTATTTGAGCGTTGGGCCAGTAACAGAAAGGTCGCTGGTTTGTATACCTGAGCCGACAAGGTGAAAAACCTGTCAACTTGCACTTGAGCAAGGCACTTAACCCTCATTTTCTCCAGGGGCGCTGTACTACTATGGCTGACCCTGTAAAACAACACATTTCACTGCACCTATCATACTACTATGGCTGACCCTGTAAAACAACACATTACACTGCACCTATCGTACTACTATGGCTGACCCTGTAAAACAACACATTTCACTGCACCTATCATACTACTATGGCTGACCCTGTAAAACAACACATTTCACTGCACCTATCATACTACTATGGCTGACCCTGTAAAACAACACATTACACTGCACCTATCATACTACTATGGCTGACCCTGTAAAACAACACATTACACTGCACCTATCGTACTACTATGGCTGACCCTGTAAAACAACACATTTCACTGCACCTATCATACTACTATGGCTGACCCTGTAAAACAACACATTTCACTGCACCTATCATACTACTATGGCTGACCCTGTAAAACAACACATTTCACTGCACCTATCATACTACTATGGCTGACCCTGTAAAACAACACATTTCACTGCACCTATCATACTACTATGGCTGACCCTGTAAAACAACACATTACACTGCACCTATCATACTACTATGGCTGACCCTGTAAAACAACACATTTCACTGCACCTATCATACTACTATGGCTGACCCTGTAAAACAACACATTACACTGCACCTATCATACTACTATGGCTGACCCTGTAAAACAACACATTACACTGCACCTATCGTACTACTATGGCTGACCCTGTAAAACAACACATTACACTGCACCTATCATACTACTATGACTGACCCTGTAAAACAACACATTACACTGCACCTATCGTACTACTATGGCTGACCCTGTAAA
Source organism: Salmo trutta (assembly GCF_901001165.1). NCBI lineage: Eukaryota > Metazoa > Chordata > Actinopteri > Salmoniformes > Salmonidae > Salmo > Salmo trutta. The sequence continues at coordinate 40,530,284 of NC_042980.1, forward strand.
ACAACACATTACACTGCACCTATCGTACTACTATGGCTGGCCCTGTAAAACAACACATTACACTGCACCTATCATACTACTATGGCTGACCCTGTAAAACAACACATTTCACTGCACCTATCATACTACTATGGCTGACCCTGTAAAACAACACATTACACTGCACCTATCGTACTACTATGGCTGACCCTGTAAAACAACACATTACACTGCACCTATTGTACTACTATGGCTGACCCTGTAAAACAACACATTACACTGCACCTATCGTACTACTATGGCTGACCCTGTAAAACAACACATTACACTGCACCTATCATACTACTATGGCTGACCCTGTAAAACAACACATTACACTGCACCTATCATGCTACTATGGCTGACCCTGTAAAACAACACATTACACTGCACCTATCATACTACTATGGCTGACCCTGTAAAACAACACATTACACTGCACCTATCATACTACTATGGCTGACCCTGTAAAACAACACATTACACTGCACCTATCATACTACTATGGCTGACCCTGTAAAACAACACATTACACTGCACCTATCATACTACTATGGCTGACCCTGTAAAACAACACATTACACTGCACCTATCGTACTACTATGGCTGACCCTGTAAAACAACACATTACACTGCACCTATCATACTACTATGGCTGACCCTGTAAAACAACACATTACACTGCACCTATCGTACTAATATGGCTGACCCTGTAAAACAACACATTACACTGCACCTATCATACTAATATGGCTGACCCTGTAAAACAACACATTACACTGCGCCTATCTGTTGTATGTGACAATAAAACATAATAAAATACTTAGTGGTTGATTCAGGCCACATTATTTGAAAGTACTCAAATACACAGAAAATATGTATTTAAATAACAAATAATCATATATTTGATTCCAGGTCTGACACACAATTTGTTTTTTGTAGTCATTTTGTTTTATGAGGTATTTGTCTCGTCTTTTAGGTCACCAAGAGAACAACAACTTCTGTTCAGTGAACATCAACATCGGCCCGGGGGACTGTGAGTGGTTCTCTGTGCCCCAGCCTTACTGGGGAATCATCAATGACTTCTGTGAAAAGTACGTCAACAAAAATCTCCTGCTTCTAACTCAACACCGTGGATCTCCTACCTCTGTTTACAGCCAATACAATCTGAAGTCACAGACAAGTCGAACTCTGCTTTGACTATAGTGTACCTAATGCTAATAAAAGTAGAATTCATTTTTTCATATTTTCATTCACTGTAGAAATTATGTAACAATGTATTTGATTTGATCAACTGCAAGGAGTCGGCAGTATTTGTATTTCTAACATCCTGTGTGTCTCTCTCCTCCAGGAACAACATCAACTTCCTGATGGGTTCATGGTGGCCCAACCTGGAGGACCTGTACGAGGCAGATGTCCCTGTGTACCGCTTCATCCAGCGCCCCGGAGACCTGGTGTGGCTCAACACGGGCACCGTCCACTGGGTCCAGGCCATCGGCTGGTGCAACAACATCGCCTGGAACGTAGGACCCCTCACTGGTAAGACGGGGAGAACAAGGGGATATGCTTAATATGAACATGCACTGTTGTTTTATGGGTTTTAATGCTGAATTTGTTGGAGCATCATTTAAATATGATAGATGGATTCTGATAAGCCTTGACATTGTGAAATTGAAATGATATTGTCATTAATATCCCCTTCTACCTTCTCCTCTCCCCCTCTGTCTCCCTCACTTTTGCTTTATCTTCCTCCCCCGCTCTCTTTCTCTCTCTCTCTCTTTCTCTCTCTCTTTCTCCCCTCCCTCCTCAGCGTACCAGTATAAGCTGGCAGCAGAGCGATATGAATGGAATAAGCTGCAGAGCGTCAAGTCCATCGTCCCCATGATACACCTCTCCTGGAACATGGCCAGGAATATCAAAGTCTCCGACAGCAAGCTCTTCCAGATGATCAAGTGAGTCTCTCTCTCTCACACACACACACACACACACACACACACACAATTCCCTTTCGCTCGCCCTCTCACTCATACACACTTGCGCTCGTGCACGCACACACACACCTAACCCCTGTGTCTCTGCTAGGTACTGTCTGCTGCGGACATTGAAGCAGTGTCAGATGCTGCGGGAGCTACTGCAGGCGTCAGGCAAGGAGCTGGTGTGGCACGGCAGGACCAGGGACGAGCCCGCACACTACTGCAGCATCTGTGAGGTACACACACACACTGTCCTTATGGGGCCCAAACAATTGATTCCCATTCAAAATCCTATTTTCCCTAAGCAGGGTTTGCGTTAGCCGGTGATGATTTAAAAAAAAGGCGGTAAAGCCGATTATGTAAAACTGTTGCCGACCAAAACGACCGGGAGAAACAATTATCCCATTGCAGAATAATGCTTTTTATTAATTGATAGTAATACCACTTCATAGAAATACAGTTGACCGTCATGCTTATCAGTCTATTGGTTAATTTGCCTAATTTACTGGAATTAAATTGGCCTTTTTTTATTTTTTTTTCATTAGTCACCATGCATCTTATTTGTCCAACACAACTATCACATGCGCACAGCATACAGAGTCTATTCTGAGCTCGATTTCTCCTGCTGCTCCTCAGCTGGTTGCTGCTGGAGTAAAACATGTGGTTCTCCTCAGCTGGTTGCTGCTGGAGTAAAACATGTGGTTCTCCTGCTGCTCCTCAGCTGGTTGCTGCTGGAGTAAAACATGTGGTTCTCCTGCAGCTCCTCAGCTGGTTGCTGCTGGAGTAAAACATGTGGTTCTCCTGCTGCTCCTCAGCTGGTTGCTGCTGGAGTAAAACATGTGGTTCTCCTGCTGCTCCTCAGCTGGTTGCTGCTGGAGTAAAACATGTGGTTCTCCTGCTGCTCCTCAGCTGGTTGCAGCTGGAGTAAAACATGTGGTTCTCCTGCTGCTCCTCAGCTGGTTGCTGCTGGAGTAAAACATGTGGTTCTCCTGCTGCTCCTCAGCTGGTTGCTGCTGGAGTAAAACTTGTAGTGCATGATTTAAAAAGAGCTATATTTTTATTTCTCAACTGGTAGTTGAAGCACGCCTCCAATTCACCATTCAGGTGGAGCCAACAGGATATCAGCGTTTCACCCACCACTTAACAATGTGAGCTGGACGCAGTATGCATTTTAAAACATACTTTATTGTTTGTATCCTGACTCTTTTATTTCATGTTATGAGGCATGTCCTACCTTGCTTGAAATCCAACCATGGAAACGAGGCAATTATTTTATAAAGATTTATAAGAGGTGCGTGAGTTTCAAGTTTGGGGAAGCTTACCATTGGTTTTCATATAAACTTTATTTTGTTATCCAGAAGCCAAAGGTACAATCCTAGTCATATTGCAACCCATCCTAGTTGTTACAGCATCAGATTACCACTCTAAGTTTCTAACTGTTCCGATGTGGAACCACTAGCAGGCGCGCTGTTCAGAATGGTGGGTTGTTTTTACCGCAAGTTACATTTTGGCAAATGTTTGACGTTTTCTTGGCTGCTTCATTACATGTGTTGCATGTTCTTTTAAGATGCATTATCATATTATAAATGTGATTTCTGTCATTCTGAGCACTATGGGTGGACACCGTAATGGGTTTATGCACCCAATGCATATGGTTCAGTAAAGTTCCTCAAATGGACAGTAAATTAAAATCTTCCCGGTCGCATTGTCTGGCATCACATTTCCCAAATGGGAACTCTGCCCCTAATTAGCGTTAGCGTAATGACTGGAAGCCTATGGGTATCTGCTAGAATGCTTGTCAATGCTAGTCAATGCTAGCAGATACCATAGACTTCCAGTCATTGCGCTAACACTAGTTAGCATTTGCTAGCGAAACTACCTTCATACTGGACACAGGGGCATGCAAATTGTGGGGAAGACTCTGGGAAGTAACTAAAGGGCCTCGTTGCAACAATCCCAAAGTATCCATTTAACCCCTAATTCTAACCCTAAACCTAACCCTTAAACCTAAAATAACCTTTTTCCTTGTGGGGACTGGCGAAATGTCCCCTCTTGTCTGAATTTTCCTTGTTTTACTCTCCTTGTGAGGACTTCTGGTCCCCACAAGGATAGTAAAAGCAAAAAATACACATGTACCTCTCCTCACTCTCTCCCTATTTCCAGGTGGAGGTGTTTGCCCTGCTCTTTGTAACCAGTGAGAGTAACAGCAGGAAGACGTACGTGGTGCACTGTCAGGACTGTGCCCGTAGGGGGAGCTCTAACCTGGACAACTTTGTGGTGCTGGAGCAGTACAAGATGGACGACCTAACACATGCCTACGACCAGTTCATACTCGTAAGTCAACAAGGACACTAGTGACGATGGCCAGTAGGTTAACACTAGAACAGCTAAAGCAGCCATTTTGACTGCTCGTGAATTTAAAACCATTTGTTACTCTGCCATGCCCCCCCGTCTTTGACTTTTTCTATAATCCACACTGTCGTTGTTAGAATCTTAATTTCACAAACAGAACTGGAGTTCTAACCAGCATGCCATTTTATGAATGGTTTTCCTCCTCCTTCCTGACAGTAGAGCATGCTCTGCTCCTTCTCACAAAAGTGGAAGGTACTGTGCCCAGTTCATACCCTGGGCTCCCGAGTGGCGCAGCGGTCTAAGGCAATGCATCTCCGTGCTAGAGGCGTCACTACAGACCCTGATTCGATTCCAGGCTCTATCACAACCGGCCGTGATTAGGAGTCCCAAGGGGCGAACCTAAATTGTACCGAAACTAATTTCACACATATAACAGATGAAATAAATGAAGAAAAAGTATGATTGGGGGAGAATGGATGAGTTGATGAGCGAGGGGACACAAACAATGCATTATTGTAATCACCAATTGTGACCGACCATCTCGATTAGTTCGGTCTTATGTAGCAAAATTTGAAATTGTGTTTTTTACATTGGATAAAAGTAGAGACTCGGAGCTCTAAAATGGTATTTCAAACACTACAGTTGAGGAACGATAGGAAAGTAATTCTGCTTTGAAAGTTGATAAACTTCTAACCTCACTTTTGAGAAAATGGCCCTTGAATGTTTTGGCGCCTACTGGAGAGCTCTTCTTTGTCAAGACCCATTCAGCATCGTTTACCCCCTTTTAATCTTTAGCCCCTCCCATCTCTTTAAGGATTCACATGTGAGGAGGCTATGTACTAAACAATCAAAGATTTCAAGACTAAAGGCTGGTGTATACTACGGTGTGTTCGTAAATTTAATCTGGAGTAACAGAGTGTGATTTGGGCGTTGTAAACTCACAGCGTTGTCAGATTGGCCGTATGTAAAATTCAGAGTATTTCGCTCTCACAGCGCACAATGGACGCTCTGGCCAAAAAGTAGCATTTGAAAGTTGATACACTTGTAAAATCACTTTTGAGAAAATGGCCTTTGAATGTTTTGGTACTATTACTGGAGAGCTCTTCTTTGTCTACAACCATTCAGCATCGTTCACACCATCTTAAGCTTTAGCCCCACCCACCATCTCTTTAAGAATTCACACGTGAGGCCATGTACTAAACAACCAAAGATTTAAAGACTAAAGGTTGATTTATACTACAGGTGTGTTCGTAAATTTAATCTGGAGTGCCAGAGTGTTTTCTGGGCGTTCGTAAAACTGAGTGTTCTAACAGAGCTCGGTAGGCTGTTTTTATGTTATCCAGAGCTTTGGTGACTGCAACTGTGCTGCTGGCAACAATTGAATTATGCTTTTTTGCCAATGTTCACTGACACCGGCCATATTCAACAGGTGTTGAGCATTCGTAAATCTGTCAGTTATTCTGTGCTCTAGCTAGCTAGGTAAACAATGAACCATAATCACAACTCAAAACATTACTAACCTGAATCGATGTGCAGGTAGATAACCAACCAGGTTCAATGTTAGCTAGCTAATATTAGGCTATAATTAGCAATGCAAATGTCTCTGAGATACAAATTATATTACTACACAGATCATACATGTAACGTTAGCTAGCAAGCCAGACAGCTTTAACAGTACACTTAAACTTGAAATGAAAGCGACAAAATTAGAAACGTGTAATATCTGAAAATGTAGCTAGCTAAACTATCTTACCTGTATACATGGATGGACACTTCTCCCTCTCTGTCACCGATTCCACTTAGTTTGAATATGTAATCCGGAGACGGGTGATTTATACAACAGCCTTCTGTGTGTTCTCTTTTCGACTCCATCTGCATATTTGCAATCAAACGGCAGACTTTTCTGTATTTCCTTAGCTGTCATACTCTAATTCCACTGTTTTCAAAACTCGGTCCACCAGACAGTGGAGAGCAACACTTATGCAGTTCTACTTCATGATATCTTTCAAAAAAAGCCCCACTAGAAAGGATTACCTACGCACACTGACCAACTCATATTATAGACCGAAGCGTGCTACATGGCAGACCAATCCGAACTCATCTCTCGGCATGTCCAGCCCACTCATTATCTCAGCCAATCATGGCTAGCGGGAAAGTTGTCGACTTTTTCCATGACGAATACAACTAGGTTCATAATTTTAACAATTTTATTTGTATTTACAGATGGCATACAAGTTTGTTAATAAGGCACATCAAAGTTCACATATTCCAGAAGGTAATTCTGCCCAAAAACGGAATTTTAATTCTTAAAAAAAAGTTTAAGTTCAAATGGCTCTCCTGTGAAGTGAAGGCTCTCCTGTGAAGTGAAGGCTCTCCTGTGAAGTGAAGGCTCTCCTGTGAAGTGAAGGCTCTCCTGTGAAGTGAAGGCTCTCCTGTGAAGTGAAGGCTCTCCTGTGAAGTGAAGGCTCTCCTGTGAAGTGAAGGCTCTCCTGTGACACGCGACATACGCTTAGTTTCCTGAAACTAGTCATATTTGTGAATGAAGAACAGGGAGGGCCATTCTTTTGTATTGGTATATTCTAATTATAATCTCAAAATGTTATCTACACAATATCAGTAGTTTTCAGTCTACTCTGACTTACTTGGAGTACACAGTGAGAGTGTGTGCATAATTTGCAATGGCAAGAAGACCAGGATGCTGCTACAAGATATGAATAAAAATGCCAATAGTATACAAAGCTGTCATCAAGGCAAAGGGTGGCTACTTTGAAGAATCTAAAATCAAAAATATATTTTTGATTTCATGTTATTTCATAGTTTTGATGTATTCACTATTATTCTACATTGTAGAAAATAGTAAAAACAAATCAAGAAAAACACTTGAATGAGTGGGTGTCCACATTTTTGACTGGTACTGTACATACAGTTAATTCGGATAGTTTTCAGACCGCTTCCCTTTTTCACATTTTGTTACGTTACAACCTTATTCTAAAATTAATTTATTTAATGTTTTCCTTCAACATACACAATACCCCATAATCACGAAGCGAAAACAGGTTTTTAGAATTATTTAGCAAATTTATTACAAATAAAAAACAGACCTTTACTTAAGTACTCAACCCTTTGCTATGAGACTCAAATTTGAGCTTAGGTGCATTTTAGGTGCATCCTTTATATTTCTACAACTTGACTCTTCCTAGAGCTTGCCGCCTGGCTAAACCGAGTAATCGTGGGAGAAGGGCCTTGGTCAGGAAGGTGGCCAAGAACCTGACGATCACTCTGACAGAGCTCCAGAGTTCCTCTGTGGAGATGGGAGAACCTTCCAGAAGGATAACCGTCTCTGCAACACTCCACCAATCAGGCCTTTATGGTAGAGTGGCCAAACGGAAGCCACTCCTCAGGCACATGACAGCCCACTTGGAGTTTGCCAAAAGGCACCTAAAGGACTCTTAGACAATGAGAAACAAGATTCTCTGGTCTGATGAAATCAAGATTGATTGCCAAGTGTCACATCTGGAGGAAACCTTGCACCATCCCTACGGTGAAGCATGGTGGTGGCAGCATCATTCTGTGGGGATGTTCTTTGGGGGCAGGTACTGGGATACTAATCGGGGTGAGGGAAAGATGAACACAGCAAAGTACATAGATCCTTGATGAAAACCAGCTCCAGAGCACTCAGGACCTCAGGTCATACATCATTTAAAAGCTTAACTTCTTGTTAATCCAGCCGCTCTATCATATTTCAAAAAGGCTTTACGGCGAAAGCACACCATGCGATTATCTAGTGGACAGCGCCTCGCACACAAAAGCATTACATACATTTTCCAACCAAGCAGATGCGTCACGAAAGAAATAGCGATAAAATAAATCACTTACCTTTGAAGATCTTCATCTGGTTGCAATCACAAGGGTCCCAGCTACATAACAAATGGTCCTTTTGTTCGATAAAGTTCCTAATCAATCCTCAAGTACGTAAATAAACAATAACATTTAAGACGGAGAATACCGCAGACCATTACCGGAGATAAATGACAAAGTACGGGCACTCACCAGAACGCGTTACAAACACTACAGCCAAAATGAGAGCCACTTAGAAAAACTACAAGTTCTAGCTAATTTTTCAAAAAACAAGCCTGAAATTCTTTCTAAAGACTGTTGACATCTAGTGGAAGCCCTAGGAACTGCAATCTGGGATGACTTCCTTTTATATTCCCATTCCCAGCCATTGTAATGAGGTGAGCTGAAAAAAAATAATTCTGGATGGATTGTCCTCGGGTTTTCGCCTGCCATATCAGTTCTGTTATACTCACAGACATTATTTTGGAAACTTTTCTATCCAATACTACCAATTATATGCATAGCTTTGGGCCTGAGTAACGGGCAGTTTACTTTGGGCACCTCATTCATCCAAACTTCTGAATACTGCCCCCTAGCCCAAAGACGTTAATGCTGCTGGTGGCCACACCAGATACTGACTGTTACTTTTTTGATTTTGCCCCCCCCCCCCCCAGGGACACATTATTCAATTTCTGTGGAACTTGTTCAATTTACGTCTGTTGTTGAATCTTGTTATGTTCATACAAATATTTACACGTTCAGTTTGCTGAAAATAAACGCAGTTGACACAGTACTTTTCTTTTTTTAGTTTAGTTACTGTCCCAAGGATGGAGGTTTAAACAAGTGGAAAAAGGGACACTGAAACAGGATATTGACAAGCCAGAAGGAAATTTGCATTATGCAAGGAGCTAACATTCACTTCACTAAGCTTTCATTCTTCCTTGCATAATTACTGCAGTCACTTCTACATGGTGTCAATAAGTGGGCACCCCTTAAAAAGCATTACCCTACACATGGTGGCATTCACAGTAGTAAGTCTACACACTAGTGAGTCAAAATTCATTAGTTCAAGTAAGAGTCTGAGCATGCACACTTTTTTTTCTCGAAAAAAGGTACTAGCTTGTTCATTAGTAAGTCTTCAACCAGTTTACATGAATCTCATCTCTCTCTCTCTCTCTCTCTCATCCCTATCTCGTTCTCCCTCCACAGGCTCCTCCTCTACCATCATCCTCTTGACGGTTCTGAGGATAACAATCCATGCTGGACTCCCAAAACCCACCGGAAGCCCCTTTTCTGATATTCAGGAAGTGAGCCAGCAGTCCTCTTCTGCTTTCTGTAGATATTCCACAAGGCAGCTGGGTGAAAAGCTGTGTGTCTATGCAACCTGCCCAGAGTGGAGGTGAGGTGTCTCCTCTTAGAGGACTGGAGGGGGAGAGCATTACTCCTGCCTCCGCCACCAGCCGTGGTGGAAAAAGTACCCCATTGTCATACTTGAGTAGAAGTAAAGATACCTTAATAGAAAATAACTCAAGTGAAAGTCACCCAGTAAAATACTACTTGAGTAAAAGTCTAAAACTATATGGTTTTTAATATACTTCAGTATCAAAAGTAAATGTAATTGCTAAAATATACTTAATCAAAAGTAAAAGTACAAGTTTTAACATTTACACATTTCTTATATTAGGCAAAGCAGATGGACACATTTTATAATTTTTTTCATTTACAGATAGCCAGGGGCACACTCCAACATTCAGATATCATTAACAAATGAAGAATTTGTGATTAGTGAGTCTGCCAGATCAGAGGCAGTAGGGATGACCAGGGATGTTCTCTTGATAAGTGTGTGAATAAGACCATTTTCCTGTCCTTCTAAGCATTTCAAGTGTAACGAGTACTTTTGGGTGTCAGGAAAAATGTATGGAGTAAAAAGTACAGTTTATTTAGAAATGTAGTGAAGTAAAAGTTGTGAACTATAAATAGTAAAGTACAGATACCCCAAAAAAACTACTTAATTGCTGTCTGGCACAATAACTGACAAAAATTATGACTGCATTTCTTTTGTATATATTTTGTTAAAACTGGTAACAACATCACACAAAGACTACTGACTTGATACACGTTTCCCTTTTTTAATTCTGTTTGTGGGCTGATACAAACGTTCTCTGAGTTGGTGTCCCCCCCTTGAGTCTACGTCCTAGAATCGCTGGTCTTTTGTATGTTAGTAAATAGAAGTCGTCTTTGGGCAAGAAAATAAGAAAAAAAACATTTTGTAAAGTAATATATATATTTTTTTTACTGCTTTTGTTATTTTGGAACCATATGGTTTGGTTCTGTAGGTAAAATAGTAATCTAATGAGAGAAGACTTAACAACCAAGTCACCAAGAGACTTATGGAATAAACATTTTTTTTTCTAATCTTGTTGTAAATTTCCACTATTTATAAAATGTATATTTATTGCTTGAAAATATTTGTTGATCGAATGCTGTAATTTTTTCCCCCAGATTACCTGCCATTAAAGGAGTTGTCATTTTATACACAACCCTTCCTACGTTTTCTATATGAATAAAACTGCTTTAGCAAAGCATTTTCCCAGAGACTCCTTGAAATGGTTTTATTGTTTGAAGGATGTTTAAGTCATTAAACAGAAGTTGTCTTTATTTACATCTGGAACTTCTCTCGTGTTTCTCCTCTAGTTTCATCTCTCTGATGCACAGAGATGCTGACCGCTTCACTACCTGATACTAGCTAGCCAAGGTCAACTGCTGACCATTTCACTACCTGAAAGTAGCTATTGGAGGTCAGCTGCTGACCATTTCACTTCCGGATAGTAGCTAGCCAAGGTCCAGTTGTGCAGTGGTAGGTATACCCGCTCGTTTTGTCGGCATTGAGTATACTCCTTAATCCCCACGATGCGTATCAAAGTAGTGTAGTGGAGGTATACGCCATATCAATTAATAAGGCTGATGGAACAGATCAGAACGTTTAGCTTATAGTGTTGATAAACTACTTCTTCGCATTTTAAGCACAGCAATGTGCACATGGTGGTAGGCCTACTCGCAAATGTTCCAAAATGCAATTTGCGGGAAGACACGGTTATAAAATGCACACCACACATAAGAGCAGTTTCATGGACAGAGATGGAAATATCCCATTAGAAATTTAGAAAGAGGGGAGATCTAAAGATGCAAAAACTACATTTGGGTTGCTAATATAACTAGGATAATGCCTTTGGCTGCTAGACTATGAAAGAAAGTTGATTTGAAAACCAAAAGAACAGGAGAGCGCATATGAGGAAGTCTATTAAATAATTGCCTCCACGTTTCTATGGTGGGATTTTGGCTATATGCTGCTTTGAAGCAAGGTAAGACATAGCGATGCTAATGATAGGCCTTATGTCTTCTGGTAGATGGAATGGCTTTCCCGAAATCTTCCATTCAACGTTAACTGCTGTATCTCCAAAGTAGCATATGCTTACGTGGCACAATGATATCGTGATTATTTGCATCAATAATCCATCTCATGTCTTCCCTGTGGCTCAGTTGGTAGAGCATGGTGTTTGCAACGCCAGCATGGTGTTTGCAACGCCAGGGTTGTGGGTTCGATTCCCACGGGGGGCCAGTACAAAAAAAAAAAAAGGAAATGAAATGTATGCATTCACTACTGTAAGTCGCTTTGGATAAGAGCGTCTGCTAAATGACTAAAATGTAAATGTAAAATGTGTGCCCTACAGAAACCAAACAGTACTAGGTGCCTGCACAGTGAAATAAAGGGTTACTACACTCAAATCTACATTTCTAAGATTTTCCCCAGATGTCAAAGGTGGTGTCCTGATGTGGTTTAAGGATTGTTGTGGACTTAGAACATCCTATGTTGTTTTTCTAGAAAAAGAAGTGGGACTTTGAGAGAGAGAACCTGAAGAAAAGTAAACCTCTGAAGCCTGTGAATTTCTGACTCGGTTGATAGCCTCATGTTTCAATAGTAGGTCTACTATTAGCCTACTTGGGTTGGCCTGACTGTGAAAGACCAATATGGGATAGATAATTTTAGGTCATTCAGCGTGTATGTCACTTTTTTGTGAGATTTGGGGAAAAATTAAGAGTATACCCACTTCTCCAGGCATCAATACACCACAGCTGAGGTCTGAAGCAGGCAAGCGGCAGGCAAGCATTACTACTAGGGCTATCAAACGGTCAATTTTTTTTAATTGAGTTAATGGTTGGATTCACATACTGACACCACACCATACTTTCCCACTCATAAACGCTGCTGCTACTGTTCCTTTTTTTCCCTCATGTTATTTATACTCAGCCATACTCTGCCTACAGTGCCTTTTTAGAAAGTATTTACACCCCTCGACTTTTGTTTGTGGTTTTCCAATGTCTTGCAAAGAATGGCACCTATTGGTAGATGGGTATAGAAAAAAGCAGACGTTGAATATATGTTTGAGCACGGTGAAGTTATTATTTACACTTTGGGTGGTGTATCAATACACCCAGTCAATACAAAGATACAGGAGTCCTTCCTAACTCCGTTTCCGTAGAGGAAGGAAACCTTTCAGGGATTTCACCTTAGTATTGCGGAGTAACTACAATGTTGTTGATCCATCCTCCGTTGACTCATTCCTCATTAAACTCTGTAACGGTTTTAAAGTCACCATTGGCCTCGTAAATGACATAGTGAACAGAAGGAAGTCTTTCCATTCCAAAACAATAAGGCACTAAAGTAAAACTGCAGAAAAATGTGGCAAAGAAATAAACTTTGTCTTGAATACGAAGCATTTTGTTGGGGGCAAACCCAACCCAACACATCACCACACTTCATACACTAAACAAAAATATAAATGCAACATGTAACGTGTTGGTCCCATGTTTCATGAGCTGAAAAAAGATCCCAGAAATTTTCCTATGCAAAAAAAAGCTTATTTCTCTCAAATGTTGTGCACAAATTTGTTTCCATCCCTGTTAGTGAGCATTTCTCCTATGCCAAGATAATCCATCCACCTGACGGGTGTGGCATATCAAGAAGTTGATTTAACAGCATGATCATTACACAGGTGCACCTTGTGCTTGGAACAATGAAAGGCTACTCTAAAATGTCACATATATCTCAAGTTTTGAGGAAGTGTGCCATTGACATGCTGACTGCAGGAATGTCCACCAGAGCTTTTGCCAGATAATGTAATGTTAATTTCTCTACCATAAGCTGCCTCCAAATGTCATTTTAGAGAATTTGGCAGTACGTCCAACCAGCCTCACAACCGTAGACCACGTGTAACCACGCCGGCCCAGAACTCCCCACCACGTTTCTTCACCTGTGGGATCGTCTGAAACCAGCCACCCGGACAGCTGATGAAACTGGGGGTTTGCACAACCAAATAATTTCTGCACAAACTGTCTGAAACCGTCTCGGGGAAGCTCGTCGTCCTCACCAGGGTCTTGACCTGACTGCAGTTTGGTGTCGTAACCAACTTCAGAGACGTGTGCTCTTCATGGGCAGATGGCAGAAAGTGTGTATGGCGTCGTGTGTGCGAGCGGTTTGCTGATGTCAATGTTGTGAACAGAGTGCCCCATGGTGGAGTTATGGTATGGGCAGGCATAAACTACGGACAACGATCACTTATCATTTTATTGATGGCAATTTGAATGCACAGAGATACTGTGACGAGAACCTGAGGCCCATGGTCGTGCCATTCATCCGCCGCCATCACCTCATGTTTCAGCATGATAATGCACAGCCCCATGTCAAAAGGTCTGTACACAATTCCTCGAAGCTGAACATTTTCCAGTTCTTCCATGGCTTGCATACTCAGACATGTCACCCATTGAGAATTTTTGGGATGCTCTGGATCGACATGGATGACAGTGTGTTCCAGTTCCTGCCAATATCTAGCAACTTCACACAGCCATTGAAGAGGAGTGGGACAACATTCCACAGGCCACAATCAACCAATTGAAAATCTATGGCAAGACTTAAAAATGGCTTTCTAGCAATGATCAACAACCAACTTGACAGACCATGAAGAATTTTAAAAGAATGTGCAAATATTGTACAATCCAGGTGTGCAATGCTATTAGAGACTAACCCAAAAAGGTAATTCTAACATGTATTGACTCAGGGGTATGAATTCTTATGTAAATGAGATATTTCTGTATCTCATTTTCAATAAATTTGCAAACATTTCTTAAGATGTTTTCACTTTGTCATTATGGGGTATTGTGGAGGGCAGCCTGCCTGCAGAGTGCTCTAAATATACCAGAATATTACATCTTCATCCTATAAGGTTTAAGGCAGTGCGATGTTACAGCTGCTTCTCTTTAGACATGTAGGGCGGATTGGCCATCTGGCAATATGCATCCAACAAATTTGTAGAGTCACAAGCTTGATGTAGTTATTGCGTGCTATGAATGAGACCAAATACTTTACTTTTTACTACACAGGTTAACTTTTTACTGCTTTAATGCATATATGTGAATTTGTCCCAATACTTTTGGTCCCCTAAAATGGGGTGGGCTATGTATAAGAAGTGTGGTAATTTCTAAATTGTTCACCTGATATGGATGAAAATAACCTCAAATTAAAGCTGACAGTTGCACTTTAACCTTACAGTCATTGTATAATTTCAAGTCCTAAGTGCTGGAGTACAGAGCCAAAACAACAAAATGTATCACTGTCCCAATACTTTTGGACCTCACAGTAGCTAATGTGTTGCTTCCACTTCCTTAGGTGTTATTAAACCCCAAATTGATGTGATATTACTTAGTGCACATAAATATGTATGTAATTAATCTCTATTGAACAAAAATAAATCTGGAAAGGAGTCCTATTTTGACAGTAAAATAAGAGTAACTATAGTCTAATTGTCTACCCCAAATTCTTGACAATCACTGGATGCAGAAAATATCTTGAGTCATGCATTCCTGCTTGGACGTGTTAGATGAAATAACGTATTTCTTGAATAGCTCAGTATTTCTTGAATAGCTCAGTAGTCTATTTATTACATTCTATGAATTACTTTGTAAGATGACTACTCATGATTTGGTCAGGGGCCAAGGGAAAATGTTAGTCTGGAGGCCTGTAATAATAATTAACACATAGGGTAGGTGTTGATTCAGGGGAACACATATGACAGGCACTCATTTGCAATATAACCTAAGCCGTTATCTTAGCCTTTATAGCGTATAAGGCATAAGCAGGCAGATAGACAGAGAACAAGAAGAAGCACAGAGTGACAGCAGAGAAGATCCTGAGACAGCTAGACAGCACAACAGGGAGGCAAACCAAATGGCTACAGAAGAGGAACAGTTATAGAGGTGAGTTGTATCTCCAGAGGAACAGTTATAGTGGTGAGTTGTATCTCCAGGGGAACAGTTATAGTGGTGAGATGTATCTCCAGAGGAACAGTTATAGTGGTGAGTTGTATCTCCAGAGGAACAGTTATAGTGGTGAGTTGTATCTCCAGACAGAGGAACAGTTATAGGGGTGAGTTGTATTTCCAGACAGAGGAACAGTTATCATTCACGATTAAATGCGGTGGTGCTTTTGTCTTACAGTAAAGCTATGCTGTTATACTTGGATCTGTTATGTCGAATATTGTGATCATTATATGAGATCTTGCAGACATCGATTCAGCTTGATCTAACTTTATGAAACTGGCACCTTTCACCAGAGTAGCGGGTTCTCTGCACGTGGAAAATATCTGCATGCACAGAATCTTCAGGAAGCTCCTGATCTTTTAGTCAGGGACAAAAAAATCCAGAAAAAGTTGGATCTGCAGCCATGGCATGAGCTGGTTAAAAAAGAGGAGGACCATGTCTCAACAATCACTGGTACGGGAAATGGTTGACAAACAATCTATTGCCATTGTTGTGTCAGCACTACTGCCTGTGTCTAAGTCGGGCATGTGTGTATGATCTGCCCCTAGCCACCCGAACTGCACCTACATTATCTGAAATATGAAAATGATCAATCAGATCGCCAGGTAGCCTTTTGTTCTAGATGAGTCGCTAGTAGATCGCCAGGTAGACTTTTGTTCTAGATGAGTCGCTAGTAGATCGCCAAGTAGCCTTTTGTTCTAGATGAGTTGCTAGTAGATCGCCAGGTAGCCTTTTGTTCTAGATGAGTCGCTAGTAGGTCGATCGCCAGGTAGACTTTTGTTCTAGATGAATCACTAGTAGATCGCCAGGTAGCCTTTTGTTCTAGATGAGTCGCTAGTAGATCACCAGGTAGCCTTTTGTTCTAGTGAAGATGAGTCACTAGTAGATTTTGCTAAACTGAATTTTCTATGGATGATAAATGTAGGCCAACTCTGTTTTTGCAAAACTTGAGTAAATAAAAAAAAAAGTTACTTGTGGTCACTCTGGATGTGCATGACCACTTTGCAAACCAAGGCTGATGACTGGTCAAGAATCAAGACGTGCAACTTTTTGATTCTGAAGTATACAGTGCCTTGCGAAAGTATTCGGCCCCCTTGAACTTTGACCTTTTGCCACATTTCAGGCTTCAAACATAAAGATATAAAACTGTATTTTTTTGCGAAGAATCAACAACAAGTGGGACACAATTATGAAGTGGAACAAAATTTATTGGATATTTCAAACTTTTTTAACAAATAAAAAACTGAAAAATTGGCCGTGCAAAATTATTCAGCCCCTTTACTTTCAGTGCAGCAAACTCTCTCCAGAAGTTCAGTGAGGATCTCTGAATGATCCAATGTTGACCTAAATGACTAATGATGATAAATAGAATCCACCTGTGTGTAATCAAGTCTCCGTATAAATGCACCTGCTCTGTGATAGTCTCAGAGGTCTGTTTAAAGCGCAGAGAGCATCATGAAGAACAAGGAACACACCAGGCAGGTCCGAGATACTGTTGTGGAGAAGTTTAAAGCCGGATTTGGATACATAAAGATTTCCCAAGCTTTAAACATCCCAAGGAGCACTGTGCAAGCGATAATATTGAAATGGAAGGAGTATCAGACCACTGCAAATCTACGAAGACCCGGCCGTCCCTCTAAACTTTCAGCTCATACAAAGAGAATACTGATCAGAGATGCAGCCAAGAGGCCCATGATCACTCTGGATGAACTGCAGAGATCTACAGCTGAGGTGGGAGACTCTGTCCATAGGACAACAATCAGTCGTATACTGCACAAATCTGGCCTTTATGGAAGAGTGGCAAGAAGAAAGCCATTTCTTAAAGATATCCATAAAAAGTGTTGTTTAAAGTTTGCCACTAGCCACCTGGGAGACACACCAAACATGTGGAAGAAGGTGCTCTGGTCAGATGAAACCAAAATCGAACTTTTTGGCAACAATGCAAAACGTTATGTTTGGCGTAAAAGCAACACAGCCCATCACCCTGAACACACCATCCCCACTGTCCAACATGGTGGTGGCAGCATCATGGTTTGGGCCTGCTTTTCTTCAGCAGGGGCAGGGAAGATGGTTAAAATTGATGGGAAGATGGATGGAGCCAAATACAGGACCATTCTGGAAGAAAACCTGATGGAGTCTGCAAAAGACCTGAGACTGGGACGGAGATTTGTCTTCCAACAAGACAGTGATCCAAAACATAAAGCAAAATCTACAATGGAATGGTTCACAAATAAACATATCCAGGTGTTAGAATGGCCAAGTCAAAGTCCAGACCTGAATCCAATCAAGAATCTGTGGAAAGAACTGAAAACTGCTGTTCACAAATGCTCTCCATCCAACCTCACTGAGCTCGAGCTGTTTCGCAAGGAGGAATGGGCAAAAATGTCAGTCTCTCGATGTGCAAAACTGATAGAGACATACCCCAAGTGACTTACAGCTGTAATCGCAGCAAAAGGTGGCGCTACAAAGTATTAACTTAAGGGGGCTGAATAATTTTGCACGGCCAATTTTTCAGTTTTTTATTTGTTAAAAAGGTTTGAAATATCCAATAAATTTCGTTCCACTTCATGATTGTGTCCCACTTGTTGTTGATTCTTCAAACAATTACAGTTTTATATCTTTATGTTTGAAGCCTGAAATGTGGCAAAAGGTCGAAAAGTTCAAGGGGGCCGAATACTTTCGCAAGGCACTGTAGATGAAAATTTAAAGAGCAACTGACCAAAAATGTATAGGAAAAAAAACTACTTTTGGGGGAAATTATACCACCACAAAAAGGGCACAAGTCTCTGGACTTGAACCCTATTGAAAACCTGTGGTTTGAATTGAAGAGGACAATCCATAAACTCAGTCGAATGATGTCAAGGATCTGGAAATATTCTGTATGGAGGAATGGTCCAATATCCATTCCAATGTGCTCTCCAATAAAACATTTTAGAAAAAGGCTCAGTGTTATTATCCTCACAAGGATAGAACTAAAAACGGGTGCCAAAACAGGGGTGCCAATAATCTTGACCCCTATTATAATTTGTGTTACTTGTTAAACAAAATCTCTTTCTGTGAGCAATTCTATTAGTATAAATAACATTTGCAAAAGAAAATGTAGCATACAATATAGCTCAGTATTTGTATAATTTTTTGTTCATCTTTATCAAGGGTGCCAATAATTATGGATCTGAGTGTACATTTTTGATACATATACGTATATAATTTCTCTGCATCCATTCCCTAGTTTGTAATATCAACAAGCAAGTTTAGCCATTGCGTCGTCTTTCACAGCTGAGATGGCGGTCATTATAGGGATATACAGTGCTTTCGGAAAGTGCTCAGACCCTATGACTTTTTACACATTTTGTTACGTTACAGCCTTATTCTAAAATGGATTGAAAAAATATATATATATTCTCATCAACCTACACACAATAACCCATCATGACAAAGCAAAAACAGGGTTTTAGAAATACTGAAATATCACATTTACGTAAGTATTTAGACCCTTTACTCAGTACTTTGTTGACGCACATTTGGCAGCGATTACAGCCTTGAGTCTTATTATGACTCTACAAGCTTGGTACACCTGTATTTGGGGAGTTTCTCCCATTCTTCTCTGCAGATTCTCTCAAGCTGTCAGGTTGGATGGGGAGCGTCGCTGCACAGCTATTTTCAGGTCTCTCCAGAGATGTTAGATCGAGTTCAAGTCCGTCTCTGGCTGGGTCACTCAAGGCTAGAGCTGTTGCGGTGACCATACTGTATTACCGGCGCCACACCGGCGGTCAAGAGTCTTGAAGCCAGTCAAATTCCACATTACCTTTTAGTCACGGTAAATAGGCTTCTCCAAGCTCTGATGCTGCTGATGGTCAGTAGTAGCCTATCAAACTTGCTAACTGCCTGGTAATCAGCACTCTATTGTTCCTCTAATCACTCTGACATCAATGCAAATGTTTTAGAAAATCCAATCAAACACTTCATGAGAGCGCATGAGCTCATGTTGCACAACATTTCTATAGGCTATGTAATTACGGGAGAAAACAGAGTGATAGTCGCTAATTAAAAGAGGAGGATCCCATCAGCTTTCTATAGGCTAGACCTACTATATTTATTTCTCAACTTTCCTAATATTAAGCACATTGCTTATATCCACAACAGGAGTATAACCTACCTGGCCGGCATGAAAATAAACCACGGGGAAAAGCGTCGTCCATTCACTATTTAAGTGAATAGATTACATGCATTTTCAATACAGGTGCATGATAATGGTCCATTCTAAATCAAATCAAATGTCACACATATATGATTTAGAATATGTAAAGACAAGATTAAATCAAGAATAGTCTGATGGGTGACAGTCTATTAGTCTATCACCTGTGAATTATATATTTTCACTTGAGAATGATGCCCAGCATAAGAAACATGGCTTTTTTTAGCGATTTTTTTTTTTTTCTCCCCAAATCATAGTCGCACACTTCATGTAGCCTAGCCCATAGGCCTATAACTAAAGTGGCCAAATAACTTCTTAAAATAAAGCACATTAATCCACTTTACAAGGGGTGTAGAGCCTAACTGGCATATATAAGCAGTGCGTGAGTTTCAAGTTTGGGGAAAATCATTTTCACCATAAAAATGCACCTTTATAATAAAAGCATTACATGCATAATTGCATTTGCGGTCACTTTTGATAAGGGTGAATTCTGCTAATGGAACATTCACGCTTGTAGCCTACTGCCACGTGCACATTGCTGCACTTACAATGTGAAGAAATAAACTATTAGGCTATCAACAGTTTAAGCTAAACGTAAGCTAAAACAGTTTTTGGGATGCTAAAGGTTGTATGAATTTGGGATCTATCGCATCCCACAACTATCCCAGACTCTGTTTGGAATATTTATTTCTCGCACAGAATCGAATAGGTCGACTTTGGTACTATGGGGGATAGTAGATTGACATAGGCTAGTGCTTTAAGGACGCAGCCAGTTGCTGATGTTTCGCAGCACTTCGGGCCGCAAAAAAGCATGCTTTTTTTAGGGTGCATTACGGCCACAAATGGGATGTCGCCGTGAAATTGGAGGCATTAGTGCTTGTCAAATTGTGAATGAGAGACTATTGGAGTGTGTACAGCCTGCAAAAATCTAAGCAGAGCTCATGCCTTTCACACACCTTTTTTCAAATCATATTTCTAATCTCATCACAATGTATTACAAATCTAAACATATAGCCCAACATTTGTACAACAACTAAAGTTACATTAATAACTGTATATTAAGCATATAGGAGTACCTGTTTCTTTGTTATCTGCTCAACACAGAATAGCCGCATGTGCACACTACCTCAAATCGTTTAGGAGATAATATTTAATTCAGCTTTATTCAATTGTATTCTTCATACTATAAAATAATATAAAATAGTGCCATGGAATTATAAGCAAATATTGTCTGCCAAATGAACTAGTGTAGCCCACAGCCATTTGGCATAGCCACATCAGGACCTAACACAAGGACAACTCAGAGTATGCTACTCTGTTCTTCTGAAATAGACTACATTTTCTTCATATCATGCTTCTTTTCGACCTGTCTAAAACAAATCATGGATTTATTGTGAAGGTGTAGGCTATATTTCATGGATTATTAGACTTTTTAAATGGGTTGTAGGTTATGTGTGGAAGCCAGGAGATGCTAAATGTGTTTGTTAATTATCGGTCAATTACCTTAAGACTGACAGTTCATCACCGGCTGATGAAATTTCCTGACTGCCATAGCCCTACTCAAGGACATTCAGAGACTTGTCCCGAAGCCACTCCTGTTTTCTTGGCTGTTTCTTTAGGATCGTTGTCCTGTTGGAAGGTGAACCTTCACCCCGGTCTGAGGTCCTGAGCACTCTGGAGCAGGTTTTAATCAAGGATCTCCTTGTACTTTGCTACCTTCATCTTTGCCTTGATCCTGACTAGTCTCCCAATTCATGCCACTGAAATACATCCCCACAGCATGATGCTGCCACCACCATGCTTCATCGTAGGGATGGTACCAGGTTTCCTCCAGACATGACACTTGGCATTCAGGCCAAAGAGTTCAATTTAGGTTTCCTCAGACCAGAAAATCTTGTTTCTCATTGTCTGAGAGTCTTTAGGTACCTTTTGGCAAACTCCAAGCGGGCTGTCATGTGCCTTTTACTGAGGATTGGCTTCCGTCTGGCCACTCTACCATAAAGGCCTAATTTGTGGAATGCTGCAGAGATGGTTGTCATTTCGGAAGGTTCTCCCATCTCCACAGATGAACTCTAGAGCTCTGTCAGAGAGACCATCAGGTTCTTGGCCACCTCCCTGACCAAGGCCTTTCTCCCCCGATTGCTCAGTTTGGCCGGGCGGCCCGGCTCTAGGAATTGTCTTGGTGGTTCCAAACTTCTTCCATTTAAGAATGATGGAGGCCACTGTGTTCTTGGGGACCTTCAATGCTACAGAAATGTTTTAGTACCCTTCCCCAGATCTGTTTCTCGACACAATCCTGTCTCGGAGCTCTACGGACAATTCGTTTGATCTCATGGCTTGGTTTTTCCTGTGACTTGCACTGTCAACTGTGTGACCTTATATAGACAGGTGTGTGCCTTTCCAAATCATGTCCATTCAATTGAATTTACCACAGGTGGACTCCAATCAAGTTGTAGAAACATCTCAAGGATGATCAATGGAAACAGAATGCACCTGAGCTCAATTTCAAATCTCATAGCAAAGTGTCTTAATATTTATGTAAATAAGGTATTTCTGTTTTTTACTTTTAATAAATGTGCAAAAATGTCTAAACCTATTTTTGGTTTGTCATTATTGGGTATTGTGATGTCATTATGGAGTATTCTGTGTAGATTGCTGAGGATTTGTATTATTATTTTTAATCCATTTTAGAATAAGGCTGTAACATAACAACATTTAGAAAAAGTCAAGGGTCTGAATATTTTCCGAAGGCACTGTATACTCTGTGTTTATATCAATCAACCAGACAGGTCCTACAGGCTCTAGTTTTGTTGCACCTGGACTACTGCCCAGTTGTGTGGTCATGTGCGGCAAAGAAGGACATTGTTGTTGGTCCAGAACAGAGCAGCACGTATTGCACTTAGATGTACACTGAGGGCGAATGTCAATGATATGCATGTCAATCTCTCCTGGCTCAAAGTTGAGGAGAGATTGACTGCATCATTATTTGTCTTTGTGCGAGGCATTGATGTGTTGAAGGTACTGAACTGTCTGTTCAAGCAGTTGACACACAGTTCGGACAAGACATTTACAGTCCCCAGGTCCAGAACAGAGGCTGGGAAATAAACAGTATTAAATAGAGCCATGACTACATGGAGCTTTCTACCATCCCAAGTAACTCAATCTAGCAATAAAACCAGATTCAAAAACCGGATAAAGAACACCTTACGGCACAACGGGGACTGTGAAGAGACATGGAGATATATTTTGTATTGCATTTTGCATTGTACTATGCAGTGTGCTATGTATAGTATGTATTTTAGTTGTTTTGTTTCCTGTTTGAACCCCAGGAAGAGTAGCCGATGCCTTGGCAGCATCTAATTGGGGATCCTAATAAAATACTAAATTCTAAAATACTGTCAGAAATCAGCTTCTCTCCCCTAGTCTGTGTGTGGGCCTATTTCCCCCGCAATTCCAACCCAATCTTCCATATGATGCCACCATACACAAAGACAGCAGACATCATTAAATATCCCCACTGAGCTTCTGTAGATCTGATAGAATAGTGGAACATATTGTTTTTGTTTCATAAGGAAAAGGAACTTCGCAGTTACTTCAGACAACTACTGTTTGACCTTAGGACTCTGATTATTAGAACTATTTATCTGACTGTTTTTAGATGTTCTGTTTGTACACTCACTGCTCGCGGGGTAGCATTTTCATCTCTTGAATCCAATTACAGCATCTCAGTAAATTGTCCCTCTAATACAGAGTTACAGTCATGCTTAAAGGGACACAATTGCCACTGAATTACGAGCACACAAAAGGAACCTGGGTTGTGTTCAACAGGGAAAGAACGTTTTGAAACAACTAACACTGAACAAAAATATAAACGCAATATGTAAAGTGTTAGTCCTATGTTTAATGAGCTAAAATTTAGATTTTTGTTCAGTGTAATTTCAGGTTGCACCTCCTTGTTTCAAAACTTTATTTCCCTATCGGACCCAACCCAGGTTTCTATTGTGTGCTCTAATTCAGAGGCAATTGTGTTCCTTTAATACACATAAAAAATGTTGTGCACAAATTTGTTTACAACCCTGTTAGTGAGCATTTCTCCTTTGTCAAGATAATCCATCCACCTGACAGGTGTGTCATATCAAGAAGCTGATTAAACAGCATGGTCATTACACAGGTGCAGCTTGTGCTGTGGACAATAAAAGCCCACTTTAATGAAGCATACATGACACGCACACTCACACACTTAGTTTGCTTACACCACTCACACCTTACCATCTACATTATTTTATTTGGGTTTCTATGCAAAGTATATTATTTAATGTTTCTTTAAGCCTGCTACTAATTACTTGAAATGAGACATACACTCAGTTTATTAGGTACACCACCTAATAAAGCGCGTGACCTAAGCGACTTTGAGCATGGTATGATCGTCGGTGCCAGATTCCAGTATCTCAGAAACGGCTGGGCTTTTCACGCATGACGGTGTCTAGGTTTTACCGAGAATGGTGCGACAAACAAAAAACATAGAGTCAGTGTCAGTCCTGTGGGTGAAAACAGCTTGTTGATGAGAGAATGGCAAGAATCTTGCAAGCGAACAGGCGGGCCTCAAGCAGACCAATAAGGGCGCAGTACAACAGTGTTGTGCAGAACAGCGTCTCGGAATGTACAACTCATCGGTCTGTGTCACGGATGGGCTACTGCAGCACACGACCACAGCGGGTTCCACTCCTATCAGCTAAGAACAAGAAGAAGCGACTCCAGCGGGCACATGATCACCAACACTGGACAATTGAGGAGTGGAAAAACATTGCCTGGTCAGGATTTGGCGTAAGCAGCATGAGTCCATGGCCCCATCCTGTCTGGTGTCAACAGTACAGGCTGGTGGAGGTGGTGTGATGGTGTGGGAATGTTTTTCCAGGCACACGTTAGGTCCCTTGATACCAATTGAGCAATGTTTCCATACCCCAAAGAATTCAGTCTGTTCTGGAGGGAAAGGGGGGGTCTGACTCTACTAGATGGGTGTGCCTAATAAACTGGCCACTGAGTGTATAATCATGCCAAAATATAATTCAAAAATTGAATTCACTGACAGAGAGAGAAGTAATGAAACACAAATAGACATTTACAGTAGCTGGCTAGGCTAGTCAAATTAGCAGTGGCTAGCTTTCAATAAATTGGTTAAATGGTCAACAAAAACAGATATTTAAAATGCACTCGAAAACAGATATTTATCTTATTTCAGTCTTTGGGAGCTAGCTACACTACATGACCAAAAGCATGTGAACACCTGTTTGTCGAATATCTCATTCCAAAATCATGGGCATTAAAATGGAGTTGGTCCCCTCTTTGCTGCCTCCACTCTTCTGGGAATGAAGGCACTGATGTTGGAACATTGCTGCGGGAACTTGCTTCCATTCAGCCACAAGAACATTAGTGAGGTCGAGCACTGATGTTGGGCGAGGTCAGGGCTCTGTGCAGGCCAGTCAAGTTCTTCCACACCGATCTCGACAAAACATTTCTGTATGGACCTTGCTTTGTGCACAGGGGAATTGTCATGCTGAAACAGGAAAGGGCCTTCCCCAGACTGTTGCCACAAAGTTGGAAGCACAGAATCGTCTAGAATGTCATTGTATGCTGTAGCGTTAAGATTTCCCTTCACTGGGACTAAGGGGCCTAGCCCGGACAATGAAAAACACCCCCAGACCATTATTCCTCCTACACCAAACTTTACAGTTGGTACTATGCATTGGGGCAGGTAGCGTTCTCCTGGCATCCACCAAACCCAGATTCGTCCTTTGGACTGCCAGATGGTGAAGCGTGATTCATCACTCCAGAGAACGCGTTTCCACTGCTTAAGAGTCCAATGGCAGTGAGTTTTACACCACTCCAGCTGACGCTTGGCAATGCTCGGCCATGAAAACCTATTTTATGAAGCTCCCGACGAACAGTTATTGTGCTGACTTGCTTCCAGAGGCAGTTTGGAACTCGGTAGTAAGTGTTGCAGCCGAGAACAGACAATTTTTATGTGCTACACTCTTCAGCACTCAGCGGTCCTGTTCTGTGAGCTTGTGTGGCCTACCTAGACGTTTCCACTTCACAATAACAGCACTTACAGTTGACCAGGGCAGCTCTAGCAGGGCAGAAAATTGATGAACTGCCTTGTTGGAAAGGTGGCATCCTATGACAGTGCTATGTTGAAAGTCACTGAGCTCTTCAGTAAGGCCATTTTACTGCCAATGTTCGTCTATGGAGATTTCATGGCTGTGTGCTCGATTTTATACACCTCAGCAATGGGTGTGGCTGAAATAGCCGAATCCACAACTTTGAAGGGGTGTCCACATACTTTTGTATATATAGTGTATATCTGTTCCTCTTCATTAGACAGCAGCTCACATTTTCACGAGGCTTTGTTTACATCATAGATAGCAGGCCAATGGCTGCCTTCATTACGAAGGGAATGTACAGGAGTTCTCATTGCTTCTACATTTAGCAGTTCAGCAAATTTGCCTGAGCAGACAGTGTTGAAATATTCTTTATGAGAAAATGGGCAAGAATTGAAGGTGTCAACTAATTTTATAGTCATCATAAGAATGTTTTAATGTCATAAACAAAAATTCTGCTCCTCCCTCGAAGGGGATGGATCAACTTCACGTTTTTTGGCTTCGGCCCACCACCTACATGTAAAATAGCTTTGAGTACTTTGGGAAAGTGCAACCCCTTATCATCATCGGTCTCCCCATCCCCCGGTAACGTCAGCGCTGGTAGTCATTCATTCCACCCACCCTGCTCCAGGTCGATGACTCCTATGCTGCTGGCATCTGTGATGAACACTCTGGTTGACTAGCAAGCCGAACACGTCCTCCCCTAGCCGGGTATGGTAGAGCAGGAAGCCCAGGCTGTTGTGGCCCAGGTCCTGGGTGATCTGGAGCAGCTGGTAGGCCTAATCAATCCTCTAGAGGAACTCCCTGGAGGAACCAAAAAAGGCCCCACAGAGGTCTGGAGCTCGCCCACACCATCAGCCTGCCACACGAGCCCTGGTGGCGGGGGAACGGCCAGCCCTCTGCGCCCGGGAGCATCTGGGAAAGGGGAGTGGAGGAGGTGAGAGAAGACGAGGAGAAGAACATTTTTATAAAGAGAGAAGGAAACAGGATACAGAGAAGAGCAGCGGAGGAGAGGAGGAGGGTAAGATGGTGAACAAACATCAGAGGGCTTGCCACTCGGTTGTTCCATGACTCTGTCTCCAGAACAGTAGGAACCCCTTTGATCCACGTACGGGGGGAATGAAGGCAGCAGCTGCATCAAAGGGGTTCCTTCTGTTCTGGACAGAGAGTCACCTGAGGTCTCTGCTGCTTTTATTGTGATCTCCATGGTCAGTGTATTTATTTCTTAAAATATTGAATTTGGCCTTTACTACTATAGCCCAAAGAAACGAATTGAATAACACATTCATGAAAGGCAGAAAAGAGAGTCAAAAAATAAATCATAAGGATGAAAGTTTTGAAGTGTCTGTCCTCTGTCTAGGAGATATAACATACAGTTGAAGTCAGAAGTTTACATACACCATAGCCAAATACATTTAAACTCAGTTATTCACAATTCCTGACATTTAATCCTAGTAAAAATTCCCTTTTAGGTCAATTAGGATCACCACTTTATTTTAAGAATGTGAAATGTCAGAATATTAGTAGAGAGTGATTTATTTCAGCTTTTATTTCTTTCATCACATTCCCCTTGGGTCAGAAGTTTACACACACTGAATTAGTATTTGGTAGCATTGCCTTTAAATTGTTTAACTTGGGTCAAATGTTTCGGGTAGCCTTCCACAAGCTTCCCACAATATGTTGGTTGAATTTTGGCCCATTCCTCCTGACAGAGCTGGTGTAACTGAGTCAAGTTTGTTGGCCTCCTTGCTCGCACATGCTTTTTCAGTTCTGCCCACAAATGTTCTATAGGATGAGGTCAGTGCTTTGTGATGGCCACTCCAATACCTTGACTTTGTTGTCCTTAAACCATTTTGCCACAACTTTGGAAGTATGCTTGGGGTCATTGTCCATTTGGAAGACCCATTTGTGACCAAGCTTTAACTTCCTGACCGATGTCTTGAGATGTTGCTTCAATATATCCACATAATTTTCCGTTCTCATGATGCCATCTACTTTGTGAAGTGCACCAGTCCCTCCTGCAGAAAAGCATCCCCACAACATGATGCTGCCACCCCCGTGCCTCACGGTTAGGATGGTGTTCTTCGGCTTGCACGCCTACCCCTTTTTCCTCCAAACATAACGATGGTTATTATGGCCAAACAGTTCTATTTTTGTTTCATCAGACCAGAGGACATTTCTCCTAAAAATACGATCTTTGTCCCAATGTGCAGTTGCAAACCGTAGTCTGGCTTTTTATGGCGGTTTTGGAGCAGTGGCTTCTTCCTTGCGAGTGTCCTTTCAGGTTATGTCGATATAGGACTCGTTTTACTGTGGATATAGATACTTTTGTACCTGTTTCCTCCAGCATCTTCACAAGGTCTTTTGCTGTTGTTCTGGGATTGATTTGCACTTTTCACACCAAAGTACGTTCATCTCTAGGAGACAGAACACATCTCCTTCCTGAGCGATGTGACGGCTTCGTGGTCCCATGATGTTTATACTTGGGTACTACTGTTTGTACAGATGAACGTGGTACCTTCAGGCGTTTGGAAATTGCTCCCAAGGATGAACCAGACTTGTGGAGGTCTACAATTGTTTTTCTGAGGTCTTGGCTGATTTCTTTTGATTTTCCCATGATGTCAAGCAAAGAGGCACTGAGTTTGAAGATAGGCCTTGAAATACATCCACTGGTACACCTCCAATTGACAAAAATTATGTCAATTAGCCTATCAGAAGCTTCTAAAGCCATAACATCCTTTTCTGGAATTTTCCAAGCTGTTTAAAGGCACAGTCAACTTAGTGTATGTAAACTTCTGACCCACTGGAATTGTGATACAGTGAATTATAAGTTAAAAAACTATCTGACTTGTGTCATGCACAAAGTAGATGTCCTAACCGACTTGGCAAAACTATAGTTTGTTATTAACAAGAAATTTGTGGAGTGGTTGAAAAGCGAGTTTTAATGACTCCAACCTATGTGTATGTAAACTTCCGACTTCAAATGTATATGTAGTTTATTTTACACATATAACCCCTTATTTTGTTGGCACAAAAATACTTCAATTAATTTGTATGGGTCCTGTGACACTTGTGGGGGTCGTAGAGCAAAACGGAGAACACTATTGTATAGAGTGGTCCTATTAGGAAGTAGGCCGTTTTCGTCAGAAGACCCGATTTTTCATGATGTCTCCTGGTCTGACAAACGGTTCTGTAGCTCTGCCACTTTCCACAGCAGATGTTTTTTTTTGTATTGGCTGCATCCCAATCCACCGCAGATGCGGAAGGCCAACATAGATGGATGTGGTGGATTGAGATGCAGCCCATGCAACAACAAAAAGTATCTTTAGCTTTAACTGACGGATTTTGATGGGGATTTTTTTAATTATGTTACTTAGATTGATGCACCGTCAATAGACTCTAGGGGATTAAAGTATACCAGTAGCTATAACTTTCACTGTCACTATTGTTCTAATATAGATATATAACTGGTAAGGAAAGGAAATTAGTCTTGGAACAGAATTGAGGCTCACTTGATCTTTCCTGGCCATTGGACAACATCCGTTGGAAACAATGGAAATATAACAATTTTCTCTGGCAGAAGTTTAACAGGTGTCTTGGGACATGTATTTTAGATGTATCACCATTATCTACTGTACTTGTGTCATAATATTCCTTAAGACTTTACACATTCTGACTCTTGGCACACATTACTGTAACATTGAGGTATGTGAGGAACATACAGTACTATAATGCACAGGAAATATACAGTAGAGATCTTTGTGGGCTTTACTCAGCCTTGACTAAGGGTTGTAAGTTGGTGGTCTGTTGATATCCCTCTAGTGGTGTGGGGGCTGTGCTTTTGCAAAGTGGGTGGGGTTATATCCTGCCTGATTGGCCCTGTCCAGGGTTATTGTCAGACAGGGCCACAGTGTCCCCTGTCCATCAGTCCGTCCGTTTCAGCATCCAGTATCTATGCTGCGATAGTCAATGTGCCGGGGGCCTAGGGTCAGTCTGCCCTATCTGGAGTAATTTTTCTGTCTTATCTGGTGTCCTGTGTGATCTTAAGTATTCTCCCTCTAATTCTCCCATCTCTCTCCCCCCTCCCGGAGGACCCGAGCCCTAGGACCATGCCTCAGGACTGCCTGGCCTGATGACTCCTGGCTGTCCCAGTCCCTAGTCCACCTGGTCGTGATACTGATCCAGTTTCTGCGGTTTTGCCTGTGGCTATGGAACCTTGACGTGTTACCAGACCAGACTAGTTTTCAGTTTTCCCTCCCCACTCAGACCACTCCCAGCGAGTCCTAGCTAAATTCTTGTTTGAGAAATGTCTTTTTTTTTATTTTTTACAATTTTAATTGAAAACAGTCACAGTAAGGTACTTCATGATTTGATATTGAGATAAAAATGGCTGCATTAGGCCTTTAAGTATGAGCATTCTGGTCTAATTGTAGTGTGCAGAGCTAATGCATAACCAGTAGGTGTCACTCTAGGTAAACTTGAGAGAGGTCGTCCAGTGGTAAGTCTGATGTAGTGACACCAATAATAATACAGTACCTTCAGAAAGTATTCACAACCCCTCCACATTTTACACATTTTGTTGTGTTACAGCCTGAACTTAACATTGATTACATAGAGATCTCATGTAACTGGCTTACACACAATACCCCATAATATTCACAGTGGAATTATGATTTTAGAAATGTTTAGAAATGAATTACAAATGAAAAGCAGAAGTGTCTTAAGTCAATAAGTATTCAACCACGTTTGCCACGGCAAGCCTAAATACATTCAGGGATAAAAATGTGCCCATACACACCTGTACCCATACACACCTGTACCCATAGACACATGTACCCGTCACACAAGTGTGAATAAAAATGTGCTTCACAAATCATATAATAAGTTGCATGTGTTTAACATGATTTTTTAATGACTACTTCATCTCTGTACCCCACACATACAATTATCTGTAAGGTCCCTCAGTCAGGTAGTGAATTTCAAACACTGATTTTACCACAAAGACCAGGGAGGTTTTCCAATCCCTCGCAAAGAAGGGCACCTATTGGCAGATTTAAAAAAAAACAGACATTGAATAACCATTTGAGCATGGTTATTAATTATTTATTAATTACACTTTGGATGGTGTATCAATACACCCAGTCACTACAAAGATACAGGCGTCCTTCCTAACTCAGTTGCCGGAGAGGATGGAAACCGCTCAGGGATTTCACCATGAGGCCAATGATGACTTTAAAACAGCTACAGATTTTAATGGCTGTGATAGGAGAAAACTGAGGATGGATCAACAACATTGTAATTACTCCACACATCAGACATATTCAAATGGAACGAAGTCAAACATGTTTCATTTGTTACACGTGTTTGATACCGTTCCATTAATTCCATTCCAGACAATACAATGAGCCCATCCTCCTATAGCGCCTCCCACCAGCCTCCTCTGACACCCACCCATACAAGAAAGAACAGGTTCTTAGTTCAAAGCAGTTGTTAATTGCTGAAGGTGTATTTTAAGTGTGTGAGTCACAGAGTGACTCAGCTGGAGTGCGTTCCATTCCAGTTTGTTTTTACTCTTATATCCCGTGAGTCACACACACTTCAGCACATAACACACATGTCAATGTTTTGGGAGAGGAAACTGGATGTACAGCAGGGGAGAGTAATATTTCACCAGCCCAGAGGGAAGCACAGTCAGTTGTGGAAGTGGTGGGCTGTTGAGAAATGTGACGGACAAGGTTCATTGGGTTAGAAGCATGTTCACGGGATAGAGAGAGAGAGAGAGATCAAGGATTGGAAAGACTCAACCAGAATATGCTAATACATGGAATTTATATTTTATGATTTTAAATACAGTTAA
Source organism: Salmo trutta (assembly GCF_901001165.1). Lineage (NCBI taxonomy): Eukaryota > Metazoa > Chordata > Actinopteri > Salmoniformes > Salmonidae > Salmo > Salmo trutta. The sequence goes on from NC_042980.1 coordinate 40,562,048, forward strand.
TGCAGTTACATTTGAAGGTGCCTTTTACGATTATTCAGCCAATGCAGAGGCTGTATCTTTGGTTGAAGATGGACAGTCTTTATCACTTCTGCTCTGAAACATCAGGACCATCACAGTGCAATCTGGTCATGATGTAGTTTATTCCCATTCTGGTCATGATGTAGTTTATTCCCATTCTGGTCATGCTGTAGTTTATTCCCATTCTGGTCATGCTGTAGTTTATTCCCATTCTGGTCATGATGTAGTTTATTCCCATTCTGGTCATGATGTAGTTTATTCCCATTCTGGTCATGATGTAGTTTATTCCCATTCTGGTCATGCTTAGAAAACATGTCTACTACTTGTAAATTCATGTTTCCCACATTTGAAAGACTCTCTTTTAGTTTAATGAAATATTTAGCTATGTTTTTTTCCCCATTTGAATTCCTGGCAGCTTTCTTAGTTGCGTTATCCAACTTTCACTAGGACTATAGGGCAAGCATATTGTATCTTAGTCCCATAGTTAAGGTATTACAATGACACGATCTCACATTGCCATTCAGTTGTTCAACAGTCAACAGGAATGAACAAGGACAGTGCAATGAAGAACACGCACATGAAAAAAACCCTGCGTTCCAAAATCTGACCACACTGCTCTGTCTGTCCTTTAGATTCAGTCTTTTGTCTCCTGTCTGTCAAACTACTGTAGTAGAACTTTGTCTCCACATGTGCGCATGGCTCTATATATACGGCCCAGAAATAGGTTCCTCGCGCGCCCTGTGAGTCACCAAGCGCTCATGCCCTTTGCGGTTGCGGTCCCATGTCTCTCCGGATATGAAGAGAACTGGGTAGCTGCAGCCCAATATGGTGAGGTGGTGTCTAAATGAAAGTAGTAGGCGTGTGGACAGGAGTGGGTGTGTCTAAAGGAAAGTAGTAGGCGTGTGGACAGGAGTGGGTGTGTCTAAAGGAAAGTAGTAGGCGTGTGGACAGGAGTGGGTGTGTCTAAAGGAAAGTAGTAGGCGTGTGGACAGGAGTGGGTGTGTCTAAATGAAAGTAGTAGGCGTGTGGACAGGAGTGGGTGTGTCTAAATGAAAGTAGTAGGCGTGTGGACAGGAGTGGGTGTGTCTAAATGAAAGTAGTAGGCGTGTGGACAGGAGTGGGTGTGTCTAAATGAAAGTAGTAGGCGTGTGGACAGGAGTGGGTGTGTCTAAATGAAAGTAGTAGGCGTGTGGACAGGAGTGGGTGTGTCTAAATGAAAGTAGTAGGCGTGTGGACAGGAGTGGGTGTGTCTAAATGAAAGTAGTAGGCGTGTGAACAGGAGTGGGTGTGTCTAAATGAAAGTAGTAGGCGTGTGGACAGGAGTGGGTGTGTCTAAAGGAAAGTAGTAGGCGTGTGGACAGGAGTGGGTGTGTCTAAAGGAAAGTAGTAGGCGTGTGGACAGGAGTGGGTGTGTCTAAAGCACTCTGTTTTGATTGAGAGGTTAACACACCATTTTGTCTTTGTGTTTTACCACATAGCTATGGTACATTGAACTACCTTAAAGGCACTGCACGTTCATGCTGACTTCTGCATAGGTCGTGTATCATTTACAGTGAAATGGCCTCTGCAGAAGTCAGGGCATTTATACTTCTTGCACTTCCCGAGCAGTGGTAGAGCTGATGTGAAGGAAGTTGTCAAGGAAGTGAGTTCGTGTTTATACAGTACCTCCTGCCCTCACCTACCATCAACCAATCATGTCAATGCAGAGCTATACGAAGCCCTCCCCATTGTTGAACAGTTTGAGAGGTGCACAGCGACGCGGTACGGAGCTCAATTTGGCCTCTGTGTGCCTCCAGAGGCTCCGCAATTGCATCACACCCTCCATATGGCGCATCAGACCCCTAAACCTGTCCGCCCTGCAGATATAACCACGGGGACTGCGGGTTATGAGTCAACCAGTGCATCACTAATGCCTATAAAGCCACAATCTGGTAGAATTCCCCTAGATTCCTGTCAGGTTACAGGCTGCTCTCTGCCATGACTCATCGGATGCGCCGGGTGTTGTTTCTAGAGGTTTGCATCGTAACGCACCGAGTTTATATAATATGCCAGGTGTAAAATAATGAAATACTTCACTTTGCTTTCATCCACCGAGCTGTACCCGTGTTTTTGCAGACTAGAGGAGGACTCAATGGGAAGCTCTGTCCACTCACGCTATATTTGTCAACACCACTCCTGTGCATTCCTATATGGCCTATGACTGATTCAGGAGTGAAAGCAGATCTGGGGATTAGGACCTTCAGGTCACTCTGCAGTGAGACATTGATGTTAAATTGGTTTGGGCACAATGGTCTAGTTATAGCGTTTAAATATTTTTTTATTTTTATTAATGGGGAGTTTATTTCCCATTGTGAGTAACACACATTGGGTACTTTTAGGTTTGTGCCACAGGACATTCTTGTCGGAGACTTGTGCTCTCCTATTGAATATGATAAGATGTCTTACTTATACCAAACATGATACATCTTATTGTTAGAAGGATTGCATTGGGTAAAGATTTAGTTTATCTTGGTTTCCATAGTTTTTCCATTAAAAAGTTGACATTCCTCAATGTAGTCTCTCCGACTTGATGCATGTGGTCAATATTGACAAAGAAAAAAGCCATGTGGTGGCACTGTTCACAACAAATATGTATCATCACCCTTTGGAAAAAATATTTCAGTCAAAGTGCAGTATACTGCAATACGCTTTCCAAAAATAACACCATTTTTTTTATTGCAGTAATTTTGTGTTTAGATTGCAGTATAACTGTTATTCTGCTCTAATGCAATCTTTTTTTGTAAGGGCAACACATGAGATGGGACTTTTTTTGTTGTTGTCAGAGATTGATATCACTGGAGGAGATCTTCACAGGTGAGGGGTTTTTACAAACCCGCCTTTATTTTTCTCAGTTGAATGTTGTAACAATTTATTTTAAATAAGACACAGGGATGTTCCAGTAAATAGCCTACAACGTGCCTGTAGCACATTGCTCATTTGAAACAGTGGGTACATGTTAATCCATTGTGGCTAAGGTTAGATTTAGTCATATTCAGACACATTACAATCATACAGAGTAAAGTAGGTCAAGGGTCAACGCTCCCTCAATATCTCTAATGACTTCATTACTAATGTAACAGTTAAGAAGGAACAGCTAGATGGAAGCTTGAACCAGTGACTCTGTGGTTATCATGTGCCATAATAGTCCAGACCTCTTGGCAGATCCAGCGGTATTGCCTACATACAGGATTCTATTTTTCTACCATGAAATTAATGCATTTAGGACATTTCTTTAGCTTTTTAATAAGAAAAGGGTTTTAGTTCCCTGAGTATTGGTCTTCTGAGCAGGTGATACAGTAGGGCAGACTGACCAGCTACCTGGGATACAAGGGGAACTCCATTGTTCTAACAACTAGAATGATTAGATAATTCACACACACACACACGCACACACACACACACACACACACACACACACACACACACACACACACACACACACACACACACACACACACACACCCTTATTCTCAGTCGGCCCTGTACGGAGATTGTGCACGCCCCGGTATCCAAACATGCATGGCTTGAGATGAGGTCACCGGCGGAGTGTGTGTAGCTAGCTACCTAGTTTAAATATCAACAGTAATGCCATAGCAGCATAACATTTGATTAAAGCGTCAAAACACTTCATTTACATCATCATCAATATTCGGTCTGGTTGATTGTTACAAGCAGCAGAGAGTTCGTTTTTTCATTTTGAACACCTGCCCCTGAATGGTCTGTGCACAGGCCTGTGTGTGTGTGTGTGTGTGTGTGTGTGTGTGTGTGTGTGTGTGTGTGTGTGTGTGTGTGTGTGTGTGTGTGTGTGTGAGTGCGTGCGTGCGTGCGTGTGTGTGTGTGTGTGTGTGTGTGTGTGTGTGTGTGTGAAGAAGAGGGAAGTAAGGGGGTTTTGGACTGAGTGAGTCCCTTGGCTCCAGCCCAAGAGTCTTGGAGCAGGACTTCAGTGAGTGAATCATACAGTGAGCTCCAAAGGTATTGGGACAGTGATACATGTTTTATTGTATTGTCTCTATACTCCATCACTTTGGATTTGAAATTATACAATGACCATGAGGTTAAAGTGCAGACTGTCAGTTTTAATTTGAGGGTATCTTGAACTGTTTACAAATTACAGTCCTGAGTGAATTATGGATAATGATGAGTGAGAAAGATACAGATGCACAAATATCATACCCCCAATATTTTAATTTTTGTGGCAGGTATGATATTTGTTTGTCTGTAAACTTTCTCACTCATCATAATTGACGATTAATTCAGGATTATCCATAACCATGCTAGCATCCACATGAATGTAGAAGTGTTTAGAAACATTCTATTTTTATTTATAGTAAAAGTGACTCCAAAACGACAATACATTATTTATCGTTCATTACTATTGGTCACAAAATAATCTGAAATACAACCAAATCAAAAAAGCAAATGCATCCAACAATTTGATAGAGTCTCAAGATATATTTAATCATTGCATCCTAGGAATATGGGACAAAATGCCAAACTTTTTACTACTTTAATACACATATAAGTGCATTTTCCCCAATACTTTTGGGGGCCTAAAATGGGGGGACTATGTGCAAAAAAGCTGTAATTTCGATTGACCCGATATGGATGAAAATGCCCTCAAATTAAAGCTGACAGTCTGCACGTTAATCTCAGTCATTGTATCATTTAAAATCCAAAGTGCTGGAGTACAGCACCAAAACAACAACAAAATGGTCACTGTCCCAATACTTTTGGAGCTCACTTTAGTTCTCATTTTAATAATCACAGTGATAAAGTGGATCAGATTGTGCAAACACCCCACACAAATAACCATTGTTTAATAAAAGTGGATCCCACAGTCTTCTCTATATCTGACCAGGCTAAGAATGGGACCCAAACCTTAAACCTAACCTGAACTTTAACCCTTGATAGATAACATAATGGGAGCTTAGTTTTAAAAACTAAGGATAGGAAGACTTAGTAGGGTTGGGCTTCATTCCATTTCAACTCACTCAATTGATGCCTCAATCGATGAATTGAAACTTTTACATACCGGATAGAAAGAAAATGTAAATTCAACGAATGACTGAATGGCAGCTGTTTGTAGACCTGTGCTAAGCTAGAGAGACGTACTGTACAGGCGGCTCAGAGATCCATTGATTGTGGCTGTTGCTAATGTCCCCTTAAAACCTTTAACTCTAAGGAGTGAGGGAAGCAGGGAGAGGGTGGGGTTACATCAGTAGCATGGAGGACAGGAAGTGCTGTCATATTCAGGAGGAAGTGCTGTCATATCCAGGAGGAAGTGTGACTCAGCTCTAGCACATTCCTTGAGGCTGAATTAGCCAAGAGCAGTAAGTGAGGGAACAATTTAACGGTTCAGCAAGTACCGTCTGTGATAGCACGACACTAAATGTGGTCCCCCTATGTGGCTTCCTGTCCAGTCCTGCCTTGTCAGACCAAAGACAGCACTAACGGAGGAGGAAGGGATGGAAAGAGACAGCGAGAGAGAGCGGGGGAGAGAGAGTGGGTTGTGTCAGTCAGAATAGCAGAAGGACAGCCCTCAAAGCGAGGGAGGGATTCTTCCTCTTCTCGTCAATACCCAGAAGTCACCAGTCCCCATTTCCTCTCTCTCTCTCTTTCTGTTTCCTCTGTCAGTTCTCAGATTTCAGTCTCTGCTTTGTGAGGTTAACCCTTAAGTTTACAGAGGAGTCAGCCGTTTTGGTTCCCTTTACAACAACTGACAATCAAGACTCTAATTGAATTGAATTCAATTGAATATACTGAACAAAAATATGAATGCAACATGTAACAATTTCAAAGATGTTGCTGAGTTACAGTTCATATATGGAAATCATTTAATTAAAAAAATAATCATTCGGCCCTAGTCTATTGACTTCACAAGACTGGGCAGGGGTGCAGCCATTGGGGGGGCTGGGTGGGGATACAGTGCCTTCGGAAAGTATTCAGACCCCTTGACTTTTTCCACATTTTGTTACGTTACAACCACTAGGTGCCTTGGGGCGGCAGGTAGCCTAGTTAGAGGTTAGAGCATTGGGCCAGTAACCGAAAGGTTGCTAGATCGAATCCCAAAGCTGACAAGGTAAAAACCTGTCATCCTGCCCCTGAACAAGGCAGTTCCCCAGTAGACTGTCATTGTAAGTAAGAATTTGTTCTTAACTGACTTGACTAGTTAAATAAAGGTTCAAATGTATTCTAAAGTTGATTAAATTGCTGTTTTCCCTCCTCAATGTACACATAATATCCCAAAATGAGAAAGCAAAAACAGGTTTTTAGACATTTTTGCAAATGTATTAAAAACACAAAATATGACATTTACATAAGTATTCAGATCCTTTACTCAGTACTTTGTTGAAGCACCTTTGGCAACGATTACAGCCTCAAGTTTGTCTTGGGTATGACCCTATGTAACCGATGTGAAATGGCTAGTTAGTTAGCGGTGGTGCGCGATAATAGCGTTTCAATCGGTGACGTCACTCGCTCTGAGACTTGAAGTAGGGTTTCCCCTTGCGTTGCAAGGGCCAAGGCTTTTGTGGCGCGATGGGTAACGATGCTTCGTGGGTGTCAGTTGTTGATGTGTGCAAGGGTCCCTGGTTCGAGCCCAGGTTGGGGTGAAGAGAGGGACGGAACCTACACTGTTACATTGATGCTGTTGACCCGGATCATTGGTTGCTGCGGAAAAAAGGAGGAGGTCAAAAGGGGGGCGAGTGTAACCGATGTGAAATGGCTAGCTAGTAGCATTTCAATCGGTGACGTCACTCGCTCTGCGACCTTAAGTAGGTGTTCCCCTTGCGCTGCAAGGGCCGCGGCTTTTGTGGCGCGATGGGTAACGATGCTTCGTGGGTGTCAGTTGTTGATGTGTGCAAGGGTCCCTGGTTCAAGCCCAGGTTGGGGCGAAGAGAGGGACGGAACCTACACTGTTATACCTACAAGCTTGGCACACCTATATGTTGGGAGTTTCACTCATTCTTTTCAGTCTCTCCAGAAATGTTCGATTGGGTTCAAGTCTGGGCTCTGGCTTGGCCACTCAAGGACATTCAGAGACTTGTCCCAAAGCCACTCCTGCGTTGATTTACCCCCGTTGTCTTACCCCTCTCTCCCTTTCACCATCTTACTCCTCTCAGCCTTTCACCATCTTACCCCTCTCAGCCTTTCACCATCTTACCCCTCAGTCTTTCACCATCTTACCCCTCTCTCCCTTTCACCATCTTACCCCTCTCAGCCTTTCACCATCTTACCCCTCTCAGTCTTTCACCATCTTACCCCTCTGTCTTTCACCATCTTACCCCTCTCAGTCTTTCACCATCTTACCCCTCTCAGTCTTTCACCATCTTACCCCTCTGTCTTTCACCATCTTACCCCTCTCTCCCTTTCACCATCTTACCCCTCTGTCTTTCACCATCTTACCCCTCTCAGCCTTTCACCCACTGACTGAATGTTTCTCCCAGGGCTGTGTGTCAGTCTCAGGGTCTTTGACTGTGTCCCCTATGATAAAACATACAGTATATGTCGTGTCTTTGGCTATGCCGGATTAAGTGATATGACATGCTAACTTATAAAATTATTTCTCTGTAATTGATATTACCTGATTAAGCTAATCATGTAAATGTAATTAACTAGAAAGTCGGGGCACCACAGAAGAACGTTTATAGAGCTGTTATCCTCTGAATAAACTCTTAAAATACTTAGTAATATTTTACATCGATAGCAGTCAATCTTAACCCGTATGTTGTTTCAGTCTCATCATGAAAGTTGTAATTCTTGGTTATCTGCACGAACCCAGTCTTTACTAAAATCATCCATACATCAATTGTCTTAAAATCATTTATTTACTACACTAAGTAATTAACAGAAAACATACAAACAGTAATTATCGTCACCAATGATGGGTAGAGGAATGTGCCCTACTGGCTAACAAGCATGGCTGGTCTGTTAGACAATGGGTCATAAAACGGTAAGCTGAGAAGTTACACAGAGTTCATTAATATTAACAATTGCCAATTGAAGGCTCACTCATTCGGGAACCTTTGCAATCAATATATATTTACGCTCATGTGTCGTCGGGATTCTTGTTGGAGAGTTTTGTTCTGATGGAGAGTTTGTCAGCGTTCTCTCTCTCTCTGTTAGAATGGATCTGTCAGAGCGACATTCATGAATGTCGTCATAGAATGGATGTGGTTGGTCTTCGCGTTCGATGATATAATTTACTTAGCTGCAGACTAATAATTAATATCAAAGACTTGTTCTTATTCTGTCGATATCGATAGTCTAAAAGTTAACCACGTGGTATGGTTCACTTTCAGTAGAATACTTGGCTGGTCAAACCTCTGAGCCAAACTCACGATGGAGAGGAGGCCTGGTCTGTAGAAATGTAAATCAGGGGGTGTTTTATAGGGCCCAGAGAACAGGCTTGTCAAATGACGCCTGGTCCTGTATGTGTCCCTGGGGGCGTGCCTATGACTGAGCTAGACTTGGTTACAGAAATATAATTCTATCACATTAACATCAGTACATAGCATCTCAATGTATTACAAATAGCTTTATCCTTAATAATACATTGTATACAACCATGTGGATTCAGTCTCATCGCTGAGGCTATCATGTAGACCGTTTTAGGGTAATATGGCTATATTGTCTCTTCTGAGTATCACAAAATTGTACCAAGCGGATCAGTTCGTAGCTGGAGTCTTCATCAATCTTCCATATCTTCTCCAGAACACACATGTCGCTATGTTCTCCAATTCTATGAGTTGGAAGAATTTCCTTTGTCTCTCTATGAAACATGTTGTAGTAGATTCTCCTCTTGGAATTTTTACAACCCTGGGTTGGGGGGGAAGGTAGGTTGGGTGATGGTACAAAGGGGAGGGGGTCAACTGTCCTTCCTGTACCCAAAGAGGCCAACGTCATGACACAGCTCATCACTACTTTCCATTCACTCTCAGGTCAACTCTACTCTAGGAGGAAGTACTGTCCTCTGTGAATGGGGAAAGTGTGTGTAGAGAGTGTGACAGAGAGAATCACGTGGTATGGAACAGGTTTGTCTTCCCCAGTGGAAAAAGTGTACTCAGCTGATTACTACACACACACACACAGACACACATGCAAACGTGCACGCAATCGCAGCTCACCACACACACACACACACACACACACACACACACACACACACACACACACACACACACACACACACACACACACACACACACACACACACGCACACACACACGCACACACAAAATCTACACTGCTTCTACTCTGTTAATCACATATCATTATGCCTAGGCACCTTACCCCTATATATATATATATATCTCCCTTTCTCATTCCAGTATACCTGCACATTGTAAATATGGTATTGGAACTTACCCTGTATATACAGAGCCTTCAGAAAGTATTCTTACCCATCAACTTATTCCACATTTTGTTGTATTACAGCCTGAATAAAACACGGATTAAATAGATGTTTCTCTCTCACCCATCTACACACAATAATACCACACAATGACAAAGTAAAAACATGTTTTAGAAATGTAAGCAAATTTATTGAAAATGAATTACGGAAATATCTAATTTACATAAGTATTCACACCCCTGAGTCAATAAATGGTAGAAAACCTCTTTGGTAGCGATTAAAGCTGTGAGTCTTTATGGATAAGTATCTAAAAGCTTTGGACACCTGGATTGTACAGAATTCTTAAAGCTCTGTCAAATTTGTTGTTGGTCTGTCAAATTGGTTGTTGATCATTGCCACACAACCATTTTCAAGCAGATTTAGGTCAAAACGGTAACTTGGCCATTCGGAAAACATTCACTGTCTTCTTGGTAAGCAACTCCAGTGTAGATTTGCCCTTGTGTTTTAGGTTATTGTCCTGCTGAAAGGTGAACTCATCTCCCGGTGTCTGGTGGAAAGCAGACTGAACCAGGTTTTCCTCTAGGATTTTGCCTGTGCTTAGATCCATTCCGTTTCTTTATTATTCGGAAAAGATTCCCAGTCCTCAACGACTAATAACATACCCATAACATGATGCAGCCACCACCATGCTTGAAAATATGGATTGTGATATTCAAGAATGTGTTGTATTGGATTTGCCCCAAACATAACACTTTGTATTCAGGACAAAAAGTGAATTGCTTTGCCACATTTTTTGCAGTATTACTTTAGTGCCTTGTTGCAAACAGGATGCATGTTTTGGAATATTTGTATTCTGTGCAAGCTTCCTTCTGTTCACTCTGTCTATTAGGTTAAAATTGTGGAGTAACTACAATGTTGTTGATCCATCCTCAGTTTTCTCCTATCAAATACAGTTGAAGTCGGAAGTTTACATACACCTTAGCCAAATACATTTAAACTCAGTTTTTCACAATTCCTGACATTTAATCCTAGTAAAAATGCCCTGTCTTAGGTCAGTTAGGATCACCACTTTATTTTAAGAATGTGAAATGTCAGAATAATAGTAGAGAGAATGATTTATTTCAGCTTTTATTTCTTCCATTACAAGTAGGTCAGAAGTTTACACTCAAAAATATTTGATAGCATTGCCTTTAAATTGTTTAAATTGTGTCAAACGTTTTGGGTATCAAATCAAATCAATTTTTTTTATATAGCCCTTCTTACATCAGCTGATATCACAAAGTGCTGTACAGAAACCCAGCCTAAAACCCCAAACAGCAAGCAATGCAGGTGTAGAAGCACGGTGCATTGAAAGGCCAAAACCTAGGAAGAAACCTAGAGAGGAACCAGGCTATGAGGGGTGGCCAGTCCTCTTCTGGCTGTGCCGGAACAGCACATGGCCTAGATGTTCAAATGTTCATAAATGACCAGCATTGTCAAATAATAATAATCATAGTAGTTGTCGAGGGTGCAACAAGTCAGTAACACAAGAGTAAGTGTCAGTTGGCTTTTTCATAGCCGATCTTTGAGAGTATCTCTACCGCTCCTGCTGTCTCTAGAGAGTTGAAAACAGCAGGTCTGGGACAGGTAGCACATCCAGTGAATAGGTCAGGGTTCCAGCAGGTCTGGGACAACAGGTCTGGGACAGGTAGCACGTCCGGTGAACAGGTCAGGGTTCCATAGCTGCAGGCAGAACAGTTGGAACTGGAGCAGCAGCACGGCCAGGTGAACTGGGGACAGCAAGGAGTCATCAAGCCAGGTAGTCCTGAGGCATGGTCCTAGGGCTCAGGTCCTCCGAGAGAGAGAAAGAAAGAAAGAGAAAGAGAGAATTAGAGAGAGCATATTTAAATTCACACAGGACACCGGAAAAGACAAGAGAAATACTCCAGATGTGACAGACTGACCCTAGCCCCCCGACACATAAACTACTGCAGCATAAATACTGGAGGCTGAGACAGGAGGGGTCAGGAGACACTGTGGCCCCATCCGATGAAACCCCCGGACAGGACCAAACAGGTAGGATATAACCCCACCCACTTTGCCAAAGCACAGCCTCCACACCACTGGAGGGATATCTCCAACCACCAACATACCATCCCGGGACAAGGCTGAGTATAGCCCACAAAGATCTCCGCCACGGCACAGCCCAAAGGGGGGGCGCCAACCCAGACAGGAAGACCACGTCAGTGACTCAACCCACTCAAGTGATGCACCCCTCCCAGGGACGGCATGGAAGAACACCAGTAAGCCAGTGACTCAGCCCCCGTAATAGGGGTAGAGGCAGAGAATCCCAGTGGAAAGAGGGGAAACCGGCCAGGCAGAGACAGCAAGGGCGGTTCGTTGCTCCAGCCTTTCCATTCACCTTCACACCCCTGGGCCAGACTACACTTAATCATAGGACCTACTGAAGAGATATGTCTTCAGTAAAGACTTAAAGGTTGAGACTGAGTCTGCGTCTCTCACATGGGTAGGCAGACTATTCCATAAAAATGGAGCTCTATAGGAGAAAGCCCTGCCTCCAGCTGTTTGCTTAGAAATTCTAGGAACAATTAGGAGGCCCGCGTCTTGTGACCGTAGCGTACGTGTAGGTATGTACGGCAGGACCAAATCGGAAAGATAGGTAGGAGCAAGCCCATGTAATGCTTTGTAGGTTAGCAGTAAAACCTTGAAATCAGCCCTTGCCTTAACAGGAAGCCAGTGTACATTTACATTTTACATTTAAGTCATTTAGCAGACGCTCTTATCCAGAGCGACTTACAAATATATGCATTCACCATATGATATCCAGTGGAACAACCACTTTACAATAGTGCATCTAAATCTTTTAAGGGGGGGGGTTAGAAGGATTACTTTATCCTATCCTAGGTATTCCTTAAAGAGGTGGGGTTTCAGGTGTCTCCGGAAGGTGGTGATTGACTCCGCTGTCCTGGCGTCGTGAGGGAGCTTGTTCCACCATTGGGGTGCCAGAGCAGCGAACAGTTTTGACTGGGCTGAGCGGGAACTGTGCTTCCTCAGAGGTAGGGAGGTGAGCAGGCCGGAGGTGGATGAACGCAGTGCCCTTGTTTGGGTGTTGGGCCTGATCAGAGCCTGAAGGTATGGAGGTGCCGTTCCCCTCACAGCTACGTAGGCAAGCACCATGGTCTTGTAGCGGATGCGAGCTTCAACTGGAAGCCAGTGGAGAAAGCGGAGGAGCGGGGTGACGTGAGAGAACTTGGGAAGGTTGAACACCAGACGGGCTGCGGCGTTCTGGATGAGTTGTAGGGGTTTAATGGCACAGGCAGGGAGCCCAGCCAACAGCGAGTTGCAGTAATCCAGACGGGAGATGACAAGTGCCTGGATTAGGACCTGCGCCGCTTCCTGTGTGAGGCAGGGTCGTACTCTGCGAATGTTGTAGAGCATGAACCTACAGGATCGGGTCACCGCCTTGATGTTAGTAGAGAACGACAGGGTCTTGTCCAGGGTCACGCCAACGTTCTTAGCACTCTGGGAGGAGGACACAATGGAGTTGTCAACCGTGATGGCGAGATCATGGAACGGGCAGTCCTTCCCCGGGAGGAAGAGCAGCTCCGTCTTGCCGAGGTTCAGCTTGAGGTGGTGATCCGTCATCCACACTGATAGGTCTGCCAGACATGCAGAGATGCGATTCGCCACCTGGTTATCAGAAGGGGGAAAGTAGAAGATTAATTGTGTGTCGTCTGCATAGCAATGATAGGAGAGACCATGTGAGGATATGACAGAGCCAAGTGACTTGGTGTATAGCGAGAATAGGAGAGGGCCTAGAACAGAGCCCTGGGGGACACCAGTGGTGAGAGCATGTGGTGCGGAGACAGATTCTCGCCACGCCACCTGGTAGGAGCTACCTGTCAGGTAGGACGCAATCCAAGTGTGGGCCGCGCCGGAGATGCCCAACTCGGAGAGGGTGGAGAGAAGGATCTGGTGGTTCACAGTATAAAAGGCAGCAGATAGGTCTAGGAGGATGAGAGCAGAGGAGAGAGAGTTAGCTTTAGCAGTGCGGAGAGCCTCCGTGACACAGAGAAGAGCAGTCTCAGTTGAATGACCAGTCTTGAAACCTGACTGATTTGGATCAAGAAGGTCATTCTGAGAGAGATAGCAGGAGAGCTGGCCAAGGACGGCACGTTCAAGAGTTTTGGAGAGAAAAGAAAGAAGGGATACTGGTCTGTAGTTGTTGACATCGGAGGGATCGAGTGTAGGTTTTTTCAGAAGGGGTGCAACTCTCGCTCTCTTGAAGACGGAAGGGACGTAGCCAGCGGTCAAAGATGAGTTGATGAGCGAGGTGAGGTAAGGGAGAAGGTCTCCGGAAATGGTCTGGAGAAGAGAGGAGGGGATAGGGTCAAGCGGGCAGGTTGTTGGGCGGCCGGCCGTCACAAGATGCGAGATTTCATCTGGAGAGAGAGGGGAGAAAGAAGTCAAAGCACAGGGTAGGGCAGTGTGAGCAGGACCAGCATTGTCGTTTGACTTAGCAAACGAGGATGGGATGTCGTCGACCTTCTTTTCAAAATGGTTGACGAAGTCATCCGCAGAGAGGGGGGAGGGGGGGAGGGGGAGGAGGATTCAGGAGGGAGGAGAAGGTGGCAAAGAGCTTCCTAGGGTTAGAGGCAGATGCTTGGAATTTAGAGTGGTAGAAAGTGGCTTTAGCAGCAGAGACAGAAGAGGAAAATGTAGAGAGGAGGGAGTGAAAGGATGCCATGTCCGCAGGGAGGCGAGTTTTCCTCCATTTCCGCTCGGCTGCCCGGAGCCCTGTTCTGTGAGCTCGCAATGAGTCGTCGAGCCACGGAGCAGGAGGGGAGGACCGAGCCGGCCTGGAGGATAGGGGACATAGAGAATCAAAGGATGCAGAAAGGGAGGAGAGGAGGGTTGAGGAGGCAGAATCAGGAGATAGGTTGGAGAAGGTTTGAGCAGAGGGAAGAGATGATAGGATGGAAGAGGAGAGAGTAGCGGGAGAGAGAGAGCGAAGGTTGGGACGGCGCAATACCATCCGAGTAGGGGCAGAGTGAGAAGTGTTGGATGAGAGCGAGAGGGAAAAGGATACAAGGTATTGGTCAGAGACTTGGAGGGGAGTTGCAATGAGATTAGTGGACGAACAGCATCTAGTAAAGATGAGGTCAAGCGTATTGCCTGCCTTGTGAGTAGGGGGGAAGGTGAGAGGGGGAGGTCAAAAGAGGAGAGGAGTGGAAAGAAGGAGGCAGAGAGGAATGAGTCAAAGGTAGACGTGGGGAGGTTAAAGTCACCCAGAACTGTGAGAGGTGAGCCATCCTCAGGAAAGGAACTTATCAAGACGTCAAGCTCATTGATGAACTCTCCAAGGGAACCTGGAGGGCGATAAATGATAAGGATGTTAAGCTTGAAAGGGCTGGTAACTGTGACAGCATGGAATTCAAATGAGGAGATAGACAGATGGGTCATGGGAGAAAGAGAGAATGTCCACTTGGGAGAGATGAGGATTCCAGTGCCACCACCCCGCTGGCCAGATGCTCTCGGGGTATGCGAGAGCACGTGGGCAGACGAGGAGAGAGCAGTAGGAGTAGCAGTGTTATCTGTGGTAATCCATGTTTCCGTCAGTGCCAAGAAGTCGAGGGACTGGAGGGTAGCATAGGCTGAGATGAACTCTGCCTTGTTGGCCGCAGACCAGCAGTTCCAGAGGCTGCCGGAGACCTGGAACTCCACGTGGGTCGTGCGCGCTGGGACCACCAGGTTAGAGTGGCAGTGGCCACGCGGTGTGAAGTGTTTTTGTGGCCTGTGCAGAGGGGAGAGAACAGGGATAGACAGACACATAGTTGACAGGCTACAGAAGAGGCTACGCTAATGCAAAGGAGATTGGAATGACAAGTGGACTACATGTCTCGAATGTTCAGAAAGTTAAGCTTACGTTGCAAAAATCTTATTGACTAAAATGACGAAGAGGATACAGTACAGCTGGCTGGTGAAGTAGGCTAGCTAGCAGTGGCTGCGTTGTTGACTTTGTTTGAACGTGTAGCTGGCTAGGTAACCTCGATAGTTTCAGTACTACACCTTATCATGATACAAGAGCAACTATGTAGCTAGCTAACATAACACTAATCAAGACGTTCCTTTGTAATGTATTTAGTTTCTACAATGCTGCTCGTCGGTAATAGTTGGCTAGGTTTGGAAAGATGGCGTCGCGGGGGACGAAAATAGCTGGCTAGCTAACCTCGATAATTACTTCAAACTACACAATTATCAAACTATGACAAAGACAACTATGTAGCTAGCTAACACTGCACTAGTCAAATCGTTCCGTTGTAATGTATTAGTTTCTACAGTGCTGCTAGTCAGTAAAGGTTGGCTAGCTAGCAGTGGGTTTGATGATGACTAGGTGTGTTGACTAAGTCTGGAGTCTGGACAACGGCGTCGCGTCGCGGCTGGCTAGCTAACCTCGATAATTACTCTAAACTACACAATTATCTTAGATACAAAGACAGCAAAGACAACTATGTAGCTAGCTAACACTACACTAATCAAGTCGTTCCGTTGTAATGTAATAGTTTCTACAGTGCTGCTAGTCGGTAGAAGTTGGCTAGTTGGCTAGCTAGCAGTGTTGACTAAGTTAGGAGGACGAAAACAGCTGGCTGGCTAGCTAACCTCGATAATTACTGAAAACTACACAATTATCTTTGATACAAAGACGGCTATGTAGCTAGCTAAGAAAATTGCTCAGATCAAACAAATCAAACCGTTGTAATGTAATGAAATGTAATATTACCTGTGGAGCGAAGCGAAGTGCGACTACCCGCTCCAAACCCGGAGGCTAGCACTGGAGTAATATGATCAAATTTTTGGGTTCTAGTCAGGATTCTAGCAGCCGTATTTAGCACTAACTGAAGTTTATTTAGTGCTTTATCTGGGTAGCCGGAAAGTAGAGCATTGCAGTAGTCCAACCTAGAAGTAACAAAGGCATGGATTAATGTTTCTGCGTCCTTTTTGGTCAGAAACTTTATGATTTTTGCAATGTTATGTAGATGGAAAAAAGCTGTCCTTGAAACAGTCTTGATATGTTCTTCAAAAGAGAGATCAGGGTCCAGAGTAACGCCGAGGTCCTTCACAGTTTTATTTGAGACGACTGTACAACCATCCAGATTAATTGTCAGATTCAACAGAAGATCTCTTTGTTTTTTGGGACCTAGAACAAGCATCTCTGTTTTGTCCGAGTTTAAGAGTAGAAAGTTTGCAGCCATCCACTTCCTTATGTCTGAGACACAGGCTTCTAGCAAGGGCAATTTTGGGGCTTCACCATGCTTCACCTTGTGGAAGGGTAGCCTTCCACAAGCTTCCCACAATACTTTTTGTGAATGTTGGCCCATTCCTCCTGACAGAGCTGGTGTAACTGAGTCAGGTTTGTAGGCCTCCTTCCTCGCACACGCTTTTTCAGTTCTGCCCACATTTTCTATAGGATTTGAGGTCAGGGCTTTGTGATGGCCACTCCAATACCTTGACTTTGTTGTCCTTAGGCCATTTTGCCACACATTTGGAAGTATGCTTGGGGTCATTGTCCATTTGGAAGACCCATTTGTGACCAAGCTTTAACTTCCTGACTGATGTCTTGAGATGTTGCTTCAATATATCCACATAAGTTTCCGTTCTCATGATGCCATCTATTTTGTGAAGTGCACCAGTCTCTCCTGCAGCAAAGCACCCCCACAACATGATGCTGCCACCCCCGTGCTTCACGGTTGGGATGGTGTTCTTCGGCTTGCAAGCTTCCCCCTTTTCCTCCAAACATAATGATGGTCATTATGGCCAAACAGTTTTATTTTTGTTTCATCAGACCAGAGGACATTTTTCCAAAAAGTACGATCTTTGTCCCCATGTGCAGATGCAAACCATAGTCTGGCTTTTTTATGGCGGTTCTGGAGCAGTGGCTTCTTCCTTGCGCAACGGCCTTTCAGGTTATGTTGATATAGGACTCATTTTACTGTGGACATAGATACTTTTGTACCTGTTTCCTCCAGCATCTTCACAAGGTCCTTTGCTGTTGTTCTGGAATTGATTTGCACTTTTCGCACCAAAGTACGTTAATCTCTAGAACGCATCTCCTTCCTGAGCGGTATGACGCCTGCATGGTCCCATGGTGTATATACTTGCGTACTATTGTTTGTACAGATGAACGTGGTACCTTCAGGCATTTGGTAATTGCTCCCAAGGATGAACCAGACTTGTGGAGGTCTTGGCTGATTTCTTTTAATTTTCCCATCATGTCAAGCAAAGAGGAACTGAGTTTGAAGGTAGGCCTTGAAATACATCCACAGGTACACCTCCATTTGACTCAAATGATGTCAATTAGCCTATCAGAAGCCTCTAAAGCCATGACATCATTTTCTGGAATTTTCCAAGCTGTTTAAAGGCACAGTCAACTTAGTGTATCTTCTGACCCACTGGAATTGTCATACACTGAATTATAAGTGAAATAATCTGTCTGTAAACAATTGT
Source organism: Salmo trutta (assembly GCF_901001165.1). Lineage (NCBI taxonomy): Eukaryota > Metazoa > Chordata > Actinopteri > Salmoniformes > Salmonidae > Salmo > Salmo trutta. The sequence continues at coordinate 40,579,962 of NC_042980.1, forward strand.
TTGAAAAATGACAGGTGTCATGCACAAAGTAGATGTCCTAACCATTTGACTCAAATGATGTCAATTAGCCTATCAGAAGCCTCTAAAGCCATGACATCATTTTCTGGAATTTTCCAAGCTGTTTAAAGGCACAGTCAACTTACTGTATCTTCTGACCCACTGGAATTGTCATACACTAAATTATAAGTGAGATAATCTGTCTGTAAACAATTGTTTGAAAAATGACAGGTGTCATGCACAAAGTAGATGTCCTAACCGACTTGCCAAAACTATAGTATGTTAACAAGAAATTTGTGGAATGGTTGAAAGAGTAGTTTTAATGACTCCAACATAAGTGTATGTAAACTTCCGACTTCAACTGTAAATGTTTTAAAGTCACCATTGGCCTCATGGTGAATTCCCTGAGCAGTTTCCTTCCTCTTCGGCAACTGAGTTAGATCGGAAGCCTGTATCTTTGTAGCAGCTGGGTGTATTGAAACACCATCCAAAGTGTAATTAATAACTTCACCATGCTCAAAAGGATATTCATTGACCACTTTAAAAATGTTTTACCCGTCTTCTTTGCGAGACACTTTAAAACCTCCCTGGTCTTTGTGGTTGAATCCGTGTCTGCTGTACTTGTGCACGTGAAATTCAAACTTGAAACGGGCTACCCGGACTACCTGCATTGACTCTCTTGCACTGACTTTATGCACACACACTGTTCTCTGTCCACAAACTCAAAATTAAACTAACCCCCCCCCCACACACACACACACCACATACGCTGCTACTACATTCTGTCATCTATCTATTGCCTAGTCCCTTTAGCCCTACCTAAATGTACATAGTTACCGCAATTACCTCGTACCTCTGCACATCGACTCAGTACTGATACTCCCTGTATATAGCCATGTCACTTAATGTGTATTTATTCCCCAAACCACTATTTAAAAAAAAAAATGTATCTTTAATTCTGCATTGTTGGAAAAGGACCTGTAAGTAAGCATTTCACTGTTAGTCATCGCCTGTTATTTACGAAGCACGTGACAAATAATATTTGATTTGACACACACAAACACACCACATTAAAATCCTGACTAAACGAGCTGACAATCACCACAGCTTCCTGTCATGTGCTCCTTATTTTCAACATACCATTTTTCTTCCTCTCTTCCTCTTTCTCCCTACATCTCTCCCTCTCTTCCACACCCTCTCCCCCTCTCTCCATCCGCCCTCCTTCCCCCACTTTCAGTATTGCTCAACTGTTCCTCTCTGCCTCATAGTGTGAATGAATGAAGAAATGACCCTTGTCACATGATGTGTGTCTGTGAGGTCATAGACTTCTCTCTCTGTGACACGTTCTGCATGGTCAGGGTTTTCCCTGCATGGAAATGGAATATGTTGAGGGAATATTCTACAGAACCGCTTCGTGGTGGTCCTGCATCGGTGGCCTTGTCAATAGAGAGGTTAAAGTTGAAGATGACCCCTGGGGGTCATCCGTTGGGGTCAAGGGTCAGAGGTGAACTATCGCCACAACAATCTGACAGACAGACTCCCGAAGGCGTGTAGCCTACGGGCCTGACCAAATATAGAGACCCACAACCACACCACATCACAGGACAGTGACGGCATGGACTCAAAGTAGATGTCACCATAGCATTAAGTCTATCGGATAGTTCACCTTTGATGCTTGACCTCTAGTGACATACCCTAGGGGACACCAGTGGTTGATGACATCATCCGACCGCAGTCTCCAGTGACAGGCGGGCAGCGTCAGCATAGCTGGATGTGACTAATGGAAAGATAAAGGTATTTTTTGTGGAATATCAGTGAGCTAAAGTTGACACAGTCATTAACACGCATGACTGACATTCATTCAGGAAAGATAAATAGAGAGGGGGGGTTAGTGGAAGACAGAGAGGGAAAGAAACAGAAAGAAAGAGAGAGAGAGAGAAAGAGAGAGATCGAAAATATATATAGAGAGAGAGAAAGTGAGAGAGATTAAAAATATATATATATAGAGAGAGAGCGAGAAAGAGAGATTTATTAAAATAGCAGTGCTCTGAGTACACCACAAGTACTCAATGACCTGTGTGTTAACTCTGAAACCACACAGCCATATAAAGATAATGGACAAGTTCTCTCTCTCTCTCTCTCAATTTCAATTCAATTTAAGGGCTTTATTGGCATGGGAAACATGTGTTAACATTGCCAAAGCAAGTGAAATAGAAAATAAACAAAAGTGAAATAAACATTAAAAATTAACAGTAAACATTACACTCACAGAAGTTCCAAAAGAATAAAGACATTTCAAATGGAATATTATGCCTATATAAAGTGTTGTCACGATGTGCAAATGGTTAAAGCACAAAACGGAAAATAAATAAACATAAATATGGGTTGTATATACAATGGTGTTTGTTCTTCACTGGTTGCAAATCTTGCTGCTGTGATTACACATTGTGGTATTTCACCCAGTAGATATGGAGTTTATCAGAATTGGGTTTGTTTTCGAATTCTTCGTGAATCTGAGGGAAATATGTGTCTCTAATAAGGTCATACATTTGGCAGGAGGTTAGGAAATGCAGCTCAGTTTCCACCTCATTTCGTGAGCAGCGTTCACATAGCATGTCTTCTCTTGAGTGCCAGGTCTGCCTATGGCAGACTTTCTCAATAGCAAGGCAATGCTCACTGAGTTTGTACATAGTCAAAGCTTTCCTTAAGTTTGGGTCAGTCACAGTGGTCAGGTATTCTGCCACTGTGAACTCTCTGTTCAGGGCCAAATAGCATTCTAGTTTGCTCTGTTTTTTTGATAATTATTTTTCAATGTGTCAAGTAATTATCTTTTTGTTTTCTCATGATTTGGTTGGGTCTAATTGTGTTGCTCTCTCTCTCTCTCTCTCTCTCTCTCTCTCTCTCTCATGACTGGCTATGATGGATGTTATTTTTTATGTTGCTGTTATAAAGGCTTTATGAATGCATACATAAGGGGGGCTACAGTAAAGTGGTACTGATAATATTATGACACCGTTATGGTTCACGTTATGGTACCCTACATGTAGTGAACTCAAACACCCAGCTCTTCTTCCCGCACTGACTATCTGGTTTGGATGGCAGGCCTCGTGGTCCTGAAAACACTCAACACACTGCTGTACGGATGCCAGACAGATGCTCTCTCACACACTGTATGAATAAACACATAAACATTGCCATCATGAGGTGTGTGTGAGTGCCTACCTGCATGCATGTGTGTGTATGTGTGTGTGTGTGGACCAGCTGGATTGCGTGAGAGTGATAGTAAGGTGTTGGTGTTTGCTCCACAATATCAACCTGACTGACTAATCTACCATATCAACCTGGCTGACTAATCTACCATATCAACCTGACTGACTAATCTACCATATCAACCTGACTGACTAATCTACCATATCAACCTGACTGACTAATCTACCATATCAACCTGACTGACTAATCTACCATATCAACCTGACTGACTAATCTACCATATCAACCTGACTGACTAATCTACCATATCAACCTGGCTGACTAATCTACCATATCAACCTGATTGACTAATCTACCACATCAACCTGACTGACTAATCTAACATATCAACCTGACTGACTAATCTACCATATCAACCTGGCTGACTAATCTACCATATCAACCTGACTGACTAATCTACCACATCAACCTGACTGACTAATCTAACATATCAACCTGACTGACTAATCTACCATATCAACCTGGTTGACTAATTTAACATATCAACCTGACAGGCCAACCTGGCTGACTAATCTACCATATCAACCAAACAGTCCAACCTGGATGACTAATCTACCACATCAACCTGACTGACTAATCTACCATATCAACCTGACTGACTAATCTACCATATTAACCTGGCTGACTAATCTACCACATCAACCTGACTGACTAATCTACCATATCAACCTGACTGACTAATCTACCATATCAACCTGGCTGACTAATCTACCATATCAACCTGACTGACTAATCTACCACATCAACCTGACTGACTAATCTAACATATCAACCTGTTTTACCAATCTAACACATCAACCTGGCTGACTAATCTACCATATCAACCTGGCTGACTAATCTACCATATCAACCTGGCTGACTAATCTACCACATCAACCTGGCTGACTAATCTACCATATCAACCTGACAGGCCAACCTGTTTTACTAATCTAACATATCAACCTGGTTGACTAATCTACCATATCAACCTGACAGGCCAACCTGGTTTACTAATCTACCATATCAACGATCTGGGCTGGTACAACCCTCCCTGGTGACTGTGATCTGGGCTGGTACACCCATCCCTGGTTGTGTGGTGAGAGATGTTAACAATCCAAATGAATGCACAACGACAGGTTTGTAATGAAAGACTGGCTGCGTTACAAGTGGGATCAGTTTGGAGTTCTGAAAATGTACCACATACTTGTTGAAATAGTACCAAAGCAATAAAAAGAACTGTAATGTTTGGTAATTCACATTTGAAATTGGTTGCGGTGATCAATTGCAAAACATTGCGAGTACGTCACAGTTAGGATTAGGGCGCACCAGTTCTGTAGTGAAATAAGGCACAGTTAGGATTAGGGCGCACCAGTTCTGTAGTGAAATAAATCACAGTTAGGATTAGGGTGCACCAGTTCTGTAGTGAAATAAATCACAGTTAGGATTAGGGTGCACCAGTTCTGTAGTGAAATAAATCACAGTTAGGATTAGGGTGCACCAGTTCTGTAGTGAAATAAATCACAGTTAGGATTAGGGTGCACCAGTTCAGTAGTGAAATAAGTCACAGTTAGGATTAGGGTGCACCAGTTCAGTAGTGAAATAAGTCACAGTTAGGATTAGGGTGCACCAGTTCAGTAGTGAAATAAGTCACAGTTAGGATTAGGGTGCACCAGTTCTGTAGTGAAATAAGGCACAGTTAGGATTAGGGCGCACCAGTTCTGTAGTGAAATAAGGCACAGTTAGGATTAGGGTGCACCAATTCTGTAGTGAAATAAGTCACTTTGGTATTAAAAAATATAGTGCTTTGGGTCAATGTGCTTCTGGTGGGAAGTTTACTACCAATATAATATTACTGGTACGTGGTACCCGTATGTCTCCTGTGTGTGAGATATGAGGCTGATTGTGGAACAGGACCGCATGTTGATATGGGAGCACAGCAGTGTTGATACAGAGGACTGTTGTGGAACAGGACCACATGTTGATATGGGAGCACAGCAGAGTTGATACAGAGGACTGTTGTGGAACAGGACCACATGTTGATATGGGAGCACAGCAGAGTTAATACAGAGGACTGTTGTGGAACGGGACCACATGTTGATATGGGAGCACAGCAGTGTTGATACAGAGGACTGTTGTGGAACGGGACCACATGTTGACATGGGAGCACAGCAGTGTTGATACAGAGGACTGTTGTGGAACAGGACCACATGTTGATATGGGAGCACAGCAGTGTTGATACAGAGGACTGTTGTGGAACAGGACCACATGTTGATATGGGAGCACAGCAGAGTTGATACAGAGGACTGTTGTGGATATCTACATTCAGAAAGTTCCACTGTCCAAGGACATTAAAGCCTCAATCTGGAGTTTGTGTTTCAGAGAGTGGTTACATTTCCCCAGCCGCATCATTCAAATTACTAAACAAATATTTTGCCTCTACAGTGTTTTATAAATATGACATATTGTAGCAATGAATATTCCATCAACTAAAATGACTGGACATCTTACAGACTGTGGCTTTTAAAGCTTCATCACCCTCCCTGGATTTGGTTTGTCAGGTCAGTTGGTGATAAATCTGTTCTTATGACATCTCTACGTCTGTTTATGACCTCCTGACGTTACCTATTATAACATTATGCAAATCTTTTTCTGCTATCAGCTGCAGTATTCCTGTGGAAAACATCTCTAGAGAGCACACACACATTCACATCTGGAGATGAATGATTCTGAGATAGAGAGGGGTGGAGAGGGAGAGACTGAGGGGTAATGTTTACTTATAGTAGGAGTGACGTGAGGGTGGCCATGGCGACAAAATCCTCTCACATCACAGCTCTGATGATTACGTCGGTGATGGGCCATTCATGCCTTGATCTTTGAACTCCAGCATGTTGTTTGTGCCGTTCTGGCAAGGCTTACTTACTGTACTTACTGTTGTGAACCTATAAACCCTCTGTTTCTCGATTCAATTCAATTTCAATTGAAGGGCTTTAATGGCAATGTATGTTTACATTGCCAAAGCAAGTGAAATAGATAAATGTACAGTAAACATTACACATACAAACATTTAAAATGTCATATTATGTATATATACAGTGTTATAATGATGTGCAAATAGTTAAAGTAGTAAAGGGAATATAGGTAAATATAGGTTGTATTTACAATGGTGTTTGTTCTTCACCGGATGCCATTTTCTTGTGGCAACAGGTCACAAATCTTGCTTCTGTGATGCAACACTGTGGTATTTCACCCAATAGATATGGGATTTAATCAAAATTGGATTTGTTTTCAAATTCTTTGTGGGTGTGTGTATTCTGAGGGAAATATGTGTCTCTAATATGGTCATACATTTGGCAGGAGGTTAGGAAGTGCAGCTCAGTTTCCAACTCATTTTGTGGGCAGTGTGCACATAGCCTGTCTTCTCTTGAGAGCCAGGTCTGCCTTCGGTGGCCTCTCTCAATAGCAAGGAAATGCTCACTGAGTCTGTACATAGTCAAAGATTTCCTTAATTTTGGGTCAGTCACAGTGGTCAGGTATTCTGCCACTGTGTACTCTCTGTTTAGGGCCAAATGGAATTCTAGTTTGCTCTGTTTTTTGGTAAATTCTTTCCAATGTGTCACGTAATTGTCTTTTTGTTTTCTCATGATTTGGTAGGGTCTAATTGTGTTGCTGTCCTAGGGCTCTGTGTGGTCTGTTTGTGTTTGTGAACAGAGCCCCAGGACCAGCTTGTTTAGGGGGCTCTTCTCAAGGTTTATTTCTCTGTAGGTCATGGCTTTGTTGTGGAAGATTTGGGAATTGCTTCCCTTTAGGTGGTTGTAGAATTTAACGGCTCTTTTCTGGATTTTGATAATTAGTGGGTATCGGCCTAATTCGTTCTGCATGCATTATTTGGTGTTTTACGTTGTACACAGAGGATAGTTTTGCAGAGTTCTGTATACAGAGTCTCAATTTGGTGTTTGTCCCATTTCGTGAACTCTTGGTTGATGAGCGGACCCCAGACCTCACAACCATAAAGGGCAATGGGTTCTGTAACTGATTCAAGTATTTTTTGCCAGATCCTAATTGGTATGTCGAATTTTATGTTCCTTTTGATGGCATAGAAGGCCCTTCTTGCCTTGTCTCTCAGATCGTTCACAGCTTTGTGGAAGTTACCTGTGTCGCTGATGTTTAGGCCGAGGTATGTATCGTTTTTTTGTGTGCTCTAGGGAATTTGTATTCGTGGTCCTGGGAACTGGACCTTTTTTGGAACACTATTATTTTTGTCTTATTGAGATTTACTGTCAGGGTCTGTGCAGAAGATCTAGGTGCTGCTGTAGGCCCTCCTTGGTTGGTGACAGAAGCACCAGATCATCAGCAAACAGTAGACATTTGACTTCAGATTCTAGTAGGGTGAGGTCGGGTGCTGCAGACTGTTCTAGTACCCTCGCCAATTCGTTGATATATATATATATATATATATATATATATATATATATATATATATATATATATATATGTTGAAGAGGGTGGGACTTAAGCTGCATCCCTATCTCACCCCTCGGCCCTTTGGAAAGAAATGTGTGCGTTTTTTGCCAATTTTAACTGCACACTTGTTGTTTGAGTACATGGATTTTATAATGTTGTATGTTTTTCCCCCCACACCACCTTCCATCCATTTGTATAGCAGGCCCTTGTGCCAAATTGAGTCGAAAGCTTTTTTGAAATCAACAAAGCATAAGAAGACTTTGCCTTTGTTTTAGTTTGTTTGTTTGTCAATTATGGTGTGCAGGGTGAATACATGGTCTGTTGTAAGGTAATTTGGTAGAAAGACAATTTGACATTTGCTCAGGACATTATTTTCACTGAAGAAATGTACAAGTCTGCTGTTAATGATGATGCAGAGGATTTTCCCCACGTTGCTGTTGACACATATCCCCGGTAGTTATTTAGGTCAAATTTGTCTACACTTTTGTGGATTGGGGTGATCAGTCCTTGGTTCCAAATATTGGGGAAGATTCCAGAGCTGAGGATAATGTTAAAGAGTTTAAATATAGATAATTGGAATTTGTGGTCTGTAAATTTTATCATTTCATTTGGGATACCATCAACACCCAGGCCTTTTGTGGTTGGAGCATTTGTATTTTGTCCTGTTGTTCATTCAATGTAATTGGAGAATGACATTGTTTCTCTCTCTGTGAACCTAGAAACCCTCTCCCTGTTTCTCTCTCTCTGAACCTATAAACCCTCTCTCTGTTTCTCTCTCTGTGAACCTATAAACCCTCTCCCTGTTTCTGTCTCTCCGAACCTATAAACCCTCTCTCTGTTTCTCTCTGTGAACCTATAAACCCTCTCTCTGTTTCTCTCTCTGTGAACCTATAAACCCTCTCTCTGTTTCTCTCTCTGTGAACCTATAAACCCTCTCCCTGTTTCTCTCTCTGTGAACCTATAAACCCTCTCTCTGTTTCTCTCTCTGTGAACCTATAAACCCTCTCTCTGTTTCTCTCTCTGTGAACCTATAAACCCTCTCTCTGTTTCTCTCTGTGAACCTATAAACCCTCTCCCTGTTTCTGTCTCTCCGAACCTATAAACCCTCTCTCTGCTTCTCTCTCTGTGAACCTATAAACCCTCTCTCTGCTTCTCTCTCTGTGAACCTATAAACCCTCTCTCTGCTTCTCTCTCTGTGTACCTATAAACCCTCTCTCTGTTTCTCTCTCTGTGAACCTATAAACCCTCTCCTTGTTTCTCTCTCTCCGAACCTATAAACCCTCTCTCTGCTTCTCCCTCTCTCCCTGTTTCTCTCTCTCTCTCTATTTCTCTCTCTCTCTCTCATCACTCGGAGGTCCGGCTGCTTTGCATATTGATGATAACCTGACTGTCCTCCAGTCCTTGCCTGGCTAGCGTCAATCAACTTATACATTTGACATTTTACTCATTGAGCAGGCGCTCTTATCCAGAGCGACATACAGGAGCAATTAGGGTTAAGTGCCTTGCTTAAGGGCACATCGACATATTTTTCACCAACCAGCAACCTTTCAGTTACTGGCCCAACACTCTTAACTGCCAGGTTACCTGCCGCCCCGTTCCACTTATCAAAGGAACAATTTAGCACCACACACCCCTCCCATTATGGATTACTGCTAACACTTACAGAACATTATAGAGCACTCATAATGTACTAGGAAGTCCCATAATTGGGATTCTTACAGTTTATCCATTCACAAACTTTCATTGGTTGAGGTAAGTGTTACAGTGTCACAATGGTCATATTTATGGTTGCAAAGGGAGGGTACAGTAAAGTATTCACCCCTTTGGCATTTTTCCTATTTTGCTGCTTTACAACCTCAAATTAAAAATGATTTTTGGGGGGTTTGTATCATTTCATTTACACAACATGCCTACCACTTTGAAGATGCAAAATTGTGAAACTATTCACCCCCCCCAAAGTCAATACTTTGTAGAGCCACCTTTTGCAGCAATTACAGCTTGGAGTATATCTCTATAAGCTTGGCACATCTCGAATCCCACCGTACCTTCTCCACTATGCAATCTGGTTTCCGAGCTGGTCATGGATGCACCTCAGCCACGCTCAAGGTCCTCAACGATATCATAACCGCCATCAATAAAAGACAGTACTGTGCAGCCGTCTTCATCTACCTGGCCAAGGCTTTCGACTCTGTCAATCACGGCATTCTTATCGGCAGACTCAATAGCCTTGGTTTCTCAAATGACTGCCTCGCCTGGTTCACCAACTACTTCTCAGATAGAGTTCAGTGTGTCAAATCGGAGGGCCTATTGTCCGGACCTCTGGCAGTCTCTATGGGGGTGCCACAGGGATCAATTCTCTGGCAGACTCTTTTCTCTGTATATATCAATGATGTCGCTCTTGCTGCTGGTGATTCTCTGATCCACCTCTACGCAGACAACACCATTCTGTATACATCTGGCCCTTCTCTGGACACTGTGTTAACAAACCTCCAAACAAGTTTCAATGCCATACAGCACTCCTTCCATGGCCTCCAACTGCTTTTAAATGGTAGTAAAACTAAATGCCTGCTCTTCAACTGATCGCTGCCCGCACCCGCCCGCCCGACTAGCATCACTACTCTGGACGGCTCTGACTTAGAATATGTGGACAACTACAAATACCTAGGTGTCTGGCTAGACTGTAAACTCTCCTTCCAGACTCACATTAAGCATCTCCAATCCAAAATTAAATCTACAATCGGCTTCCTATTTTGCAACAAAACCTCCTTCACTCATGCTGCCAAACATACCCTCATAAAACTGAATATCCTACCGATCCTTGACTTCAGTGATGTCATTTACAAAATAGCCTCCAACACTCTACTCAGCCAATTGGATGTAGTCTATCGTAGTGCCATTCGTTTTGTCACCAAAGCTCCATTTACTACCCACCCCTGCGACCTGTATGCCCTCGTTGGCTGGTCCTCGCTACATATTTGTCGCCAAACCCTCTGACTCCAGATCATCTATAAGTCTTTGCTAGTTAAAGCCCCGCCTTATCTCAGCTCAATGGTCACCAAAGCAACGCCCACCTGTAGCATGCGCTCCAGAAGGTATATTTCCCTGGTGATTCTCAAAGCCAACTGTCACGGCTGTCTGTAAGAGGGAACCAAGGTGCAGCAGAGGATGTGCTCATCATTAGAATTTTAATTCTAAACAAACAAGAGAACACTACAAAATGAACAAAACGACAGCAAACAGTCCTGTTAGGCAAATACTCAAACAGAAACAATTACCCACAAAACCCAAAGGAAAAACATGCTCCTTATGTGTGACTCCCAATCAGCAGCAACGAGCTTCAGCTGTGCCTGATTGGGAGCCACACACACGGCCCAAAACAAAGAAATACCAAAACATAGAAAAAGGAACATAGAACGCCCACCCAATGTAACACCCTGGCCTAACCAAAATAAAGAACAAAAAACCCCTCTCTATGGCCAGGGCGTTACAGTACCCCCCCCCAAAGGTGCGGACTCCGGCCGCAAAACCTGACTCTGAAGGGGAGGGTCCGGGTGGGCCTTCTTACGGCGGCGGCTCAGGTGCGGGACGTGGCCTCTGCTCCACCCTTGACGTCGCCCTCTTAGGTGGCGCACCTGGCCACGCCGAAGGTCTGGTGGGCGACGCTGACTGCGCCCGGCTGGCGGGCGGCGATGGTTGCGCCCGGCTGGCGGGCGACCCTTGTTGCGCCCGGCTGGCGGCCGGCGATGGTTGCGCCCGGCTGGCGGGCGACCCTTGTTGCGCCCGGCTGGCGGCCGGCGATGGTTGCGCCCGGCTGGCGGGCGACCCTGGCTGCGCCCGGCTGGCGGGCGACGATGGTTGCGCCCGGCTGGCGGGCGACCCTGGCTGCTCTGACGGCACTGACCCAGGATTCACCAGGCTGGGGAGACATGACAGAGGCCTGGCCTTAGGCGTAGGCACAGGACTCACCGGGCTGGCGGGCGTCCCTGGCCACTCTGGCAGTTCAGGACAGTTGAGACCCACTGGAGGCCTAGTCCTGGGAGGTGGCACAGGATGGACCAGGATGGGGAGACCCACTGGAGGCCTGGTCCTGGGAGGTGGCACAGGATGGACCAGGATGGGGAGACCCACTGGAGGCCTGGTCCTGGGAGGTGGCACAGGATGGACCAGGATGGGGAGACCCACTGGAGGCCTGGTCCGAGGAGGAGGCACAGGATAAACCGGGCTGTGGGGGAGCCATGGAGTTCTGGTACAGACACTCTTTACCCACACTCCAGGCTGAAAGCCCACTTTGGCCCGGCACAGGCGGAGAGCAGGCATTGGGCGAACTGGACCCTCCCAGCGCTCTGGAGACACAGTGCGCAACGCCGGCGCAGGATAACCTGGACCGAGGAGGCGCACTGGAGACCAGACGCGCTGAGCTGGCACCATCCGCCCTGGCTCGATGCCTGCACTCGCATGGCACTTGCGGGGGGCTGGTATGTAGCGCACCGGGCTTTGAACGCGCACTGGGGACACCGTGCGCTCCACAGCATAACACGGTGTCCTACCAGTACCACGCTGCTTCCGGTAAGCACGGGGATTTGGCTTAGGTCTACCACCTGACTCTGCCAATCTCCCCGTGTGCCCCCCCCCAAAAAAATTGTGGGGCTGCCTCCCGTGTCCGTTGAGCTCCCTTGCCTCGTACCAGCGCCTCTCAGCTCTCGCCGCCTCGATCTCCCACTGCGGGCGGCGATACTCCCCAGCTTGAGCCCATGGTCCTTTCCCATCCAGGATTTCCTCCCAAGTCCATGACTCCAGATAGCTTTTCTCCTGGTGCCTCTCCTTGTGCTGCTCCTTCCTCTGCTGCTTGGTCCGTTGTTGGTGGGTAATTCTGTCACGGCTGTCTGTAAGAGGGAACCAAGGTGCAGCAGAGGATGTGCTCATCATTAGAATTTTAATTCTAAACAAACAAGAGAACACTACAAAATGAACAAAACGACAGCAAACAGTCCTGTTAGGCAAATACTCAAACAGAAACAATTACCCACAAAACCCAAAGGAAAAACATGCTCCTTATGTGTGACTCCCAATCAGCAGCAACGAGCTTCAGCTGTGCCTGATTGGGAGCCACACACACGGCCCAAAACAAAGAAATACCAAAACATAGAAAAAGGAACATAGAACGCCCACCCAATGTAACACCCTGGCCTAACCAAAATAAAGAACAAAAAACCCCTCTCTATGGCCAGGGCGTTACACCAACACCTGCTTTGGCCGCCTTTCCTTCCAGTTCTCGCTGCCAATAACTGGAACGAATTGCAAAAATCACTGAAGCTGGAGACTTATATCTCCCTCTCTAACTTTAAGCATCATCTGTCAGAGCAGCTCATGCCCAACTACCTCATCCCCATATTGTTATTATTTTCTTTGCTCTTTTGCACCCCAGTATCTCTACTTGCACATCATCATCTGCACATCTATCACTCCAGTATTTATGCTAAATTGTAATTATTTTGCCTCTATGGCCTATTTATTGCCTTACCTCCCTAATCTTACTACATTTGCACACACTGTACATAGATTTTTCTATTGTGTTATTGACTGTACGTTTGTTTATCCCATGTGTGACTCTGTGTTGTTGTTTTTGTCGCACTGCTTTGCTTTATCCTAGCCAGGTCGGAGTTGTAAATGAGAACTTATTCTCAAGTGGCCTACCTGGTTAAATAAAGGTGAAATAAAAAAAATATATATAGTGGCCCTTTTGGGTACTTCAGATTATTACAGTTGTCTGTAATAGTCTCTGGCCTTCTAACATGGAAAATATATGAATGAATTAAATAAGATTTATTTTTACTATGTCAATATGTATTTGTTGTCAATGTTTTGGCATCAAACTGGTGGCAGATGTGAACACAGTCAATAGAGTTCATTGAAAAGAACACCAATGTTGATTACAGTGCATTCGGAAGTATTCAGACCCCTTGACTTTTTCCAAATTTTGTTACGTTACAGCCTTATTCTAAAATTGATTAAATAGTTTTTTTCCACCTCATCAATTTACACACAATACCCCATAATGACAAAGCAAAAGCTTAAAATATCACATTTACATAAGTATTCAGACCCTTTACCCGAAAGGTTGCTGGATCGAATCCCCAAGCTGACAAGGTAAAAATCTGTCATTCTGCCCCTGAACAAGGTAGTTAACCCACTGTTCCCCGGTAGGCTGTCATTGTAAATAAGAATTTGTTCTTAACTTCTTTGGAGTAGGGGGCAGTATTTTCACATCAGGATGAAAAGCGTGCCCAGAGTAAACTGCCTGCTACTCAGGCCCAAAAGCTAGAATATGCATAGTAGATTTGGATTAGTAGATTTGGATAGAAACACTCAGAAGTTTCTAAAACTTTTTGAATGATGTCTGTGAGTATAACAGAACTCATATGGCAGGCAAAAACCTGAGAAAAATCCAACCAGGAAGTGTGGAAATTCAAGTGATTGCCTATCCAATATACAGTGTCCATGGGGTCATATTGTACTTCCTAAGGCTTCCACTAGATGTCAACAGTCTTTAGAACGTTGTTTCAGGCTTCTACTGTGAATGGGGAGAGAATAAGAGCTGATTCAGTCAGGTGTCTGGCCGTTGGCCATTATTTTAGTTACGCACGCGGCCATGAGCACGAGCTCAGTTCTCTTTCCTTTATGAAAACAAAGGAATTGTCTGGTTGGAATATTTTTGAAGATTTATGATAAAAACATCCTAAAAATTGATTCTATACATCGTTTGACATGTTTGACTTTTTTCACTTTTTGTCTGGACTTTAGTGCGCGCGCCTTCTGCATTTGGAATAGTGAACCTAACGCACGAACAAAATGGAGGTATTTGGACATAAAGATGAACTTTACCGAACAAAATGAACATTTATTGTGGAACTGGGATTCCTGGGAGTGCATTCCGATGAAGATCATCAAGGTGAATATTTATAATGCTATTTCTGACTTCTGTTGACTCCACAACATGGTGGGTTATCTGTATGGCTTGTTTTGGTGTCTGAGCACTGTACTCAGATTATTGCAAAGTGTGTTTCGCCGTTAAGCTTTTTTGAAATCTGACACAGCGGTTGCATTAAGGAGAAGTATATCTTTAATTCTATGCATAACAGTTGTATATTTTATCAATGTTTATGATGAGTATTTCTGTAAATTGATGTGCTCATTCCCCGGTGGTTTTGGAGGCAAAACATTTCTGAACATTACACGCCAATGTAAAATGAGGTTTTTGGATATAAATATGAACTTTATCGAGCAAAACATACATGTATTGTGTAACATGAAGTCCTATGAGTGCCATCTGATGAAGATCATCAAAGGTTAGTGATTAATTTGAGCTGTATTTCTGTTTTTTGTGACGCCTCTCCTTGCTTGGAAAATGGCTGTGTGGTTTTTCTTGTCTAGGTGCTGTCCTAACATAATCTAATGCTATGCTTTCGCCGTAAAGCCTTTTTGAAATCGGACACTGTGGTTGGATTAACGAGAAGTGTATCTTTAAAATGGTGTATAATACCATTATGTGTGAGAAATTTGAATTATGAGATTTTTGTTGTTTTGAATTTGGTGCTCTGCTATTTCACTGGCTGATGGCGAGTGGGACCCCACCGTCCCACATACCCCAGTGTCATTCTGCCCCTGAACAAGGCAGTTAACCCACTGTTCCCCGGTAGGCTGTCATTGTAAATAAGAATTTGTTCTTAACTGACTTGCCTAGTTAAATAAAGGTTAAAATGTATTCTAAAATTAATTAAATTGCTTTTTTCCCTCCTCAATGTACACACAATAACCCAAAATGAGAAAGCAAAAACAGGTTTTTAGACATTTTTGCAAATGTATTAAAAATACAAAACTGAAATATGACATTTACTTACAGTTGAAGTCGGAAGTTTACATACACCTTAGCCAAATACATTTAAACTCAGTTTTTCACAATTCCTGACATTTTATCCTAGTAAAAATTCCCTGTCTTAGGTCAGTTAGGATCACCACTTTATTTTAAGAATATGAAATGTCAGAATAATAGTAGAGAGAATGATTTATTTCAGCTTTTATTTCTTTCATCACATTCCCTGTGGATCAGAAGTTTACACACTCAATTAGTATTTGCTAGCATTGCCTTTAAAAAATTTAACTTGGGTCAAATGTTTCGGGTAGCCTTCCACAAGCTTCCCACAATACTTTTGGGTGAATTTTGGCCCGTTCCTGCTGACAGAGCTGGTGTAACTGAGTCAGGTTTGTAGGCCTCCTTGCTCGCACATGCTTTTTCAGTTCTGCCCAAAAATGTTCTATAGGATTGAGGTCAGGGCTTTGTGATGGCCATACCAATACCTTGACTTTGTTGTCCTTAAGCCATTTTGACACAACTTTGGAAGTATGCTTGGGGTCATTGTCCATTTGGAAGACCCATTTGCGACCAAGCTTTAACTTCCTGACTGATGTCTTGCGATGTTGCTTTAATACATCCACCTAATTTTCCACCCTCATGATGCCATCTATTTTGTGAAATGCACCAGTCCCTCCTGCAGCAAAGCACCCCCACAACATGATGCTGCCACCCCCGTGCTTCACAGTTGAGATGGTGTTCTTCGGCTTGCAAGCTTCCCCCTTTTCCTCCATACATAATGATGGTCATTATGGCCAAACTGTTCTATTTTTGTTTCATCAGACCAGAGGACATTTCTCCAAAAAGTACAATCTTTGTCCCCATGTGCAGTTGCAAACCGTAGTCTGGCTTTTTTATGCCGGTTTTGGAGCAGTGGCTTCTTCCTTGCTGAGCGGCCTTTCAGGTTATGTCGATATAGGACTCGTTTTACTGTGGATATAGATACTTTTGTACCTGTTTCCTCCAGCATCTTCACAAGGTCCTCTGCTGTTGTTCATATCTAGGAGACAAAACGCGTCTCCTTCCTGAGCGGTATGACGGCTACGTGGTCCCATGGTGTTTATACTTGCGTACGTTTGTTTGTACAGATGAACGTGGTACCTTCAGGCGTTTGGAAATTGCTCCCAAGGATGAACCAGACTTGTGGAGGTCTACAATTGTTTTTCTGAGGTCTTGGCTGATTTCTTTTGATTTTCCCATGTCAAGCAAAGAGGCACTGAGTTTGAAGGTAGTCCTTGAAATACATCACCAGGTACACCTCCAATTGACAACAATTATGTCAATTAGCCTATCAGAAGCTTCTAAAGCCATGACATCTTTTTCTGGAATTTTCCAAGCTGTTTAAAGGCACAGTCAACTTAGTGTATGTGAACTTCTGATGCACTGGAATTGTGATACTGTGAATTCTATGTGAAATAATCTGTCTGTAAACAATTGTTGGAAAATTACTTGTGTCATGCACGAAGTAGATGTCCTACGTGAAATGTCAGAATAATAGTAGAGAGAATTATTTCTTTCAGCTTGTATTTCTTTCATCACATTCCTCCTGACAGAGCTGGTGTAAATGAGTCAGGATTGTAGGCCTCCTTGCTCGCACACGCTTTTTCAGTTCTGCCCACACATTTTCTATGGGATAGTGGTCAGGGCTTTGTGATGGCCACTCCAATACCTTGACTTTGTTGTCCTTAAGCCATTTTGCCACAACTTTGTAGGTATACATGGGGTCATTGTCCATTTGGAAGACCCATTGCGACCAAGCTTTAACTTCCTGACTGATGACTTGAGATGTTGCTTCAATATATCCACATCATTTTCCACCCTCATCTATTTTGTGAAGTGCACCAGTCCCTCCTGCAGCAAAGCACCCCCACAACATGATGCTGCCACCCCTGTGGTTCACGGTTGGGATGGTGTTCTTCGGCTTGCAAGTCTCCCTCTTTTTCCTTCAAACATAACGATGGTCGTTATGGCCAAACAGTTCTATTTTTGTTTCATCAGACCAGAGTACATTTCTCCAAAAAGTTTGATCTTTGTCCCCATGTGCATTTGCAAACCGTAGTCTGGCTTTTTTTTATGGTAATCTCGGAGCAGTGGCTTCTTCCTTGCTGAGCGGCCTTTCAGGTTATGTCGATATAGGACTCGTTTTACTGTGGACATAGATACTTTTGTACCTGTTTCCTCCAGCATCTTCACAAGGCCCTTTGCTGTTGTTCTGGGATTGATTTGCACTTTTCGCACCAAAGTACGTTAATCTCTAGGAGACAGAACGCGTCTCCTTCCTGAGTGGTATGACGGCTGCGTGGTCCCATGGTGTTTGTACGTGGGTGCTATTGTTTGTACAGATGAACGCGGTACCTTCAGGCATTTGGAAATTGCTCCCAAGGATGAACCAGACTTGTGGAGGTCTACAATTGTTTTTCTGAGGTCTTGGCTGATTTCTTTAGATTTTCCCTTGATATCAAGAAAAGAGGCACTGAGTTTGAAAGTAGGCCTTGAAATACATCCACAGGTACACCTCCAATTGACTCAAATGATGTCAATTAGCCTATCAGAAGCTTCTAAAGCCATGACATCATTTTCTGGAATATTCCAAGCTGTTTAAAGCACAGTCAACTTAGTGTACGTAAACTTCTGACCCACTGGGATTGTGGTACAGTGAATTATAAGTGAAGTAATCTGTCTGTAAACAATTGTTGGAAAATTACTTGTGTCATGCACAAAGTAGATATCCTAACCGACTTGCCATTACTATAGTTTGATAACAAGAAATTTGTGGAGTGTTTGAAAAATGAGTTTTAATGACTCCAACCTAAGTGTATGCAAACTTCCGACTTCAACTGTAAGTATTCAGATCCTTTACTCAGTACTTTATTGAAGCACCTTTGGCAGCGATTACAGCCTCGAGTCTTCTTGGGGATGACAATACAAGCTTGGCACACCTGTATTTGGGGAGTTTCTCCCATTCTTCTCTGCAGATCCTCTCAAGGTCTGTCAGGTTGGATGGGGAGCGTTGCTGCACAGCTATTTTTAGGTCTCTGTGGAGATGTTTGATTGTGCTCAATTCCAGGCTCTGACTGGGCCACTCAAGGACATTCAAAGACTTGTCCCGCAGCCACTCCGGTGTTGTTTTGGCTGTGTGTTTATGTTCATTGTCCTGTCGGAAGGTGAACCTTTTCCCCAGTCTGAGGTCCTGAGCTCTCTGAAGCAAGTTTTCATCAAGGATCTCTCTGTACTTTGCACCGTTTATCTCTCCCTCCATCCTGACTAGTCTCCCAGTCCTTGTGACGGAAAAAGATCCCCACAGCATGATGCTGCCACCACCATGTGTCACCATAGGGATGGTGCCAGGTTTCCTCCAGATGTGATGCTTTGCATTCAAGCCAAAGAGTTCAATCTTGGTTTCATCACACCAGAGAATCTTGTTTAACTCTGGAGCTCTGTCAGAGTGACCATAAGGTTATTGGTCACCTCTCCCCCGATTGCTCCGTTTGACCGGGCGGCCAGCTCTAGGAAGAGTCTTGGTGGTTCCAAACTTCTTCCATTTAAGAATGATGGAGGCCACTGTGTTCTTGGGGACCTTCAATGCTACAGACATTTTTGGTACCCTTCCCCAGATCTGTGCCTTGACACAATCCTGTCTAGGAGCTCTACGGACAATTCCCTCTACCTCATGACTTTGTTTTTACTCTGACATGCACTGTCAACTGTGTGACCTTATCTAGACAGGTGTGTGCCTTTCCAAATCATGTCCAATCAATTGAGTTTATCGCAGGTGGACTCCAATCAAGTTGTAGAAACATCTCAAGGATGATCAATGGAAACAGGATTCACCTGAGCTCAATTATCGAGTCTCATAGCAAAGGGCCTGAATACTTATGTAAGGTTTTTGCTTTTTCATTATGGGGTATTGTGTGTAGATTGAAGAGGGAAAAAAACGAATGTAATCAATTTTAGAATTAGGCTGTAAAGTAAAAAATGTGGAACATATCAAAGGGTCTGAATACTTTCCGAATGCACCGTAGATGTTTTTTTCATTAATTTGGCTTTTTTTTCTTCTTGAACCAGTATGTTCAATCTGCTACAAATTGATGGACAATATGGACACAGATATAATAAATGAATACTATATATGAATACATACAAGTTATTCAATTTTCATTTACCAAATTTACGATAGATTGTCATACATTTTCTGTTAATTACCAAAATTACTGAATTACTGTTAAATTACCAGTAGTTTTGCAACCCTAGTCATATGGCCATTTCAAGGTAATCTTTCATCTCCCTCTTTATGCTTTATGCCATGGCCTTTTTTACCTTTACCTCCCTTATCTCACATAATTTGCTCACATTGTATATAGTCTTATTTTTTTTCTACTGCATCATTGATTGTATGTTGTTTTACTCCATGTGTAACTCTGTGTTTTTGTATGTTGTCGAACTGCTTTGCTTTATCTTGGCCAGGTCGCAATTGTAAATGAGAACTTGTTCTCAACTTGCCTACCTGGTTAAATAAAGGTGAAATAAAACAAATTAAATAAAAAATGCTGCCCCATCATCCTAACTGTGTGTGTGTGTGTGTGTGTGTGTGTCCATGCACATGTGTTTGTGTGCGTGTGTAGAACTGAGACCTGGTAGGTAGTGTGTCAGAAGAGCTGTTTATATCTGGATTGTCTTGTGGGATTCCCCAGTAGAGCTGAGATAGGCCTAGAGACAACATGTCCTGTTATTTCTACACTGTAAAAATAGAACATCTCAGAACACCATGATTATTTATTGAAACCATGAAAAGTAGTGTGAATAAGCTCAGATCTGGTCTTGGAGGGTGTTTGAATGTAAATCCAACGTAAGTGTTTCAATACACAGAACGTGATTTAAAACAGAAATGAAGTACTCTGAAACACCCAAAGTGGTTCTTCAACCTAAATATTGGTGTTTTTAAGAAAGTGTTGTGAAAACACTTTTTGGGGTTTCAGTGCATGGAAAAGTCAGCATTAAAGCACCAAAACTGGTTTTCTCATACAATCAATGGTTTAGAAATACAAATGGTTTATATAGTAAATGTTATTTGATGATAAGGGCCTATGGAGAATATTTATTGTGGAATTCCACCTTTATTTTTTCTCTGCTTTGTTTAGACAGATTGGAAAAGGGAGGTGCAATAAGATTTACATTTACGTCATTTAGCAGACGCTAAAGATGGTGCACTTATATTGGATTTTTACCCACTTAACCACACAGCCATGCAGTAAGACATTATTCTGGGGTGAATTGAAATGGACTCAAAACAACAACCAACATATAGGCCTACTTCATTTAAAAAGGAGGTTAGGGGTAACGCACCCGGTTTAGACATGTCACCCCTTTCCCCACTGAAGAACGGGGTTCAGTTTCCTGCTCCAATCTCACAATCTGTTTCTCCCACAAGTCTGTGTCCTCTCTGTCATTTCAGAACTATCAAAATACCCCCCAAAAATGTTTTTATTTTTTTATTATGCAAGTTGTTTCAATGATATGCTAATTTCATTTGACCAAAATACTGAAAGAATAAATCCAACTTTAATATGTTGCTGAAAATGTAAGTATCTCTCATGAGGACAACCATAGACAGAGAAAATTGAGTGAACTCATTGGAAATCTTGCATTTCCTATCTTGCCACGTGACTGTTTTTAGAGGATTGTGGGTAATTCATATTTTTTTGACTTTATGATTCTTTCACACAATGTTGTATGCATGTTTGAAGAAAGAAAAGTATATTTCTATATTAGAATGAAGTATTAAGCTTGTTGTTCCATGAGGTGTAATGGATCATGATGAACAGCTATTAGAACCGTGACACAAATTGACGTTCAGCACCCATTCCCACATTCTTGATTGTCAATGGAAAAGTTAAAGGTAAAATCCTCAAGTTTTGCAGTTCAACTGCTAATAAATGTTAATGGTTTGAACACTGTGCTTGACAAATGCCTGAAAAAAATGACAAACGAACAAACACATAAACCATTGTTAAACAGTAAGACACCAGATAAAAGGATCTAATTTTGTACTAGACAGGATTCAAAACATAATGTTTTCAATCTTTTTTGTTAGTGCTCCCAGTCCCTGGCAAGGTGTTGCACAACATTTGACTAAGTGGTGTTACAACACACGTCATGTTTCAGAACATCTCTGGATGACGTGTTTCAATACTCTAGCAAAGTCAAGGTTTTGTCTCTTTCATGTTGGTGGCAGCTCAGTTGCCACTTGTTTTGGTCTTACTAAAAACATAATTTCAACAGTGTACAGTTTAAGTCGGAAGTTTACATACACTTAGGTTGGAGTCATTAAAACTCGTTTTTCAACCACTCCACAAATTTCTTGTTAATTAACTATAGTTTTGGCAAGTCGGTTAGGACATCTACTTCGTGCATGACACAAGTAATTTTCCAACAATTGTTTACAGACAGATTATTTCACATAGAATTCACAGTATCACAATTCCAGTGCGTCAGAAGTTCACATACACTAAGTTGACTGTGCCTTTAAACAGCTTGGAAAATTCCAGAAAAAGATGTCATGGCTTTAGAAGCTTCTGATAGGCTAATTGACATAATTTTTGTCAATTGGAGGTGTACCTGGTGATGTATTTCAAGGCCTACCTTCAAACTCAGTGCCTCTTTGCTTGACATGGGAAAATCAAAAGAAATCAGCCAAGACCTCAGAAAAACAATTGTAGACCTCCACAAGTCTGGTTCATCCTTGGGAGCAATTTCCAAACGCCTGAAGGTACCACGTTCATCTGTACAAACAAACGTACGCAAGTATAAACACCATGGGACCACGTAGCCGTCATACCGCTCAGGAAGGAGACGCGTTTTGTCTCCTAGATATGAACAACAGCAGAGGACCTTGTGAAGATGCTGGAGGAAACAGGTACAAAAGTATCTATATCCACAGTAAAACGAGTCCTATATCGACATAACCTGAAAGGCCGCTCAGCAAGGAAGAAGCCACTGCTCCAAAACCGGCATAAAAAAGCCAGACTACGGTTTGCAACTGCACATTGGGACAAAGATTGTACTTTTTGGAGAAATGTCCACTGGTCTGATGAAACAAAAATAGAACAGTTTGGCCATAATGACCATCATTATGTTTGGAGGAAAAGGGGGAAGCTTGCAAGCCGAAGAACACCATCTCAACTGTGAAGCACGGGGGTGGCAGCATCATGTTGTAGGGGTGCTTTGCTGCAGGAGGGACTGGTGCATTTCACAAAATAGATGGCATCATGAGGGTGGAAAATTAGGTGGATGTATTAAAGCAACATCGCAAGACATCAGTCAGGAAGTTAAAGCTTGGTCGCAAATGGGTCTTCCAAATGGACAATGACCCCAAGCATACTTCCAAAGTTGTGTCAAAATGGCTTAAGGACAACAAAGTCAAGGTATTGGTATGGCCATCACAAAGCCCTGACCTCATCCTATAGAACATTTTTGGGCAGAACTGAAAAAGCATGTGCGAGCAAGGAGGCCTACAAACCTGACTCAGTTACACCAGCTCTGTCAGCAGGAACGGGCCAAAATTCACCCAAAAGTATTGTGGGAAGCTTGTGGAAGGCTACCCGAAACATTTGACCCAAGTTAAAATTTTTAAAGGCAATGCTACCAAATACTAATTGAGTGTGTAAACTTCTGATCCACAGGGAATGTGATGAAAGAAATAAAAGCTGAAATAAATCATTCTCTCTACTATTATTCTGACATTTCATATTCTTAAAATAAAGTGGTGATCCTAACTGACCTAAGACAGGGCATTTTTACTAGAATTAAATGTCAGGAATTGTGAAAAACTGAGTTTAAATGTATTTGGCTAAGGTGTATGTAAACTTCCCACTTCACCTGTATATACTCCATATCTTTCTCTCTCTCTCTTTCTAACCTTCTTTCCATCACACATACATACCACGTCAGTTTAGTGTGTGTGTGTGTGTGTGTGGAGAGAGAGGCCCTGATAAATGTGGAATCAGAAAGATCAAAGCCTGCAGAAGCAGAGAGGAGTGAGGAGAGATCAGTCTTGCGCGCGCGCATGTGTGTGCTCAGTATTCTGATTCATCTCTTTGGGATGCTGTGTGAAGTTTGGTGGTTGGGTCCTTCTGCGCCCTTAGATATAAATCTGTGTGTGTAAATCTGTGTGTGTCTGTGCATGGGTGTGTGTATGGATGTCCATGCACAACTGTGTTTGGATAGAAGCTGGGTAAGACGCTTCTGGAATCATACAGAAAAACCTCTGAGTTTGTGTCCATGCACAAGTGTGTTCCGCGTGCGTGCGTGTGTGTGTATTGACAATCCCCTGGCACACAGACGGATGATGAGAATAAGGGTGTGTGTGTGTGTGTGTGTTGACAAACCCCTGGCACACAGACAGATGATGAGAATAAGGGTGTGTGTGCGTGTGTGCGTGTGTGTGTGTGTGTGTGTGTGTGTGTGTTGACAAACCCCTGGCACACAGATGGATGATGAGAATAAGGATGTGTGTGTGTGTGTGACTGTTTGACAATATAAAGTGCCTTCAGAAAGTGCTTTAATAAATAAACGCAACATAATACAAAACAAGAAACACGAACAATGCAGACATGAAAATGAAACAGAAACAATAACGCTTGGGGAAGGAAGCAAAGGGGGAAGGTGGAAGTGATGGAGTCCAGCTGAGTCTGATGATGTGCAGGTGTGCGTAACAATGGTGACAGGTGTGCGCCATAATGAGCACCCTGGTGACCTAGAGGCCGGAGAGGGAGCACACGTGACACTGTTTCCATTGATCATCCTTGTGATGTTTCTACAAGTTCATTGGGGTCCACCTGTGGTAAATTCAATTGATTGGACATGATTTGGAAAGGCACAAACCTGTCTATATAAGGTCCTACAGCTGACAGTGCATGTCAGAGCATAAACCAAGCCATGAAGTCGAAGGAATTGTCCGTAGAGCTCCGAGACAGGATTTTATCGAGGCACAGATCTGGGGAATGGTGACAAAAAATGTCTACAGTATTGAAGGTCCCCAAGTTACACAGTGGCCTCCATCATTCTTAAATGGTAGAAGTTTGGAACCACCAAGACTCTTCCTAGAGCTGGCCGCCTGGCCAAACTGAACAATCAGGGGAGAAGGGCCTTGGTCAGGGAGGTGACCAAGAACCTGATGGTCACTCTGAGAGAGCTATAGGGTTCCTCTGTGGAGATGGGAGAACCTTCCAGAAGGACAACCATCTCTGCAGCACTCCACCAATCAGGCCTTTATGGTAGTGTCCATATGGAAGCCACTCTTCAGTAAAAGGCACATGACAGCCCGCCTTGAGTTTGCCAAAAAGCACCTAAAAACTTTCAGACCATGAGAAACAAGATGCTCTGAAGAATCCAAGATTGAACTCTTTGGCCTGAATGCCAAGCGTCACTTCTGGAGGAAACCTGGCACCATCCCAATGGTGAAGAATGGTGGTGGCAGCATCATGCTGTGGGGATGTTTTTCAGCGGCAGGGACTTCGGGACAAGTCTCTGAATATCCTTGAGTGGCCCAGCCAGAGCTCGTACTTGAACCCAATTGAACATCTCTGGAGAGACCTGAAAATTGCTGTGCAGCAACGTTCCCCATCCAACATGACAGAGCTTGAGAGGATGTGCAGAGAAGAATGGGAGAAACTCCCCAAATACAGGTGTGCCAAGCTTGTAGCTTCATACCCAGGAAGACTCAAGGCTGTAATCGCTGCCAAAGGTGCTTCAACAAAGTACTGAGTAAAGGGTCTGAATACTTACGTAAATGTGATATTTCAGTTTAAATTTTTTATAAATTATAAACAATGTCTAACATCCTGTTTTTGCTTTGTCATTATGGGGTATTGTGTGTAACAATTTAATCAATTTTAGAATAAGGCTGTAATGTAACAAAATGTGTAAAAAGTCAATGGGTCTGAATACTTTCCGAAAGTACTGTGTGTGTAAGGTGGTGTGTGTACCCTAGGGTAGAGATGGTGTGTGTGTGTACCCTAGGGTAGAGGTGGTGTGTGTGTGTACCCTAGGGTAGAGATGGTGTGTGTGTGTACCCTAGGGTAGAGAGGTCTAGCCTTCAATAAGAACCCTGATGCCTCCAGTCTGACAACTCAGATTGAGCTCTAATTTGTGTTGATGTCTTTCTCTCTCTCTATCTCTCTCTCTCTCTCTCTCTCTCTCTCTCTGTCTCTCTCTCTGTCTCTCTCTCTGTCTCTCTCTCTGTCTCTCTCTCTCTCTCTCTCTCTGGCAGGGACAATATTTAAACAACTGTAGCTATACATCTTAGCAGTATCTGTGTGGCTTGGAGTGATTTATACAGGTATTTATTCTAAATACAAATCATTTCTAGATACATCATTTGGTCCCAGATCTGTTTGTGATCTTGCTGTCAAGCCAAACATTGTTTATTTCCAGTGTGATATTTAAAACTCTTTCAACTTTCATATAAAATATCAGTCACACAACTATATACTTGTGTATATATATGTTTATTACATCTTTTTCAATTATTGTATTTTCAATGTGAAACATTTGACACATAGTTGCAGAATGAATGTGAACTTACCTCGTCGAATAGTTGAGTCATGGAGTTATTGAATCCTTCAGCTGTTGGAGGCTGTTTATGTTGCCAGTTATTGAATCCTTCAGCTGTTGGAGGCTGTTTTTGTTGCCAGTTATTGAATCCTTCAGCTGTTGGAGGCTGTTTATGTTGCCAGTTATTGAATCCTTCAGCTGTTGGAGGCTGTTTATGTTGCCAGTTATTGAATCCTTCAGCTGTTGGAGGCTGTTTATGTTGCCAGTTATTGAATCCTTCAGCTGTTGAAGGCTGTTTATGTTGCCAGTTATTGAATCCTTCAGCTGTTGAAGGCTGTTTTTGTTGCCAGTTATTGAATTCTTCAGCTGTTGAAGGCTGTTTATGTTGCCAGT
Organism: Salmo trutta; assembly: GCF_901001165.1. Lineage (NCBI taxonomy): Eukaryota > Metazoa > Chordata > Actinopteri > Salmoniformes > Salmonidae > Salmo > Salmo trutta. The sequence continues at coordinate 40,606,522 of NC_042980.1, forward strand.
TATTTAATCCTTCAGCTGTTGGAGGCTGTTTTTGTTGCCAGTTATTGAATCCTTCAGCTGTTGAAGGCTGTTTTTGTTGCCAGTTATTGAATTCTTCAGCTGTTGAAGGCTGTTTATGTTGCCAGTTATTGAATTCTTCAGCTGTTGAAGGCTGTTTTTGTTGCCAGTTATTGAATCCTTCAGCTGTTGAAGGCTGTTTTTGTTGCCAGCCTAAAACCCAGCAGACAATGTAGCTGTAGCTTAAACCACACAGAAATCTACATTGTATGCTAGGTCCAGGACCAAGCAAAGATGTTTCATCAGCTGTCACACACACACACACACAAACACACCCGCACCCACTCACGCACTCACGCACCCACACATACACACAGAGTTATCATAGAATGTGGCATTTCATCTGTTCTCTATTGAGTGATTTCTACAGGCATCACATCCTAAACAATGCTCTCCTCTCTTAAAGGCTCTATTCTATTGTGCCTGACATGTTTTTCTCTGCTCTCGTCAATCTCTTTTCTATGGGCCGCCAGTCAGCATCTTTTAGAAAACAGCACAATTCATTAAAGAATACCAAGAACCCTTTGAATGGCTCACCGCCAAGGACGCTACAGCGGGAGAAGAGATTTGACAGGAGAGGAGAGAAAAAGAAGAGATTTAAAAGAAAAGAGACAGAAAGAAAAGAATCTGAAATAAAGCCCTGAAATAAAGCCCCGACAGACACAGAGAGATTCATAGGATGTAACCCCCCCATATGATAACATACTAGCCAATCAGAGAGGAATGAAATGTGCAATTAACCACTAGGCAGGAAGTAGGAGGCGTGTCTTCAGAGACCCAGTAGCCAGATGTAGCTGCTGATCATTATACAGGATCTACACTGCCTACTGAGCAACTGACCAACACGCAAATACAGAGTAAATGAATGGAGGAGAGGGATGGGGAGATCGAGGGACTGGGTCACAGATATAGAGGATCCACGTAGATGACTTTACTGCTTGAAAGAATCTTCAGAATCTTCATCATGATCATCAGGATCCATTCTGGTTAGAGAGAGAGGGAGACACAGATAAAGAGAGAGAGATGGTCGTTATTGGGTAAGGAATCATAAGGTAACATTTACTGCAGCTAGTAAGAGAGATGAGATGAGGAAGGGGAGTAGGATGGGAGAAGTAGGAGAAGAAACAAGGGGAGAGGATGGGGTGAGGAGAGCGGAGGGAGAGGAGAAGAGTGAGGAGGGAGAGGGAGGAGAGGAAACAAGGGGAGAGGAAGGGGTGAGGAGAGGAGAGGGGAAGGGAAGGAAGAGGAGAAGGGTGAGGAGGGAGAGGAAACAAGGGGAGAGGAAGGGGTGAGGAGAAGGGAAGGAAGAGGAGGAGGGAGAGGGAGAGGGAGGAGAGGAAACAAGGGGAGAGGAAGGGGTGAGGAGAAGGGAAGGAAGAGGAGGAGGGTGAGGAGGGAGAGGAAACAAGGGGAGAGGATGGGGTGAGGAGAAGGGAAGGAAGAGGAGGAGGGAGAGGGAGAAAAAGAACAGACATAGAGAGGAGAGGATGGGCTGAGGGGAGAGGGGAAGCATAGCCTATGGGAATTATCTTTGTATGGCCATCTCTAAGCGTGGCATTATCAGTTGCAGATTCCTGTCATTCCTTCCCATTAGGCCCGGGGCAACTGGAGGCAGCAGCCCACAATGGCTCCGATGCAACACTCATGGGGCTTGCATTCTCTCTCTCAGGGAGAAGTTTCCTCTAGGCACTTTGTTCCAGGCACTGATCAGCTTAACCTCTCCAAATCCTTACCTGAACCATTAGATAATCACTCCACCACTGATCTAGGATCAGCTTACCCTCCCTGAATCCCATTAAAAAGTCATATAGGGACAAATGTGTTATCATGGCAGTTATCTACTGTATACCTCCTTCAGAGAACACGTTACCCCTTAATGAGCGGAGAGAGGGAAGACAGAACATGGGAATGGAGTGATAGAGAGAGAAGAGGAGGGATAAATAGAGAGGCAGATGAAAAGAATGAGAGGAGGGATGGAGGGATTGAGGAATGGAGGGACGGAGGAATAGAGGGACGGAGGAATGGAGGAACGGAGGAATAGAGGAACGGAGGGACGGTGGAATGGAGGGATTGAGGAATGGAGGGACGGTGGAATGGAGGGACGGAGGAATGGAGGGACGGAGGAATAGAGGAACGGAGGAATAGAGGAACGGAGGGACGGTGGAATGGAGGGATGGAGGGATGGAGGAATGGAGGGATGGATGAATGCACACTGAGCGAAAAGAGGGAGGAAAGAAGGGAACAGAGGGGCCGAATGGTTAGATGGAGGGTAGGGTGTAGCATGCTGGGCTTTCCCTCTTGTCACGTGTCCAGTTGGGCCTCTGCATAGCTGAAGCCTCATGACCATGCTGATCAAACATAGCAGCCTAGTACTCTACTCAACCAGCTGATGCTCACTTGACTCCAATTTCTCCTTATTAAGGGAAAGTCTCCATCTCTCTCTCTTGTTTTACTCTCTTGGATTCTAGCATTCTGTCTGATGAGCTTCAGCGCTATGGCCTTCTCTCCTTCTCCCTCTCTTTCTGTCTCTCTTTTTCTCCCTCTCGCTGCGTCTCTCTCTCTCCCTCTCTTTCTCAATTCAATTCAAGGGGCTTTATTGGCATGGAAAACATATCTTAACATTGCCAATGCAAGTGAAGTAGATAATATACAAAAGTGAAATAAACAATAAAAATGAACAGTAAACATTACACTCACAGAAGTTCCCAAAAAATAAAGACATTTCAAATGTCATATTATATATACACAGTGTTGTAACGATGTGCAAATGGTTAAAGTACAAAAGGGAAAATAAATAAACATAGATATGGGTTGTATTTACAATGGTGTTTGTTCTTCACTGGTTGCCCTTTTCTTGTGGCAACAGGTCACAAATCTTGCTGTTGTGGTATTTCACCCAGTAGATATGAGAGTTTATCAAAATCAGGGTTGTTTTGTAAATCTTTGTGGGTGTGTGTAATCTGAGGGAAATATGTGTCTCTAATATGGTCATACATTTGGCAGGAGGTTAGGAAGTGCAGCTCAGTTTCCAACTCATTTTGTGGACAGTGTACACATAGCCTGTCCTCTCTTGAGAGCCAGGTCTGCCTACGGTGACCTTTCTCAATAGCAAGGCTATGCTCACTGAGTCTGTACATTGTCAAAGCTTTTTTTTTTCTCTCTTTCTCTCTCTCTCTCTCTCTCTCTCTCTCTCTCTCTTTCTCCTCCCAGTGTTTTGGGATTGTGTGGTCCCGGAGTGTTATGGCTGGCTTTGAGTGTTGCCATGGTGATGACGTCCTATGGTGTTTCGTGCATTTGAGTCCCATGACAAGACTGACGTAGGAGTAGCAGTGTTGAGTGAGAAAGAGAGAGGCATTGATTGTGTCATATAGTCAATGACATTGGCAAAACTTCTGTCTTTCATCTAGTCAATGACATTGGCAAAACTTCTCAGTATTTTATCTATTTAATGACACTTATCGCTTATGCACATGCTCATCAGTTGTGATGATATTGTCACTTCTGTCCTTTCTAGCGTGGCCATCTAGAAACTACTGGGCAGTGCTGTGTGTGGTACGGTGGCAGGGATGGGCGGAGGGCGTGGTGATGGAGCATGGCCTGGGGATGTGGCGAGGAATGCACTTCCTGGATCCGCATGAATGAACTGAGAGGGACCCGGGACATTGCACACAGAGAGGGGGGCGGGGTTATAAAGAGAGAGATGGAGGATTGAGAGAGAGAGAGAGAGAGAGAGAGAGAGAGAGAGAGAGGAGAGAGAGGAGAGAGAGAGAGAGAGAGAGAGAGAGAGAGAGAGAGAGAGAGAGAGAGAGAGAGAGAGAGAGAGAGAGAGGAGAGAGAGAGGAGGGGACAGCACTTCAGAACTAGGGTTGTCAATCAATCTATCAATCCATGAATTACCCAAGCAAACTATAAAGCACTATAGAGCTACATGGTCAGTGGTAAGCTGATATGTTCCACTCTCCCTCTCTCTCTGATCTGCTTCTTTCCATCCATTGATGATGCTTTGTTTTTTTGTTTGTTTGTGAGTGCGTGCGTGTGTGATTCTGCCAGTATGGCTGATCAGAAAGGGTCAAGTGTGTGTAAAGAGATCGATTACTTCCAGTGAAACCCAGAAGACTATGGCTGAGAGGGACACAAGTCTTATTGACCAGAACAAGGTCAATGGAAGCACAGTCACACCATACAGACAGATCCTTTCCTGTTCACACAGACCTACACTAGTCCAGGTTCCAGTGACCAAAGCAAAAAAACAGCAGATTTTTAGATGCAGTAGGTTAGCAAATCTACAACACTTTAAGAATCCTGAAAGCTAGCAAGCATCCAAACACAACGTGATCCTACAGTAGGCAAAAAAAGGTTTATATAGAACACGGTATAAATTTAACAGTTTTGCTTCCGTCCCTCTCCTCTCCCCTACGTACCCAGGCTCGAACCAGGGACACTCTGCACACATCAACAACTGACACCCTCGAAGCATCGTTACCCATCGCTCCACAAAAGTCACGGCTCTTGCAGAGCAAGGGGAACAACTACTTCAAGGTCTCAGAGCGATTGAAACGATATTAGCGCGCACCCCGCTAACTAGCTAGCCATTTCACACCGGTTACATAAACATAGTGAAGAATGACAAAGAAGGGGTGAAAGATGTGTAAGTGGATGAGGGTGAGTTGGGAGGACAGTGTGTGTGTGTAGGATGTGTGAGTTGGGAGGACAGTGTGTGTGTGAGGGTGAGAGTGAGTTGGGAGGACAGTAGGTGTATGTAGGATGTGTGTGTGTGTAGGATGTGTGAGTTGGGAGGACAGTGTGTGTGTGTAGGATGTGTGAGTTGGGAGGACAGTGTGTGTGTGTAGGATGTGTGAGTTGGGAGGACAGTGTGTGTGTGTAGGATGTGTGTGTGTGTAGGATGTGTGAGTTGGGAGGACAGTGTGTGTGTGTAGGATGTGTGAGTTGGGAGGACAGTGTGTGTGTGAGGGTGAGAGTGAGTTGGGAGGACAGTAGGTGTATGTAGGATGTGTGTGTGTGTAGGATGTGTGAGTTGGGAGGACAGTGTGTGTGTGTAGGATGTGTGAGTTGGGAGGACAGTGTGTGTGTGTAGGATGTGTGAGTTGGGAGGACAGTGTGTGTGTGTAGGATGTGTGTGTGTGTAGGATGTGTGAGTTGGGAGGACAGTGTGTGTGTGTAGGATGTGTGAGTTGGGAGGACAGTGTGTGTGCGTAGGATGTGTGTGTGTGTAGGATGTGTGAGTTGGGACGACAGGCCCCAGAATCTTAATTTCTATGGTTTACTCTTTTCATCCATAGTTGAGAGACATAGGTTGCTTTTCCACTAAATGAAATTCCAACCAGAGATCCATAAACAACCCCTTAGTCTACAGCACCTCACTCTCTGGTCCTCTTTCAGCACTAACTACCATGTCATTCTTTCATAGCATCGGCCAATCAGATACTAGTTCTCAGCTTCAACGTGTCCAGAGAGAGAGGGAAGCCAGCTCCAATTAGCCATTTCCTGGTCTATGGAGACATGGAGGTCATGGAACATCAAAGGTCCCTGCCATCCCTTTTCCCACAACCTTCCCAATCCCAGAGTATTCCCATTGTTTTAGATCTCTCTCTCTCTCTCTCTCTCTCTCTCTCTCTCTCTCTCTCTCTCTCTCTCTCTCTCTCTCTCCTCTCTCTCTCTCTCCTCTCTCTCTCTCTCTCTCTCTCTCTCTCTCTCTCTCACACACACACACACACACACACACACACACACTTCCCTACTGATGGTTTTTGTGTGTTTTTTTTAACAGGGGAGACCGAACACAGTCCAGAAATTATGCAATCGAGATTTCCACATTTAGGAACTTTGGAGGGGTCAGTACAGCCGGAGTGCAATAGCTGAGCCTCGCCCTGGGTGAACCGCCTTCTTGATCACGGTATATCCCTTGCCAGGTAAGTAGGATCCTACTGCTGTAGTGATTGTTATCCATAGAGGGTGTGTTGGTGTAAAACCTGTTGAAAAAAATGAACGACGTAAAGCCACGCCTTCAGGCACCTTTCAGAAGGTGAACTCTCTATCAGTGACAGACACACATTCTACCTTCCTTAAACTTTCAGCAGACTTCATTCTAACCTGAATAGCTGACTGACTGGCCATACATACATTTCCAGCCAATTGATGAGAGTTCCCATAGTAGCAATATCAGCCAGGAAAAGTGTTCAGGCTCTTGTGATTGTGGTCAATGGTGGGTGAAGATGGTTCCACTATAACACCAACTGATTACCGAGTCCCATCTGAATAACTTACTATGTACCTGGGGGAGTCCTAGCCACCTGATTAAAAACATGGATCTCAGGCCTCGCTCATTCATCCTGCTTTCCATGACATGCTTCCGCTTTCACGTCTCTTCCCGGCTCTCTGTCTCACTGAAATTCAACGCACTCTCAGAGAGGGACCAGGTAAGGGAAGCTATGGCCATATATGGGCACAGGGACACACAGTGCCAGATGGGTGTGTGGAGAACCGTTGAAACCTATCGTACCTGAGTACACAAACACACCTTTAAGAAGGCTCCTCCCATCCAACACACACACAAGTGTGGTACATCAAACCATATGGAGCGAGCAGCCCTTGTGACCTCTAAGTTATCCAGTTTTGCCTGAACTCAACAATAGACTGACTATTGTTGTCTAAACAAAACCAAGTCAGGTCATGCCAAAAGGAACAATAGAGAGTGAAAAAGAGAGTTCTACATGGAACCCAAAAGGGTTCTACCGGAACCCAAAAAGGTTCAAACTGGAATCAAAAAGGGTTCTCCTATGGAGACACCAGAAGAAGAGTGTAGTGAGAAGAGCCTCACATAGTGACATCATCAAAGATAACGCCAACACACTCACTGCACAGTGAACTGATGACCAATATCAAATGATTAAATCCTACCTGTACCAGCAAAACACTTTGTCATGGCAAAATGTCCATCTGTGAGACCTTGCCAAGTAGGACAGGGGTAAGAGTATGTAGGTATAGAGATCAGACAGAGAGCAGATTCCAACATTATCTCCCCCTGAGAATCTAATCTTAACCATCAAGATACCGGCTACGCATCATACCGACAATATCAGGACTATCACACACACGATAAGCACACCTACACACACACACACACACCGGACACGCAGGCACGATAAGCACACCTACACACACGCACACACACACCGGACACGCAGGCACGATAAGCACACCTACACACACACACACACACACACACACACACACACACACACACACACACACACACACACACACACACACACACACACACACACACACACACACACTTGACCTCAGTAAACAACCCAATAAAGTATTGTGTGAGCTGTTGGCTGTTGGCTAGACAGTTGGACTGGGGGAGAGAGAGAACCAGACAGTTGGACTGGGGGAGAGAGAGAACCAGACAGGTGGACTGGGGGAGAGAGAGAACCAGACAGTTGGACTGGGGGAGAGAGAGAACCAGACAGTTGGACTGGGAGTGAGAGAACCAGACAGGTGGACTGGGGGAGAGAGAGAACCAGACAGTTGGACTGGGGGAGTGATAGAACCAGACAGTTGGACTGGGGGAGAGAGAACCAGACAGTTGGACTGGGGGAGAGAGAGAACCAGACAGTTGGACTGGGGGAGAGAGAGAACCAGACAGTTGGACTGGGGGAGTGAGAGAACCAGACAGGTGGACTGGGGGAGAGAGAGAACCAGACAGGTGGACTGGGGGAGAGAGAGAACCAGACAGTTGGACTGGGGGAGAGAGAGAACCAGACAGTTGGACTGGGGGAGTGAGAGAACCAGACAGTTGGACTGGGGGGGAGAGAGAACCAGACAGTTGGACTGGGGGAGAGAGAGAACCAGACAGTTGGACTGGGGAGTGATAGAACCAGACAGTTGGACTGGGAGAGAGAGACCCAGACAGGTGGACTGGGGGAGAGAGAACCAGACAGGTGGACTGGGGGAGTGAGAGAACCAGACAGTTGGACTGGGGGAGAGAGAGAACCAGACAGTTGGACTGGGGGAGTGAGAGAACCAGACAGTTGGACTGGGGGAGAGAGAGAACCAGACAGTTGGACTGGGGGAGAGAGAGAACCAGACAGTTGGACTGGGGGAGAGAGAGAACCAGACAGGTGGACTGGGGGGAGAGAGAGAACCAGACAGTTGGACTGGGGGGAGAGAGAGAACCAGACAGTTGGACTGGGGGAGAGAGAGAACCAGACAGTTGGACTGGGGGAGAGAGAGAACCAGACAGTTGGACTGGGGGAGAGAGAGAACCAGACAGTTGGACTGGGGGAGAGAGAGAACCAGACAGTTGGACTGGGAGTGAGAGAACCAGACAGGTGGACTGGGGGAGAGAGAGAACCAGACAGTTGGACTGGGGGAGAGAGAGAACCAGACAGTTGGACTGGGGGAGAGAGAACCAGACAGGTGGACTGGGGGAGAGAGAGAACCAGACAGTTGGACTGGGGGGGAGAGAGAACCAGACAGGTGGACTGGGGAGAGAGAGAACCAGACAGGTGGACTGGGGGAGTGAGAGAACCAGACAGTTGGACTGGGGGAGAGAGAGAACCAGACAGTTTGACTGGGGGAGAGAGAGAACCAGACAGTTGGACTGGGGGAGAGAGAGAACCAGACAGTTTGACTGGGGGAGAGAGAGAACCAGACAGTTGGACTGGGGGAGAGAGAGAACCAGACAGTTGGACTGGGGAGAGAGAAAACCAGACAGTTGGACTGGGGAGTGAGAGAACCAGACAGTTGGACTGGGGGAGAGAGAGAACCAGACAGTTGGACTGGGGGAGAGAGAGAACCAGACAGTTGGACTGGGGAGTGAGAGAACCAGACAGTTGGACTGGGGGAGAGAGAGAACCAGACAGTTGGACTGAGGGAGAGAGAGAACCAGACAGTTGGACTGGGGGAGTGAGAGAACCAGACAGTTGGACTGGGGGAGAGAGAGAACCAGACAGTTGGACTGGGGGAGAGAACCAGACAGTTTGACTGGGGGAGTGAGAGAACCAGAGAGTTTGACTGGGGGAGTGAGAGAACCAGAGAGTTTGACTGGGGAGTGAGAGAACCAGACAGTTGGACTGGGGAGTGAGAGAACCAGACAGGTGGACTGGGGGAGAGAGAGAACCAGACAGTTGACTGGGGGAGAGAGAGAACCAGACAGTTGGACTGGGGGAGTGAGAGAACCAGACAGTTGGACTGGGGGAGTGAGAGAACCAACAGTTTGACTGGGGGAGAGAGAGAACCAGACAGTTGGACTGGGGGAGAGAGAGAACCAGACAGTTGGACTGGGGGGAGAGAGAGAACCAGACAGTTGGACTGGGGGAGAGAGAACCAGACAGTTGGACTGGGGAGTGAGAGAACCATACAGTTGGACTGGGGGAGAGAGAGAACCAGACAGTTGGACTGGGGGAGAGAGAGAAACCAGACAGTTGGACATGGGGGAGAGAGAGAACCAGACAGTTGGACTGGGGGAGAGAGAGAACCAGACAGTTGGGACTGGGGAGAAGAGAGCACCAGACAGTTGGACTGGGGGAGAGGAGAGAACCAGACAGTTGGGACTGGGGGAGAGAGAGAACCAGACAGTTGGACTGGGGGGAGTGAGAGAACCAGACAGTTGGACTGGGGGAGAGAGAGAACCAGACAGTTGGACTGGGGGAGAGAGAGAACCAGACAGTTGGACTGGGGGAGAGAGAGAACCAGACAGTTGGACTGGGGGGGGAGAGAACCAGACAGGTGGACTGGGGGAGAGAGAGAACCAGACAGTTGGACTGGGGGATTAGAGAGAACCAGACAGGTGGACTGGGGAGTGATGAGAACCCAGACAGGTGGACTGGGGGAGAGAACCAGACAGGTGGACTGGGGGAGAGAGAGAACCAGACAGGTGGACTGGGGGAGAGAGAACCAGACAGGTGGACTGGGGGAGAGAGAGAACCAGACAGTTGGACTGGGGGAGAGAGAGAACCAGACAGGTGGACTGGGGGAGAGAGAGAACCAGACAGTTGGACTGGGGGAGAGAGAGAACCAGACAGTTGGACTGGGGAGTGAGAGAACCAGACAGTTGGACTGGGGGAGAGAGAGAACCAGACAGTTGGACTGAGGGAGAGAGAGAACCAGACAGTTGGACTGGGGGAGAGAACCAGACAGTTTGACTGGGGGAGTGAGAGAACCAGAGAGTTTGACTGGGGGAGTGAGAGAACCAGAGAGTTTGACTGGGGGAGTGAGAGAACCAGACAGTTGGACTGGGGAGTGAGAGAACCAGACAGGTGGACTGGGGGAGAGAGAGAACCAGACAGTTGGACTGGGGGAGAGAGAGAACCAGACAGTTGGACTGGGGGAGTGAGAGAACCAGACAGTTGGACTGGGGGAGTGAGAGAACCAGACAGTTTGACTGGGGGAGAGAGAGAACCAGACAGTTGGACTGGGGGAGAGAGAGAACCAGACAGTTGGACTGGGGGAGAGAGAGAACCAGACAGTTGGACTGGGGGAGAGAGAGAACCAGACAGTTGGACTGGGGAGTGAGAGAACCAGACAGTTGGACTGGGGGAGAGAGAGAACCAGACAGTTGGACTGGGGGAGAGAGAGAACCAGACAGTTGGACTGGGGGAGAGAGAGAACCAGACAGTTGGACTGGGGGAGAGAGAGAACCAGACAGTTGGACTGGGGGAGAGAGAGAACCAGACAGTTGGACTGGGGGAGTGAGAGAACCAGACAGTTGGACTGGGGGAGAGAGAGAACCAGACAGTTGGACTAGGGGAGAGAGAGAACCAGACAGTTGGACTGGGGGAGAGAGAGAACCAGACAGGTGGACTGGGGGAGAGAGAGAACCAGACAGGTGGACTGGGGGAGAGAGAACCAGACAGGTGGACTGGGGGAGAGAGAACCAGACAGGTGGACTGGGGGAGAGAGAGAACCAGAGGAATCTGAGGTGGAGCCATAGGAGTGGCTGTCATTGTACTGCAGTAACACAAAAGAAAAGGTATGTGTGAGGGTGTGTTCGTGTGTGTGTGAGTGAGAGAGAGAGGGTGTGTGTGCGCTTGTGTGTGTGTGTGTGTGTGAGAGGGTCTGTTTGTGACCGCATTCCTCAGAGGGAGGGGTCACACACACATGTGAATACACCAGGCTTTCTGAGCGATCCCTAATCTTCCTGTCTAGGCAGGTAGCATTAAGCCTTATTTTAGTGTTGCCATTGTTCATGTTTGTCTCTGGTGGTTCAGGGGTAGATATGCGAGCAGCACTAAAGTAATTAGGTTAGTGTGCTGTTACAATTGAAGACGTGTCACACACACACACACACACACACACACACACACACACACACACACACACACACACACACACACACACACACACACACACAACTTTCTGAACAGCTGGTAACTGGGGGAGGGCAAGGCGACCGCAGAAGGTGACTCTAAACACAGGCGACCGCAGAAGGTGACTCTAAACACAGGCGACCGCAGAAGGTGACTCTAAACACAGGCGACCGCAGAAGGTGACTCTAAACACAGGCGACCGCAGAAGGTGACTCTAAACACAGGCGACCGCAGAAGGTGACTCTAAATACAGGCGACTGAAGCCTACTGTCCATTCAGAAAACCTGCTCTTCTTTCAAGCAATAAGATTGTCCGCTCAGACTGCCCATTCATAAAGAAACACGCACTGAGTTACAGTATATACATTCACTTCCCCTTCTACAACCCGACCCCTCCCTCCCTCCCATCTCCTCGTGCTCGGAGTTCATTCATGCTTTCTGCCACTGGGCAAAAGGAGTGGACTGTACCATTTAGCCCAATTTATAGGGGAGACAACATGACAGAGGAAGGGGGGGGGGGGGGTCGATAGACAGGAAACTATACAACATTCTTATTCTCTACTACATACAGTATCAACCCAACAGAACAAGTCAATGACTGCATAGAACCAATAAAACAGACATTAGCAACACAATGACTGATATCCTAATGAATTTCTTTGTATTACTTGTGCCCTATACTGTGCCCTTCACAGCTTATTTAAATCACTCACATTTGGAGACAGCATAAGAGCTCTGTCATACTTCTGTATCCATGTAATTCTATCAATGTACAAGCTATACACGCTATTACACTCTATGACTATGTAACAGCTATGTAATAGTTATATAACAGCTATGTAACAGTGAATCAGCTATGTAACAGTTATATAACAGCTATGTAACAGTGAATCAGCTATGTAACAGTTATGTAACAGCTATGTAACAGTGAATCAGCTATGTAACAGTTATGTAACAGCTATGTAACAGTGAATCAGCTTTGTAACAGCTTTGTAACAGTTATGTAACAGCTATGTAACAGCTATGTAACAGCTATGTAACAGTGAATCAGCTATGTAACAGCTTTGTAACAGCTAAATAACAGTTATGTAACAGCTATGTAACAGTTATATAACAGCTATGTAACAGTGAATCAGCTATGTAACAGTTATGTAACAGCTATGTAACAGTGAATCAGCTATGTAACAGCTTTGTAACAGTTATATAACAGCTATGTAACAGTGAATCAGCTATGTAACAGTTATGTAACAGCTATGTAACAGCTATGTAACAGTGAATCAGCTATGTAACAGCTTTGTAACAGTTATATAACAGCTATGTAACAGTGAATCAGCTATGTAACAGTTATGTAACAGCTATGTAACAGCTATGTAACAGTGAATCAGCTATGTAACAGCTTTGTAACAGCTAAATAACAGTTATGTAACAGCTTTGTAACAGTTATATAACAGCTATGTAACAGTGAATCAGCTATGTAACAGCTTTGTAACAGTTATATAACAGCTATGTAACAGTGAATCAGTTATGTAACAGTTATGTAACAGCTATGTAACAGTGAATCAGCTATGTAACAGCTTTGTAACAGCTAAATAACAGTTATGTAACAGCTTTGTAACAGTGAATCAGCTGTGTTGTAATCCGAGTAACCTAATAACACTCTGAGGTAACATTCACACGAGTAGTCTCTCTTCAATCCAGCACAGCTCCAATACATTACAGTAAATCACTACTATATCTCACTGAGCTTTCAGCTAGAGTACCTCACACAAATATAAACACATCATCCTATTATTACAGGGCTGACAGAGAAAGGATTTCTGTCACAAAGATGCCTTTCTTTTCTAAATGCAGTGTCTATTTCTATTCAATAAGAAATGTGTAATTCTGAGTTTGAGAGCTTCTCTAGTTTTTCTCTAGTCTGGTCTGACTATGGAGGATCAGTGAGCGTTTTCTCAGCCTTAACGTGGACCATATGATATCCATCAGAAGAGGCAGTGCTAACTTGGAATTTTTTCCCCCACTTACCTACTCAGAGCATTTCCTCCTGATGGCTGTGAGCTTCTCGCCGGACCCTCTCCATTTCTCTCTCTCTCTGTCTCTCTCTCTATGTTGGTCTGTCTCTCTGTGTTGGTCTGTCTCTCTGTGTTGATCTGTCTCTCTGTGTTGGTCTGTCTCTCTGTCGGTTCCCCTCTTCTTCTACATTCTCTCTGTCCCCTCCCCGCTCTCTCTGTCAGATAATCTGGGGTTCCCCTCCAGTTTGCCTCTCTCAGGGAGAGAAGAGAGAGAATTGTCTCTCTAACTTCCAAACTTAACTAAACCAAATTCAAAAGAATCTGTCCTTACATGTCTCTCTCTCTCCTTTCTCTCTCTCTCCCTCTCTCTCTCTCCTCTCCCTCCCTCTCTCTCTCTCTCCTCTCTCTCTCTCCCCCCTCTCCCTTTCTCTCCTCTCCTCTCCCTTTCTCTTTCTCTTTCAGTCTTTTTTCTCCTTCGGTTACATTCTTCAGAGTGTAATCAGTAACAGGCTTAAAGTGACAGCGCTGTGCTGAAGCCGACACACACACACACACACACACACACACACACACACACACACACACACACACACACACACACACACACACACACACACACACACACACACACACACACACACACACACCAGACACGCACACACAGACACACACACACACACACAGACACACACACTCTCACAGACATACACTCACTCTCTCTCTCTCTCTCTTTACGTCCCTCTGGCCTAAAGGTGCTTTCCCACCACACTGCCGACCCCGCTCCCGACCCCGCTCTCACAACCCAGCCCTGCCGAGAAAAAACGACTATCACATGTTACAGCATTAACTCTCTCTCTTCCCCCTCTATTCCTCTTTCTTTACCTCTCCCTCTCTTTCCCCCTCTATTCCTCTGTATCTCTCTCTTCCCCCTCTATTCCCTTCTTTACCTCTCTCTCTCCTGTCTGTCTGTCTGTCTGTCTGTCTGTCTGTCTGTCTGTCTGTCTGTCTGTCTGTCTGTCTGTCTGTCTGTCTGTCTGTCTGTCTGTCTGTCTGTCTGTCTGTCTGTCTGTCTGTCTGTCTGTCTGTCTGTCTGTCTGTCTGTCTGTCTGTCTGTCTGTCTGTCTGTCTGTCTGTGTCTCTCTACCTACCTACCTCCCTCCCTCTCTTTCCCTCAGCCCCTCTGACACAGACAGACAGACTCTCTCTTACACACTCTGAGCTGAGACTGAGCTCTTATAGTCCCTTGCTGAAAGGGGCTGAGCCTATCGCAGTGGAGGGCAGTGTCCTGTTACATTCCTCTCAATTGAGAGGTTAGAGAGAGGACATCCATTCAGAAAAAAAGAGAGGGAGAAGAGAGGTCTCGTTATCAGCTAAGAGACGTCCACATGGTTGTCAATTGATTGAAATGAACAGAGAGTCCTGTAGATCACAGACAAGACCCCTGCACTTCTCTCCTATCTACAGTGACTGCTCCCCCTTCACTGTCTCTAGTCTACACCACATAGAAAGTACCTGGACTTGCAGTCAATCACCTCTGAGACACCTGAGAAATAGGAAATAAGCTGAGATAACAGACACCACAGCACAAATGACATGTACAGGACAGAAGTGTGGATGTCCAGTAGAGACAGAGAACATGAAAGCGAAAGAAAGAACATCTTCATCTGCCAGTCCTCACCTCCATTTAACCTTCTCACAACCATATCTTTCCTCACTCTGTTAACAAGAGTAGAGATATAGGAAGGAGCTCGGAAACTGCCACTCCAATAGAAATCCCTGCTCACGATACTAAACACTGGTGGTTTTTGGCTAGCTCAGCCAATCAGCACAAGTACAGAGCCAGAGCCAGTTCAGTGTCAGAACTGTGCAAAAAGTAAAGTGGTCTTGATTTGAAAAGCCAGAAGAGCAGTGTGTGTAAGGCTGTAGTGTAAGGCTGTAGTGTAAGGCTGTAGTGTAAGGCTGTAGTGTAAGAAAGTAGTGTAAGGCTGTAGTGTAAGGCTGTAGTGTAAGGCTGTAGTGTAAGGCTGTAGTGTAAGGCTGTAGTGTAAGAAAGTAGTGTAAGGCTGTAGTGTAAGGCTGTAGTGTAAGGCTGTAGTGTAAGAAAGTAGTGTAAGGCTGTAGTGTAAGGCTGTAGTGTAAGGCTGTAGTGTAAGGCTGTAGGCTGTAGTGTAAGGCTGTAGTGTAAGGCTGTAGTGTAAGGCTGTAGTGTAAGGCTGTAGTGTAAGGCTGTAGTGTAAGGCTGTAGTGTAAGGCTGTAGTGTAAGGCTGTAGTGTAAGAAAGTAGTGTAAGGCTGTAGTGTAAGGCTGTAGTGTAAGGCTGTAGTGTAAGGCTGTAGTGTAAGGCTGTAGGCTGTAGTGTAAGGCTGTAGTGTAAGGCTGTAGGCTGTAGTGTAAGGCTGTAGTGTAAGGCTGTAGTGTAAGGCTGTAGTGTAAGGCTGTAGTCAGGTTGTAGTGGCTCTTCAGGTTACTACAGATTCATACACACAAGTAATACAAATCTATTCTTTAAAAAGACAAGGACTGAAGTAGGACATCTCAATTACTGAAGTAGCCAATGAATTAGCTAATTTAAAATCAGGTCAAAATATGAGTATAATATGCATTTAAAACTCTGGAATTTTGCATACAGTTATTGTTATTGAGAGAGAATGGTAACCGGGTAGGGCTCAATAAAACCCAGTTACTATACAATGCATAGTGGTTGGGTAGGGCTCAATAAAACCCAGTTACTACACAATGCATAGTGGTTGGGTGGGGCTCAATAAAACCCAGTTACTATACAATGCATAGTGGTTGGGTAGGGCTCAATAAAACCCAGTTACTACACAATGCATAGTGGTTGGGTAGGGCTCAATAAAACCCAGTTACTACACAATGCATAGTGGTTGGGTGGGGCTGTAGGAAACCCATTACTACAGAATGTACGGAGGGTGGGTGAGGGTGTGTGTGTGTGTGAGAATCACAGCTTGCCATGTGTCAGCAGCAGAGTGAAACTATACGCTCTCTGTCTGTCTGTCATTGTGTTAAGTGGGTGACTCTCAGCTGCAGTATGTTAGCTAGCTAGCGTTAGTGTGGTTTAGCTAGCATGACTCAGAGCCATGACTGGCTAAAAGACCGTAGAAGTGAGGGACAAACAGCTGGAATTACCTTTATTTAGCTAGAATGGTGTAATAGTGGAGCAAGAACTGAAATGTCAGAGCATCCTCTATTCCTCTGATATTGATTAGGATGAGTAATATTTATGTAGAAGAGGGGTTTGAAGAGGTTGTGTTAAATTATTTTATAGTCTTGATGTTAGACTTAATGTGTTTTCTTAAACTGTACTCATTCTGAACAGCTAAATAATATATTTTTTTAATTATTTCAACAAAATCTGTATAATATGTATATAGTTCATTTGTATAATGAATAAAACAAATCCAGTTAAAAGTTAACAGAAACCTCAATAAAACTCATAACACATACATATTTTTTTTTTATGTACTGGCCCCGTGGGAATTGAACCCACAACCCTGGCGTTGCACACACCATGCTGGCGTTGCAAGCACCATGCTCTACCAACTGAGCCACAGGGAAGACTTATTTGCTTAATTCGCTGAACACAACAGGCGCTTATTAGAGAGGCTTCTATTTGAGCCAGGCTTCTATTTCCTTAATGCACACAGCGTTTGCTCATTTGCATAGTTAATTGTTTACGTCCAGCATTCACTTCCAGCATTAACCTTTATTTAACTAGTCAAGTCAGTTAAGAGCAAATTCTTATTTACAATGACGGCCTACATTTGAATCACTTTCTTAATTTCCTGCACTAATGTATTATCATTTACACACTGTGTCACATTTATTTTGTCGTAGTACGCTTCTATTAAAAATGCTAACTTTTCCATGACAGAATAATTATTCTCCTCTTTGACTGTGCATTTGTCAGTTCTCAATTTCACCAATAGAGGGCAACCTGATGATTTCTAGGGGTCTGTACTCCCAAAGTTGTTGACTGTTTTTGTGCTTGCCAGTTAGCTAGCAGTTCTCAACTGTTAGAAGCCAATGGCTGGCAATTTCTTACTAGCGATAAAAACTGATGATTGCCATAATTTTGCAGAGTCATTACTGAATTATATAATGTAAAAAAAGAAACAATTAACCTTGTAAACAATGAATGGTAATTCATGGTAACCTCGTAAATAATTCATTTAGACCCGGCATTTATTTGGAACCGGCGTTAATTTGAAATGTGTGCAGTTGCCCAGCTATTACAGTTTTTTTAAATCGCTTTGGTACTATTTTCACAAGTAAAAAGGTTGTTCTTTCAAAACTTTAATCACATTTTCAATTGACTGAGTACAACACACAAAATCCCACAGTAACTGTTTCAGCAACCCTAATCAGTGTTTCATCTAAAAATATCTTTCATATAAAGTCATTGCCTTTCACAATACTCACAATACTTTGATATGATTCTTTTCTCATTAGTTTAAATACATCTGACCATCACTTTATCCAACTGTGATTAATGGTTAATCACTTAACCATTTGTTAAACCTATAGATTTTAAACTGGCTTGTCTACTATATATGGATTTAGAACTACAGAAATAAAATGTGTGTTTGTAATGTACAAATATCTAAATGACACATGACAACCATACATAATGATCAAAGAGGTCAAAGAGGTGGGCATGGGCCCTGTCAAAGAGGTGGGCATGGTCCCTGTCAAAGAGGTGGGCATGGTCCCTGTCAAAGAGGTGGGCATGGGCCCTGTCAAAGAGGTGGGCATGGTCCCTGTCAAAGAGGTGGGCATGGGCCCTGTCAAAGAGGTGGGCATGGGCCCTGTCAAAGAGGTAGGCATGGGCCCTGTCAAAGAGGTGGGCATGGGCCCTGTCAAAGAGGTGGGCATGGTCCCTGTCAAAGAGGTGGGCATGGGCCCTGTCAAAGAGGTGGGCATGGTCCCTGTCAAAGAGGTGGGCATGGGCCCTGTCAAAGAGGTGGGCATGGGCCCTGTCAAAGAGGTGGGCATAGGCCCTGTCAAAGAGGTGGGCATGGGCCCTGTCAAAAAGGTGGGCATGGATCCTGTCAAAGAGGTGGGCATGGGCCCTGTCAAAGAGGTAGGCATGGGCCCTGTCAAAGAGGTGGGCATGGGCCCTGTCAAAGAGGTGGGCATGGGCCCTGTCAAAGAGGTGGGCATGGTCCCTGTCAAAGAGGTGGGCATGGGCCCTGTCAAAGAGGTGGGCATGGGCCCTGTCAAAGAGGTGGGCATGGGCCCTGTCAAAGAGGTGGGCATGGGCCCTGTCAAAAAGGTGGGCATGGATCCTGTCAAAGAGGTGGGCATGGGCCCTGTCAAAGAGGTAGGCATGGGCCCTGTCAAAGAGGTGGGCATGGGCCCTGTCAAAGAGGTGGGCATGGGCCCTGTCAAAGAGGTGGGCATGGGCCCTGTCAAAGAGGTGGGCATGGGCCCTGTCAAAGAGGTGGGCATGAATCCTGTCAAAGAGGTGGGCATGGGCCCTGTCAAAGAGGTGGGCATGGGCCCTGTCAAAGAGGTGGGCATGAATCCCGTCAAAGAGGTGGGCATGGGCCCTGTCAAAGAGGTGGGCATGGATCCTATCAAAGAGGTGGGCATGAATCCCGTCAAAGAGGTGGGCATGGGCCCTGTCAAAGAGGTGGGCATGGATCCTATCAAAGAGGTGGGCATGAATCCCGTCAAAGAGGTGGGCATGGGCCCTGTCAAAGAGGAGGGCATGGATCCTATCAAAGAGGTGGGCATGAATCCCGTCAAAGAGGTGGGCATGAATCCCGTCAAAGAGGTGGGCATGGGCCCTGTCAAAGAGGTGGGCATGGGCCCTGTCAAAGAGGTGGGCATGGGCCCTGTCAAAGAGGTGGGCATGGATCCCGTCAAAGAGGTGGGCATGAATCCCGTCAAAGAGGTGGGCATGGGCCCTGTCAAAGAGGTGGGCATGGATCCCGTCAAAGAGGTGGGCATGAATCCCGTCAAAGAGGTGGGCATGAATCCTATCAAAGACTGGTTAGTCTGCAGGATGTGAACTATGCTTCACCATTACATTTACGTTAATTGACATTGTAATGCATGTAAATTCACAAAACATGTTCCAGTATTGTTTCAGTATGATCTATTGACAGTAAAGTCTGTTCTACCTTCAGAATTGACAGAAGACCACATGGTGGTGGCCGTGGCTGTGTGCTGACCGATCAGCAGGAGTGGGCCGTGGTGGAAATAGTGAGAGACAGGAATGACAGACGAAACACATTTACCTGGTGCCTTTTGAGAGAAACAACGACCAGGTGAAACAACTGCTGGTCGAGTATGTTCAGGTACAGCACTATATACTGTATTACTGTTACTATTAATGCACACGATACTTCACAATATCATACTGGAACTATACTGTAAAAATACCACAATATATTTTTAGAGGGTGATGGGGCTTGATGCTGCTGTGAACCATCACAAGTATATTTTTGTTGATGAAGCGGCCTTCAACCTGGCCAAACTCGACGCCGTAGGCGGAACCTCATCGGCCAATGTGCGACCGTCCAAGTGCCTGGACAACGTGGGGGAAATATCTCCATGTGCGCAGCTATCTCTGAAGATGGTGTGGTAGGACGTAGACCATTACTTGGATCCTACAATTCAGGCCTGTCAAGGTTAAGGGTCACCTATGTCATTGTGTGGGACAATGTCAGGTTCCACCATGCAGAGGTGGTTCAGGCATGGTTTCTGGTCCATCTCCGATTCATGACCCTATATCTGCCCCCATACTCTCCTTTCCTCAACCCTATTGAGGATTTGTTTTCAGCGTGGAGGTGGAAGGTGTACGATCGCCCTCCCCATGAGCGTGCCACCCTCCTTCTGGCCATGGATGAGGCATGCGACGACATCAATGCAGACCAATGTCAAGCTTGGATTCACAATGCCAAAAGGTTTTTCCCGTGGTGCATGAACAATGACGACATTCACTGTGATGTGGATGAGAATTTATCCCAAATGCTCAAGACAGGCTTGACGCAAATGAATGCATGATACATATTTAATTTGTTTAATTGAACTTCTTACATTTGATTACAGACAGTACACCTGTGTTGCAATTATATCTGAAAAATAACATGGTTTATTTGCATGATTGTAGAGAATGTCTTCTTGATTACACATTGTATAGATATTTTGGAAATGATAGATTTTCTGTACATTTTGTTGGGTAATATAAGTGAAAACGGTGTAATCTACTGTAATCTACAGCACTGTAGCATATTACTTTCAGCAATTTAAGGGCCATTTGAAAGGTGTAACTTGCATTGTTTGCTATTGAATTAACTGGTAGTTTAAAAAAAACTAAATTATGTCATTATGTTGTGTTTTGTTGAGTAAACCAATATTCTCATTACATTTAACAATAACCGTGTATTTTGAATAAATGTTTGTGTGGTGAGAGATGTTAACAATCCAAATGAATGCACAACGGCAGGTTTGGAATGAAAGACTGGCTGCGTTACACGTGGGACCAGTTTGGAGTTCTGTACTAAGAGTTGTGAAAATGTACCACATACTTGTTGAAATAGTACCAAAGCTATTATAAAAATTTAAAAGGTTCAGGCGGCTATTTGAGACTGCATTTAATAGAAGTTTTACGGTACACCAGACATTAGGAACACCTTCCTAATATTGAGTTGCACCACCCCCATTTTTCTCCTCAGAACAGCCTCACTTCATCAGGGCATGGACTCTACAAGGTGTCAAAAGCGTCCCACAGGGAAAGGGGGATACGTCTTCCACATTTAACCCAACCCTTCCTGATTTAGAGAGGTGTGTGTTCATCCACATCATCGGTGCCCGGAGGAATAGTGGGTTAAATGCGTTGCTCACCTTTCGGTTACTGGCCCAACGTTCCTACACACCAGGCTACCCCTCGCCTACAATGCTGGCCCATGTTGACTCCAGTGCTTCCCACAGTTGCTTCAAGTTGGTTGGATGTCAGAATTCAATAAATCTGATTTTTTATAAAAATAAAAACTTGCTAAAGTGTCAAAATTCAGTATTCTGTGCACCCCTTGACTTCCAGGAAGATTTTAACCAATTTAACCCCAACATTTCTCAAAGTGTTTCCCATCAATGTAAAGACCTAGTTATTTTGTTGCTTTGTCAAAGTAATTTCTTAAGATACGTTTTTATTGCATGTGATTAGTGATTCATTTTAAGGTCACCCTGTGAACTAAACTCTCGTTTTAATATGGTGATACTATTCCATGTAATTTTTTTTCCGGAAGACACATTGAACATCTACTAGTCAGATGATAGTGTGAAAGCAGGTGGGCTGGTTCTACTCTCTATGGACATTTTGTGGTGTTTGTGATCCATTAGAGCAGAACACGTCAACCCTGTTACGGTCAACCCTGTTACAGTCAACCCTGTCACGGTCAACCCTGTCACGGTCAACCCTGTTACAGTCAACCCTGTTACAGTCAACCCTGTTACGGTCAACCCTGTTACGGTCAACCCTGTTACAGTCAACCCTGTTACAGTCAATCCTGTTACAGTCAACCCTGTTACGGTCAACCCTGTTACGGTCAACCCTGTTACGGTCAACCCTGTTTACAGTCAACCCTGTTACGGTCAACCCTGTTACGGTCAACCCTGTTACGGTCAACCCTGTTACGGTCAACCCTGTCACGGTCAACCCTGTTACGGTCAACCCTGTTACGGTCAACCCTGTTACAGTCAACCCTGTTACGGTCAACCCTGTTTACGGTCAACCCTGTTACGGTCAACCCTGTTACGGTCAACCCTGTCACAGTCAACCCTGTTACAGTCAACCCTGTTACGGTCAACCCTGTTTACAGTCAACCCTGTTACGGTCAACCCTGTTACGGTCAACCCTGTTACGGTCAACCCTGTTACGGTCAACCCTGTCACAGTCAACCCTGTTACGGTCAACCCTGTCACAGTCAACCCTGTTACGGTCAACCCTGTTACGGTCAACCCTGTCACGGTCAACCCTGTTACGGTCAACCCTGTCACAGTCAACCCTGTTACGGTCAACCCTGTTACGGTCAACCCTGTTACGGTCAACCCTGTCACGGTCAACCCTGTTACGGTCAACCCTGTCACAGTCAACCCTGTTACGGTCAACCCTGTTACGGTCAACCCTGTTACTTTATTTGGCCCTTAATATAGTCATTTATTTATTTAACCTCTTGCAATGGGAAAACATGTTTTTTACGAAGTTGAACATGTATTCTTTATGACAGAATGGTAAAATTAGGTGAAATCCCCCCAAAAAAATTCTCACCAAGTTACACATCTCAAAAAGGCACCGAATTGGTGGAACGACTCAATAATGGTAAAAATAATCAATGCAACTGTAATATGTTAACTTAAATTGTTTGTGATCTACGGTGTCAATGTATTGCAGACGCCTCATGCTATCAGGTCATTGGCAGTCATAGCAACATGATGCCAAAACACACACTCAATAACCTAGTGGCGTCACACTGCAGAGCACAGAGGATACCTTTAGCCTGTGATGACAATGATCCCATGGAAATGTGCCCGCCCGCGCACACGCACGCACGCACACACACACACACACACACACACACTTCCTCTCTAAATAAGACTCTTTCACAGCCATGTTGGAATGTCTCAGTCAGCTGAGGACAGGCTGATGTAACAGAGCCTCAGCTGAGAGAGAGCATGCCAGACCAGAACCCTGTCCCTGGTTGTGTGTCTGTCTGTATGTTTCTGTATGTGTGTCTGTCTGTCTGGCAGACTTGCTGATTATTAGGCTGGCGGTGTCATCTAGCCCAGAGACATAGGGAGCAGAAGGACAGAGGGACAGAGGGATCAGAAGGGCAGAGAGATCGAGGGAGCAGAGTGACAGAGGGAGCAGAGGGAGCAGAAGGCCAGAGATATAGGGAGAAGAAGGACAGAGGGAGCAGAGTGACAGAGGGCGCAAAAAGACAGAGGGACAGAGGGAGCAGAAAGACAGAGGGAGCAGAGGGAGCAGAAAGACAGAGGGAACAGATGGACAGAGAAATAGAGGGAGCAGAAGGGCAGAAGGAGCAGAGTGACAGAGGGAGCAGAGGGACAGAGGGAGCAGAAGGACAGAGGAATAGGAGGGCAGAGCGATAGAGGGAGCAGAGGGACAGAGGGACAGAGGGAGCAGAGTGACAGAGGGACAGAGGGATTGAGAGATGGAGGGAGCAGAGGGACAGAGGAATAGGAGGGCAGAGCGATAGAGGGAGCAGAGTGACAGAGGGACAGAGGGAGCAGAGTGACAGAGGAATAGGGGGACAGAGGGATAGAGGGAGCAGAGTGACAGAGCGATAGAGGGAGCAGAGTGACAGAGGGACAGAGGGAGCAGAGTGACAGAGGAATAGGGGGACAGAGGGATAGAGGGAGCAGAGGGACAGAGGAATAGGAGGGCAGAGCGATAGAGGGAGCAGAGTGACAGAGGGACAGAGGGAGCAGAGAGATAAAGGGATGGAGAGATGGAGGGAGCAGAGTGACAGAGGAATAGGGGGACAGAGGGATAGAGGGAGCAGAGAGATAAAGGGATGGAGAGATGGAGGGAGCAGAGAGATAAAGGGATGGAGAGATGGAGGGAGCAGAGTGACAGAGGAATAGGGGGACAGAGGGATAGAGGGAGCAGAGAGATAAAGGGATGGAGAGATGGAGGGAGCAGAGAGATAAAGGGATGGAGAGATGGAGGGAGCAGAGTGACAGAGGAATAGGGGGACAGAGGGAGCGTGAGCAACGCAGCCATGATGTCATAGTCACACTGCCTTCTCTCTCCAGATAGCACTGCTTGTTTAACCTTCTACCCCACTGCCCTCCCGGGTGTGTGGATGTGTGAGTGAGGGGGTCAGTATGTCTGGTCTTTTTGTCCTGCTCTTTTAAAAGCACAGTCAGAGACAGACAGACAGTTCCATGGAAGCCCTGGGCTGATTAACACACTGCAGTGAGCACAGAGACCTTGCCTTGAGCCAGGCATGACACACAAAGTATACCAGGGACGACCAACACATGACTAACATTATGTAGTAGAATAATTCTACAAGTAGTGTGTAGTAGTACTAATAGTAGTAGTCGTCCCAGCAGGCAAAGTTGGTTGAAGTGACGTCATAACAACCAGTTCAAGACCAAAATTAAAACCCTTATTTGAATCAGACAGGGGAGTAGTCATAGTGGTAGTAATCGACGAAGTAGTATTAATACTATATAGTCATTATATCAATCAGTTTTGACTACTGGGGTAGTAGTCATAGTGGTAGTAATAGATGAAGTAGTAAGACTATATTAATAGTAGTAATTCCTGTATACAAAGCAAGAGGAATTGATCCGTTGTGTTTGGTGTGACGTGGGTGGTGTGGGTGGGGTGTGATGTAGTGAGGGTGGGTTTAAAGACAGTGGCGCTCTGTAGATGGAAGGAAGTGTGTGTGGGTGTTACACACTGTGTGGGAGACTCTTTAAAGGAGCCTACTAGTCTGCCTTTGCGTCCCTTCCCGTCTCCTTAACTCCTCTCTTCCTTTTCCCCTTCCTAGAAACAAGGTGTCAGAGGATATGCAGCTGAAGGCATCTCTCTCTCTCTCTCTCTCTCTCTCTCTCTCTCTCTCTCTCTCTCTCTCTCTCTCTCTCTCTCTCGCTCACCTCTCTCTCGCTCACCTCTACATACACACAGTTCATTTCCTTGTTACTTTGGTCAGGCTTCCCCTCATGTATCTTTGAGTGGGCAAGCCAATATGAGAGTCACAGCCTCCCCCACACACACACAGTGGGACGAGCAAACACCCTCATCCTGGACGTTTGCAGGCGAAGCGTGTTCTTTTTAAACATTCCATTCTCCTCTGCCACACCGAGCAGGGTTTCCTGCTCTGTCTCGCTCTCTCTTTCTCACAAAAACCCACACACACACCCCTCCCTCCAACCTGTCCCACACCTGTTAATTTAAATGCATTCCAGGTGACTACCTCATGAAACTGGTTGAGAGAATGCCAATAGTGTGCAAGTTGTCATCAAGGCAAAGGGTGGCTACTTTGAAGAATCTAAAATCTAAAATATATTGATTCCATATGTGTTATTTCATAGTTTTGACGTCTTCACTATTATTCTACAATGTAGAAAATAGTAAAAATAAAGAAAACCCTCGGGATCGGTGTCCCTATACCGGGATGGTTGTTGCTAACAAGAGCAATTGTGACTAGAATGACGTTGTAAGTAACAGCAAACTTTCCAGGACATAGACATGTCTTATAAGGGCAGAAAGCTGAAATTATTGTTAATCTAATAACTGCACTGTCCAATTTACAGTAGCTATTACATTGACAAAATACCATGCTTTTGTTTGAGGAGAGTGCAAAAACAACAAACCACCTTTAATCGCGGCAACTTGTTTGATACATTCACCTCTGAAGGTAAATAATGTAATTACATTCAATAATCTGGCTCTGATTTGTCATCCTGAGGGTCCCAGAGATAAAATGTAGCATAGTTTAGTTTGATCAAATCTATTTTTATATTCAAATGTAGGAACTGGGGTCTACAGTTTGACCCCACTGCTGTCTCTGGCTCTACACCCACCCCGCCCGGCCATCTAGATGTGTGAAAGTTAGTGTATAAGCTAATGATGCATCATGTATGACATTCCTGCGAGTGTGCAAACTAAAATGTTATATTACCATATAATTTTTATATGTTCTCTATAGTTATGTACTTGAAAATGTATCAATTGACCAATTCGGCACATTTGGGCAGACATGATACAAAATACTGTGCAATATTGCAATGCTTCAACTGGATCAATCTGAAACTGTGCATACACACTGCTGCCATCTAGGGGCCAAAATCTAAATTGCGCATAAACTGCAATATTATATTATGGCCTTTCTCTTGCATTTCAAAGATGATAAAAAAATAAAAAGTAGAAAACTAATGTTTTTTTGTTTGTATTATCTTTTACCAGATCTAATGTGTCATATTCTCCTACATTAATTTCACATTTCCACAAACTTCAAAGTGTTTCCTTTCAAATGGTACCAGGAATATGCGTATCCTTGTTTTAGGTCCTGAGCTACAGGCAGAAAGATTTGGGTATGTCATTTTAGGCGAAAATTGAAAAAAAGGGCCGATCCTTAAGAGTTGTAATGAGTAGGTGTGACCAAACTTTTGACTGGTACTGTAGACATAATATGACATTTGAAACGTCTTTATTCTTTTGATACTTTTGTAAGTGTAATTTTTACTATACATTTTTTATTGTTTGTTTCACTTTTGTTTATTATCTATTTCACTTGCCTTGGTAATGTAAACATATGTTGCCCATGCCAATGAAGCCCTTAAATTGAATTGAAATTGAATTGAGAGAGAGAGAGAGAGAGAGAGAGGGGGAGGGGGTGAGACAGAGATACATAGTGAAAAAGACAAAGAGAGAGAGAAAAAAGGACTCTTTTCACAGCTGTTCAGGGATGGAATGTCACAGGGTCTACTTCCTGCAGTGCACGGCTGTCTCTGTACGTCTCACTTCCTGTTTCCCTCAGGGGAATCCAGGAGCTGATTATGTGAGTATGTGTGTATGTATGTGTGTGCATGAATATGTATGTCTGTGAATATGTATGTGTGTGTCCCTAATTCAGGACCCCCCCACAGTGTCAGAGTGGTCTCTCCCTCCCTGGTTTGACTTCCTGGTTTTCTTGTATTGTCCGCTGGCTCGTGCCATTGCATGTGATAGAGGGATGTGAGGACCAGACTTCTGGACCCGGCACCCTTCATGTTCGGTCTCTGATTACACAATGTTTTCCTCTACGAAATGATTACGATATGATTCTGGAAACAGAGCCACGTTACTACACAGTCTCATGTGTAGGGTTGTGTTCATTAGGCACCAAGCAGAAGAAAAGGGACTGAAATAAGGAGGGACTATAATGGTAAAGCTCATTTTGCTTTTCCATTATAGACCCCAATGAACACAGTCCAGATTTGCATACATTTTAGTCATTTGTATCTAGAATGACATACAGGAGCAATTAGGGTTAAGTGCCTTGCTCAAGGGAACATTGACAGATTTTTCACCTAGTCGGCTCGGGGATTCAAACCAGCAACATTTCTGTTACTGTCCCAATGCTCTTAACCACTAGGCTACCTGCCACTGTGTTATACAGTATGCATTTTGTTATTTGCCACAAACATTGCAATTCACACAGTCATGTCCAGTATGACTAAAGCTGCGTTGGAGAAAGATCAGGACAACGCATCTGTCTGTTCCTCTGTTCTGTGCCTCCAACTTTATGACTAATGGCTGTGTGTGTGTGTGTGTGTGTGTGTGTGTGTGTGTGTGTGTGTGTGTGTGTGTGTGTGTGTGTGTGTGTGTGTCTGGGTTTCCATTAGGAAAATGGAAACCCAGACACCGGACATTAGATCGGCAGAATTTAAATTTACCGGACGTTTGAGACATTTACCAGACCCATATGCATTGGGTGCGTAACCTGATTAGGACGTCCATCCACGGTGCTCAAAATGACTTGAAACCACATTTACATTAGGGTAATTCATATTAACAGAACATGCAAGGTGAGGATGCAGGGATTTGCCATCCTTCTTACCTAATTCTGATTCACACTTTGAAGATGTTAGAATAACTGTCCACATTTACTTTTCCTCAGACAACAAGAAGAGTATCGAACAGAAAAATCACTAGCCTACGTCAATCTACTATCCCCCATTGTAGAAAAGTTTACCTATTTTATTGGTCAGCTTTCGAGGAAGAAATATCCTATTCCAAACAGACTCTGGGACAGATGATAGATCCCAAAATCAGTAAGCTGAGGCTACATTAAACATTAAAAAAGAAAACGTTAAAAACCAATGACCCTGATGCAACAGATAACAATGTTTAGCTTAAAATGTTGCTAAACTACTATTTCTTGACATTATAAGCGGAGCAATGTGCACAAGGCAGTAGGCTGGGCGGGAATGTTCCTTCCAAAACGCAATTAGTTAGAAAATACGTGAGAGCGGTTTCATGTGACATGGATAAAAATATCCAGTAGAAATGTAGAAACAGGGTGTAATATGAAACAAGTAGCATAGGTTGCTAATATGGCTGATTTGGGCTAGACTACTTTGAAGCAAGCTAAGGCATGCCTCATAATATGTAGTAGAAAGTTCAGGTTTCAAACAATGAAGTATACTGTATGTTTTCAAAATGCGTACTGCCTCCAGCTCATTGAAAAGTGATGTGTGATGCGCTGATGAAGCCTGCCATCAGTTGCCGATATTTGCTGTTTGAGATGCTGCAGTAGCAGCTCTCACGCTTTCTGACAGATTTACTGCTCAAAGGCTCTGTATCTGTATGTCGTACAAGTGAGATTAATAAAATACATAATGAATATACTGTACACGCACCAATTTAATTCCACAAAATTATGCAAAGTAACCTATAGATTGATAAGCATGACCAGTCAAATGTATAGATATCGACTTGTATTTAAATCAATGAATAGACTAAGAAGCATTATTTCACAATGGGATTTTTTGTTTTTCTCAGGGACAATTGAGCAGCGGCAATTTTATTTATCAGCTTTCCAAATGTTTTATCGGCCAAATACCTGCTATTACCGGCTAATGGAAGCCATGGTGTGTGTGTGTGTGTGTGTGTGTGTGTGTGTGTGTGTGTGTGTGTGTGTACAGTATATACAGTTGAAGTCAGAAGTTTACATACACCTTACCCAAATACATTTAAACTCAGTTTTTCACAATTCCTGACATTTAATTCTAGTAAAAATTCCCTGTTTTAGGTCAGTTAGGATCACCACTTTATTTTAAGAATATGAAATGTCAAAATAATAGCAGAGAGAAAGATTTATTTCAGCTTTTATTTCTTTCATCACATTCCCAGTGGGTCAGAAGTTTACATACACTCAATTAGTATTTGGTAGCATTGCCTTTACATTTTTTTGGCTTGGGTCAAACGTTTTGGGTAGCCTTCCACAAGCTTTACACAATACATTGGGTGAATTTTGGCCCATTCCTCCCGTCAGAGCTGGTTTAACTGAGTCAGGTTTGTAGGCCTCCTTGCTCGCACACGCTTTGTCAGTATCGCCCACAAGTTTTCTATAGAATTGAGGTGAAGGCTTTGTGATGGCCACTCCAATACCTTGACTTTGTTGTACTTAGCCATTTTGCCACAACTTTGGAAGTATGCTTGGGTTCATTGTCCATTTGGAAGACCCATTTGGGACCAAGCTTTAACTTCCTGACTGATGTCTTGCGATGTTGCTTCAATATATCCACATAATTTTCCACTCTCATGATGCCATCTATTTTTTGAAGTGCACCAGTCCCGCCTGCAGCAAAGCACACCCACAACATGATGCTGCCGTCCCCGTGCTTCACGGTGGGGATGGTGTTCTTTGGCTTGCAAGCCTCCCCCTTTTTCCTCCAAACATAACGATTGTCATTATGGCCAAACAGTTCCATTTCTGTTTCATCAGACCAGAGGACATTTCTCCAAAAAGTACGACCTTTGTCCCCATTGTCAGTTGCAAACCGTAGTCTGGCTTTTTTTTATGGTGGTTTTGGAGCAGAGGCTTCTTCCTTGCTGAGTGGCCTTTCAGGTTATGTCGGTATAGGACTCGTTTTACTGTGGATATAGATACTTTTGTATCTGTTTCCTCCAGCATCTTCACACGGTCCTTTGCTGGGATTGATTTGCACTTTTCGCACCAAAGTACGTTCATCTCTAGGAGACAGAACACACCTCCTTCCTGAGCGGTGTGACGGCTGTGTGGTCCCATGGTGTTTATACTTGCGTACTATTGTTTGTACAGATGAACGTGGTGCCTTCAGGCATTTGGAAATTGCTCCCATGGATGAACCAGACTTGTGGAGGTCTACAAATTTTTTTCTGAGGTCTTGGCTGATTTCTTTTGATTTTCCCATGATGTCAAGGAAATACGCACTGAGTTTGAAGGTAGGCCTTGAAATACATCCACAGGTACACCTCCAATTGACTCAAATGATGTCAATTTACCAATAAGAAGCTTCTAAAGACATGACATAATTTTCTGTAATTTTCCAAGCTGTTTAAAGGCACAGTCAATTTAGTGTATGTAAACTTCTGACCCATGGGAATTGTGATTCAGTGAATTATAAGTGAAATAATCTGTCTGGGAACAATTGTTGGAAAAATTACTTGTGTCATGCACAAAGTAGATGTCCTAACCGACTTGCCAAAACTATATTTTGTTATCAAGAAATTTGTGGAGTGGTTGAAAAACGAGTTTTAATGACTCCAACCTAAGCGTATGTAAACTTCCGACTTCAACTGTAAATATATAATATGATTTACTATAAACTGGGTGGTTCGAGCCCTGAATGCTGATTGGCTGACAGCCGTGGTATATCAGACTGTATACCACGGGTATGACAAAACATTTATTTTTACTGCTCTAATTACGTTGGTAACCAGTTTATAATAGCAATAAGGCACCTTGGGGGTTTGTGATATATGGCCAATATACCACGGCTAAGGGCTGTGTCCAGGCACTCCGCTTTGCGTCGTCCTTTAGAGCAGCCCTTAGACGTGGTATATTGGCCATATACCACACCCCTTCGTGCCTTATTGCTTAATTACGTCACAGCTCTGTGAGAAGATAGAGGTCACATAGAAGACAGGGTAAAGTGTGAGAACACAGAGGACTCAGAACAGTATTCTGCCAACAATGTCTGAGCTGCAACATCTGCCTGAGAAGAGATGTAGAATGCAGACAGACAGGATGACAAACCCTCTAATGAACTTTACATGTCTTTTACACTGCTGGTCAAACGTTTTAGAATACATACTCATTCAAGGGTTTTTCTTTATTATGTACTATTTCCTAAATTATAGAATAATAGTGAAAACATCAAAACTATGAAATAACACATATGGAATCATGTAGTAACCAAAAAAGTGTTTAACAAATCTAAATATATTTTATATTTGAGATTCTTCAAATAGCCACCCTTTGCCTTCATGACAGCTTTGCACACTCTTGGCAATCTCTCAACCAAGTCAACTGTGCACAATATAGATGTACAATGCAGCAACTGCATTTATATTCTCTCTCTCTCTCTCTGTGTGTGTGTGTGTGTGTGTGTGTGTGTGTGTGTGTGTGTGTGTGTGTGTGTGTGTGTGTGTGTGTGTGTGTGTGTGTGTGTGTGTGTGTGTGTGTGTGTGTGTACGCTAGCTAAAACACCTTCTATATGTTGTAGGGCAGAGAGCTCCCTTGTTCGAGGCAGCAGTTCCAACTGACTCACCGACCTCTACCCACTCTTCCCACCCACTCCCTTTCTCCTCTCTTTCTCTCTCTGTCCTCTCCTCCCACTCCATTTCTCTCTCTGTCATCTCCTCCCACTCCCTCTCCCACTCAGCCCCAGCCTCTACCCCGGCGTGGGAGTAAGCATATCCCAGTACGAGAGCCTCCGGTGGGGCACACATACAGCGAGCATGGGCCTATGGTTCTGTAGCTTTGGCTTTCATTCTCTCTCCCACACACACACACACACACACACACACACACACACACACACACACACACACACACACACACACACACACACACACACACACACACACACACACACACACACACACACACACTCTCTACCCACATGAGGAACCCACACTGAGAGCTCCCCTTTAATGTCATGTGTCTTACATCTGAGGAGAGCAGAGGCAGGGGAAACACGGGGGAGTGTGTGGGCTGAGTGTGTGTGTGTGTGTGTGTGTGTGTGTGTGTGTGTGTGTGTGTGTGTGTGTGTGTGTGTGTGTGTGTGTGTGTGTTAACTGTGCGAATCACTATGCCTTTTGAATTCAGTTCACATTCAGACAAACCATTAGTCCTTTGGTGTCCTTCTTGGTAGACTTGTACTCACAGGAGCTAAATCACTCAGATAGCTTTTATTGCTAAATAGCATCCAGTCCCTCTCAAAAGAATTCAAGATTCATGAATTATGATCTGATGATTAGACACACTGTAGGAGGTATTATGTTAAAACAGATGAAGAACAGATTGAAAGAATGAGAGAACTGAGAGAATGATAGAATGATAGAATGATAGAATGAGAGAACTGAGAGAATGATAGAATGATAGAATGATAGAATGAGAGAATGACAGAATGAGAGAATGACAGAATGATAGAATGATAGAATGACAGAATGACAGAATGAGAGAATGACAGAATGAGAGAATGACAGAATGATAGAATGAGAGAATGACAGAATGAGAGAATGACAGAATGATAGAATGATAGAATGACAGAATGAGAGAATGACAGAATGATAGAATGATAGAATGACAGAATGACAGAATGAAATAACGAGAGAATGACAGAATGATAGAATGATAGAATGACAGAATGATAGAATGATAGAATGACAGAATGACAGAATGACAGAATGAAATAATGAGAGAATGAGAGAATGAGTAGTGGATCCTCTGAATGTAAGTGCAACCCTTGGACTGAATTAGACATTGAACATCCTCGACCCAAAACTGCAGAAATTGTGAACTAATTCACTAAATAGATACAGAAACTCACCAAGTGAAAGTGTCTGACTATAGTCAGAATGTATAGGGAGAGAGCTAGACTGGTACAGTACAGGTATTTTCCATCTTTGAATACAATTGTAAAATCTATAACAGGTATAGTTTTTGGCAATCAAGATGTTTGGGTCTACATCGGAGGGCCTGGTCAAGCAGGACAACGTTATTCCTCTAGAAGCTCTGTATAACAGATAGAAAGACCAATATCTTACCAGTAGAAGAATGGATGACCAATGTCAATCATCTCCACTTTGTCAATCACCTTCACCTTGGCGATTTCAGCTTCTGAAAAAACAGGTAATAGAGAACATTATATAATACATAATTTCATAATGAGGTATTCTGGAATTATTTAACAAAAAACAGACTTGTTTATGTTCACAATCACTTGCATAATAAATTCCCATCGTGTGAAGTGTCTTGGTATACAGACGGACCAGATTGCTCATTGGAATATGTACCATTTGTATGTGGGCGACTGTGGGCAGTCTCTGTCCTTCCAGTTCCCCATCTAGTTCCAACAATTAGTTAGCTCCTCCAGGGAACAACCCAACCACAAACCTTACCTCATCATCTGTCCACTTATATGAGGAAAACACTGTTTTACATCATTTTAAATGGCCCATTCACTATGACTAGATGTAGAAACTCATCAATAAGATGTTTTAAGAAACATTTAGGTATAAAACATCTTGATTTTGTTCTATTCTAAATAGATGGAGGCTATTTTTTCATATTGTGTATTTCATAATGTGTCTTTGGTAAATGTTCAAATCTTACAATTCAAGTTCCTCTGGCTGTAGTATAATCACATGGTGTGTTGGACATGAGATTGCTGTAGGTGTCTCACAGATGTCCCCTGGCTGTTGCATGACTTCAATATTAAAGCCCCCATGATGTCTTTTTAAATGTATTTCTAAATCATCACTTCATGTCAAATAAATCACTGTATGTGTTTATTTTTGGAATATAATACCTCAAAATATTTTTTTTTAGCATTTATTTCCCTGAGCCTCCTTGGGTCACTGAAAGGCTCAGTCCGATTGTGTGGGCGTAGGGATACAAATTTGAATATAGTCATATATAGTGTCACGACTTCCATCGAAGTTGGTCCCTCTCCTTGTTCGGGCGGCGTTCGGCGGTCGAAGTCACCGACCTTCTAGCCATCGCTGATCCTCTCTTCATTTTCCTTTGATTTTGTCTTGTCTTCCATCACACCTGGTTCCAATCCCATCAATTACATGTTGTGTATTTAACCCTCTGTTCCCCCTCGTGTCCTTGTCGGTGATTGTTTATTGTAAGTGCTTGTGCACGTCTGTCTTGGTGTGCGTCGGGTTATGTACCCATTATTTGATTGTTCTGTTTTCCGGTGGGTTTTTTGTTATTAAACTATGCCGTTTGGAAACACAGTTCTTGATCTCCTGCATCTGACTTCTCTGCCGCCAGTACACACCCCTTACAGAATCACCGACCAGACTATGGAGTCAGCAGGAGCAGGTACCCCGGGTATAGGGGTGGAGGAGCGCGTCCGGGAGCACGCAGCAATGCTCCACCATTTTGGAGCCACCATGGACCGCGTTGTCCAGACTATGGACCGCTGAGAGAGACAGGGAGCTCTTCCAGTGCCTCCACCAGCACAACCGGGGTCTCCTCTGAGCGCCCCTCTTCCTCCTGGTCCCAGTGGGATTCGTCTCTCCCTGCCCCAGGAATACGACGGAAAGGCTGCGAACTGCCAGGGGTTCCTTCATCAACTGGACCTATACCTGGCCCCCGTCCACCCGGCTCCATCGGGCCGTGAGAGGGTGCCCGCCCTCGCCTCGTGCCTCACCGGGAAAGCCCTGGAGTGGGCCAACGCCGTGTGGAGAGAGGGAGATGCGGCGTTGGACCAGTTTGAGGAGTTCAACCGCCGTTTCCGGGCAGTCTTCAACCACCCGCCCGAGGGTAGAGCGGCAGGTGAGTGCCTCTTCCATCTGAGGCAGGAGACAAGGAGCGCCCAGGAGTTCGCCCTGGAGTTTAGGACCCTGGCTGCCGGCGCGGGATGGAGCGACAGGGCCCTGATCGACCATTACCGCTGCAGTCTGCGCGAGGACGTCCGTCGGGAGTTGGCCTGCAGAGACACCACCCTCACGTTTGACCAGCTGGTGGACTTGTCCATCCGGCTGGACAACCTGCTGGCTACCCGCGGACATTCTGATCGGGGTCTGGTGGCTCCATCCTCCCGCACCCTCTCTCCGATACCCATGGAGCTGGGAGGGGCGGTGCGCAGGGAGACCGGTGGGGGTTCCAGCTCGTGCACCATCTGTGGCTGCAGAGGTCACACTGCCGGTCGGTGCCGGGTTGGTTCCTCTGGGGATTGAGGCAGCAGGCAGGGTGCTCTGGCGTCACCCCAGGTGAGCCGGCACCATTCTCACCCAGAGCCCTCTGTTGCACATATGTTTGTGTTTGTCACTTTCCCTGAGTTTTCCCCGCATTCCCAGCATAAGACGCTCGTCGATTCAGGCGTGGCTGGGAATTTTATTGATAGAGCGTTAGCCTATAGTTTAGGGATCCCCATTGTTCCCGTGGATGTGCCCTTCCCCGTTCACGCCTTAGATAGTCGACCATTAGGGTCAGGGTTGATTAGGGAGGTCACCGCTCCTTTGGGCATGGTGACGCAGGGGGGTCACAAGGAGAGAATTAGTCTCTTTCTTATTGACTTTCCTGCTTTTCCCGTGGTACTGGGCCTACCCTGGTTAGCTTGTCATAACCCCACTGTTTCTTGGCCACAGAGGGCTCTCACGGGGTGGTTGTGAGAGTGCTCAGGTAGGTGTTTAGGGGTTTCCGTTGGTGCTACTACGGTGGAGAGTCCAGACCAGGTCTCTACCGTGCGCATTCCCCCTGAATATGCCGATTTGGCTCTCGCCTTCTCTAAAAAGAAGGCGACTCAATTACCACCTCATTGTGCGATAAATCTCCTGGTTGACGCTGTACTTCCCAGTAGTCACGTGTATCCCCTCTCACAGGCGGAGACGGAGGCTATGGAAACATATGTCTCCGAATCCCTGCGTCAGGGGTACATTCAGTCCTCCACTTCACCTGCCTCCTCGAGTTTCTTTTTTGTGAAGACGAAGGAGGGAGGTCTGCGCCCATGTATTGACTATCGGGGTCTGAATCAGATCACTGTGAGGTATAGTTACCCGCTACCGCTCATAGCCACAGCAATTGAGTCAATGCACGGGGCGCGCTTCTTCACCAAACTAGATCTCAGGAGCGCTTACAACCTGGTGCGTATCCGGGAGGGGGACGAGTGGAAGACGGCTTTCAGTACCACCTCAGGGCATTATGAGTACCTCGTCATGCCGTACGGGTTGATGAATGCGCCATCAGTCTTCCAAGCCTTTGTAGACGAGATTTTCAGGGACCTGCACGGGCAGGGTGTGGTGGTGCATATTGATGACATTTTGATATACTCCGCTACACGCACCAAGCATGTTTCTAGCTAGTTGCGGTCGAGACTAGTAGCTAGCTAACTAGCTAGCTAGCAGCAGCACAACAATATCATGTCCTTTGCTTTTAATAATAATAGCTAGAATAATAACTATTTAGAGATGTGCTTTTTGAAACGTAGCTGTTGACTGCTGCTGCTTGTTGGGAAAGAACTTTGATGAAGGATGCTGCTAGCAAATCCACCGGCTAAGAAACAATGGCTGCTTTGCAGCCAGCTAGTGCACATCTCTTTTGCTTTTGTTCATTGCTGTAGCCTTTTAATGCAGTCAAATGATCTTATCGCCCTCTAGTGGCATCATGGGTGGAATGTTGCTAATATTTTTCATAATTCATTAAAAAGAAATTAAGCCCATACCAATGTGTGAGGTGTATACTTTGTTTAAAAGTAGATGTTTTTAAGACTACCAAGAAACTGTGACCATGATTTAACCCACTGCAGTGAAAGGTTAAAGTGGAAGTAGGCCTAAATACCTAAATATTTTGGTCTTTGGTAGCATAAGTGCACGCTGTCAAAAAAAAGGGGAATGGAATGTCAATATGACAGGGCTGGGCCAACAACAGTGTAGGAGGATACATGCAAATCAAAGATGAACTGTCATTGGTCTATTATAATCATATCAGATTATGATGTCATGATCTGGGCCAAAAACGTGTTTTTAAACAGCTCTTATACCAAAGGGCACAGTTTCAGTGTTCGATCTAAAAGTGTGGAAATATCATTAAAAAAGCAAGAAATCACGATTTTAACTGCACTGCCCCTTAATGCTCTACTCTGAAGACAGAGGAATAGAGGTGTTTGCATAAAACCATTTGTAACAGGTCAAGTGTTAAAAAGGACATTTAACCATTGAAGGGCTTTTTTAATTTTAATTATATCTCACAAGGATATGATGATGATGATGATGATAACTATTATCATTATTACTATTTGAAATACAAAAGTCACCTGTATGTCAGTCATATAACAACTGACATTAATGGAATCAAATAATGTTTGTTTATTCCTGCATTCTCTCTCTCTCTCTCTCTCTCTCTCTCTCTCTCTCTCTCTCTCTCTCTCTCTCTCTCTCTCTCTCTCTCTCTCTCTCTCTCTCTCTGACGGTGTCTCCCCCGGGGTAATCACATTCCAAAACACACACAAGAATTTCCACCAGCCCAGCTCGCATACCACCCCACACACACACACAGCACGACTTGCATACCACCCCTCCTCTCGCAACTTAAAGAAGGGAAAACACACACAGAAATCCCGTCTGCACCCAACCACACTCTCAGATCTCTCCCTCCCTCCCTCCCTCTCACGCACACACACACACGCACACACACACACACACGCAAACACATCTAGCTCGACTTGCATACCACCCCTCCTCTAGCAACTTAAAGATGGGAAAACACACACAGAGATCACAAGCACGCACGTGCGCGCACGTACGCACACACACCCAGTCTACAATGATAGAACCAAGGCAGACCACACACTGTTGCAATGCCATGCTCAACAGACTTGTCAATGCTTCTTCTGGTCTTTCACACAATGCAAACTCTAGAATATGATAGCCGAACTGTAGACCTAACAAAATAATGGCACGTATCTAAACACCAATCTTATGAATGTGAAAAAACGTAGCAAATAAAACAATAGGCTTAATACTGTATATCCGTAGTATTAAGATGATATAAACAGTCGACAGCTGCAGCTTACCTTCTGGTTGTCTATCTCCAGACTCGAGTTTTCTTCCTCCGCCCCTTGCTGTTGTAAACACCAAGAGTCGTGCAGGAGGGAGCCCGGGGTTGCAGACACCTTTCCAGGGCGCGACACTCCGCAGTTACATGCTACAAAAACAGAACGCGACAAAAACACATCACCAAAGGCTGAAAAACACTTTCTCTAGCAACTGACTTTCTCAACTGACTTTCTCATCGCGAAAGCACTTAATGATCTCATCACTCAGTCATCTGCGACTCCTGCAAGTCATTTCCCCTCTCCCCTTATCGCTGACTGGCCGCGGGGCTTTTCGCCGTGTGCATACTGAATCAGTCGGAAATGCCACCGAGTTTCCTGCTTCAGCATAGCTTCCCATTCACCTCAGCCTGTATATAGGCGCGTCCCTCGCTCGCCCTGACGACGACCCCCAGCCAGCAATAAATCCCCCTTTTACCAGGGGCCGTCCCTGCTGCGACCTGTGTGCGTGTAGTGCGTGCGCATGTCCACAGACACATGTACGATTTCAGGAAAGTCCACTTTGCTGAATAACACGATTTTACAGACAGAAATGATAAGGTTACATGTTTTCCAGAATATGACTAGCCTACATTCTTTTGTGCACTTAGCCGAGTAACCACATTTGGTTCCTTGAATTAGACTTGAATTAGATTGATCTACTGGGCTGTGTAGATGTATAATACTATCACATAATGTAATTCTAATGTCAATAAGGAGAGAGTTTTGAATTGCAAAAAATATATATTACCACAAATCTCTCTCCAGTCTCTATCTCTCTTCATCTTCTCTTCCATCTCTACTCTCTCCTTCACGCCTCCTCCATCCCTCCTCCTCTCCCCTCCATCCCTCCTCCTCTCTCCTCCATCGCTCTACATCTCCACCAATCTCTTCATTCTCCATTGGGCAGTAATGTCTTTACAGCGGAGGATAACAAGGGGCTTTACCATCACATTAGACATGAAGAAACAACTGCAATGGGATTTCACCTATATTGGTCTCTCTCTCTCTCTCGCTCTCTCTCTCTCTCTCTCGCGCTCTCTCTCTCTCTCTCTCTCGCTCGCTCTCTCTCTCTCTCTCCTGCTCGCTCTCTCTGATAGGATGACGGAGGGGGGTTGATCTTGTAATGGGGTGTATAGCTATTTGCATTTCCTCAAAATGCCTTTGAACTAGTTTCCCCACTGTCCCTTCCTCTTTTGTCACCCTCTCAATTTCCCCAGTGAGAGTGATCATGTGATGGTGAATATGGGAAATGTTGTTACTTATGTCAGTAGTTCAGATTTGAGGTGTCAATCAGAGACATTGCATTCATATTGTGAAATCCCCTGAATAAATTAACACTCGTTTTCTCATCTGAACTTCTTTGGTATGAATTTCTTTTCTTTTCATTCTCTGACATTTGAAACCACTGCAGAAGTCCTATGACAACATTTATAGTTTGCTATAGGCTGTAGTCTAATAGCTGTAGTCTATCTCTCTCAGTCATTCCCTTCAGAAATCAATGGGTGCGAACATCAGGCCATTTGCCAGTATTATTGGGCAAGGTGTGGGGGGACTTCAATGTACTGTGACATCAGGGTCAGGTCTGTTGACCAGTCTTTTAGAGGCAGGGTTGCGTTTGTCTGGTTAAAGTGCTACTGATGAAATGAACTGATGCTGCTGTTAAGATATTTTTCGC
Organism: Salmo trutta; assembly: GCF_901001165.1. NCBI lineage: Eukaryota > Metazoa > Chordata > Actinopteri > Salmoniformes > Salmonidae > Salmo > Salmo trutta. Next base: position 40,646,402 of record NC_042980.1, read on the forward strand.
TGCGTCATAGAATGGTCTGGCAAACATGTATCACCAACAGTTTTGAGAAAATCCCAGCCCAAACTTCAGTGGATGATGTGCTGTCCAGCCATATTTAGAATGTTGAAATTATGGCACGGCGTGGCATTTTATTTCCAACCGTTGACTAAGGTGTCTGTTACCATCTACTAAGCTCGCATCGAGCTAGGGTGCTGGGGTTGGGTTTGAGGATGGGCTTGAACTGTGAAAACGAGCTAGGGTGCTGGGGTTGGGTTTGAGGATGGGCTTGAACTGTCACAACGAGCTAGGGTGCTGGGGTTGGGTTTGAGGATGGGCTTGAACTGTCACAACGAGCTAGGGTGCTGGGGTTGGGTTTGAGGATGGGCTTGAACTGGGACAACGAGCTAGGGTGCTGGGGATGGGTTTGAGGATGGGCTTGAACTGTGACAACGAGCTAGGGTGCTGGGGATGGGTTTGAACTGTGACCTATGGCTCTCGGCATCGGAGGTTCTTTTTCTATTTTAACCCTATTACTAACCCTAAACTTTAACCCTAACCCTAACCTTTAACCCTAACCCTAACCCTAACCTTTAACCCTAACCCTAACCTTTAACCCTAACCCTAACCTTAACCCTAACCCTAACTCTAACCTTTAACCCTAACCCTAACCTTTAACCCTAACCCTAACTCTAACCCTAACCTTTAACCCTAACCCTAACCTTTAACCCTAACCCTAACCTTAACCCTAACCCTAACTCTAACCTTTAACCCTAACCCTAACCTTTAATCCTATCACTAACCATAACCTTAAAGGGAAATTTCATATTCATCATCTTCAGCACCACCCCAACATCAACATATGTGAACGTAGTAAAACAGATAGAGGAAGACAAGTGTTTCCAATGACATCATCAACCAATTAGTAGACAACAAGTAGACAATTAGTAGGCAATTAGTAGGTAATACTTAGGCAATTAGTAGGCAATTAGTTGGCAATAAGTAGTCAATTAGTAGACAATTAGTTGACAATAATTTGGCAATTAGTAGACGACTAGTAGGCAATAAGTAGACAATTAGTAGACACTTAATTGGTAATAATTAGGAAATTAGTAGACAACTAGTAGGCAATTAGTAA